>NC_135369.1:126220764-126525764 GCF_049243985.1 Paroedura picta | reverse complement strand
AGGAGAAGAAGAAGAAGTGTTGGTTCTTATATGCTGCTTTTCCCTACCCGAAGGAGGCTCAAAGCGGCTTACAGTTGCCTTCCCATTCCTCTCCAGAATCATCAATAGAACCTTGAGACACCTGTGGATAAATAGACATTCACTATTTAATTTGCTCCAACACATTGCAAATAATAATAATAATAATTATTATTATTATTATTATTGGATTTATTTCCCGCCTCTCCCAATAGGCTCGAGGAGGGTCACATCGATCTCAACCCCATTAAAATATTAAAATTACCAACAGGACAGCAAAAGCCCCGTCCCTCATCACTATCAGTATTAGATGGAGAGAAGAAAATGGGAGGGAGCGATGTACACTTCTAACTCCCGGGGAGGAGTGATGTCCCTAATTCGCTGTCCCCAGCCTCAACCATAGACCTGGTGGAAGAACTCTGTTTTACAGGCCCTGCGGAAAGTTGGCAAATCCCGCAGAGCCCGCAGTTCACCCAGGAGCTCATTCCTCCAGGTAGGTTAGACAGGCTTCCTTGGAGCTGGGGACGACCAATAGATTCCCACCCACAGAGCGTAAAGCCCTACGGGGGGCATAGGGTGGTAGGTGGTCCCTCAGGTATGTGGGTCCCAACCCGCATATGGCCTTAAAGATTAGAACCAAAACCTTGAACTGGATCCAGGCAGCAATTGGCAACCAGTGCAGCTGCCTCAGCACAGGCTGGATGTGGGCCCTCCAAGATGTCCCAGTGAGGGCCCTAAATGCAGACAGAAGATGCCAAATTAGTTTATTTAACAGAATTCAAGTTAATGTAAATGACTGATGTATATCATTGCTTATTTCAGTAAGCATATGGTTTTGAAAGCAGGTAGTGCTAGACATCCACATGGACTGCCTTCTTGATGAGTCCACCCTGGCTCCAAACTTGGCTGGCACTTTCCATTTGTCTTGCTAGTCACTACCTGAACATCCCAGGCAATTTCCAAGAGTCCCAAGAAACCCCTGCTCAGTCTTATACAACAACCAGCTAATCTCACAGCTCCCTTCTGCTGCAGTGAGATGGCTGAAGGCAAAAGGGAGCAGCAGGGCAAAACAGTCAGCTGCCCTTGTTTGATTGGCTATTCTGTTTTCTCTATAGCCAGTGGAGTTTTGTGCTTTATTTGAAGGAAGTTTGAGGGGGGAGGGGGAGCAGGGTAAACCAACGTACAGCATAGTTTGATGTGAATCACTTCTTTCAAATAATAAAACACAGCTTAGACTTACCTTGGCCACTTGTTGACGCCCGTGGAGGGCTGACTGAAGGTGGACACGATCGTCCTAGTGGCCTGCCACAGCATGCCCTGCCACATATGGCATCAGGGTGAGGAGGAACCTATGGTGCCTATAAAGGCAGGTCCCAGACCTCTTTGCCCAGAATGCCACGGAATGCAGCTTCCCTCCCACCCACCCTGTGTTTGTGAAAACAACCTTGTTCAGTATATGAGATAGATGTTTCATGGTTAATAATTTGTCACAGCCGTGGGTTTGCATGGGTTGTGGGTTGGCAGGGAGTCCAGTGGGTGATTGGACTCCCTGGGGTTTGGGGCCTCACCAAGAGTGTGTCAGACTCTGCTGGGCGGCCAGGGGCTCATTTGCCAGGTGGCCTGGGGGCAGCCAAATGAGGTGGATGCCTGTTGGCTCCCCCACATAGGTTGCTTCCCATCAGGTGGATTTCAGTAGGTGAAGGGATCTGCTCTCCCGGCTGAGAATGGTGCAGCTCCCCTGGGTGCCTCTGGAGTCTGCGGGTTTCAGTGCAGTCCACTGACTGCTAGGTCAGGCTCCCTCTCCCATGCTGTGCCAACCTTTCTGCGGGGAGGTAATAAAGTTGTGGTCTTGTTTATACCCAGCATTGGTGGGTCGCATCATATTCCAATCCAAAATGCCCTCCTGCAAGTCAACATCAATAACATTGAACATTGAATATTTAATTTTTTGCTGTTTAATTATAAACATTTCAACCATAACCTTACAGATAGGTCAGATTGGGAAGGAGGTTCCAGAGGGCCCAATAGATGTTGTCAGTCTCACTGTCCTCAACAAAATGTTTGGCAGAAGAGCTCCATATTGCAGGGCCTGTGGAACTGTGGAACATTAGGGCCTGGCTCTCTTCTGAGAACTCATTCCACCTTGTGGGGGCCAGGACAGAGAATGACCTGGCCCTGGTTGAGGCATAATATTTTTTGAGAAGCATAGGCAGAGAGCCAGTCCCTCAGGTACATAGGGTCCAGACCACATATGACCTTAAAGGTAATTACCAAGATAATGTTATTCTTAGTTTTGCAAAATTGTTCATAGAGTGTACACATACTATACAGTGTCTATCCACATGGTATTTATATACAAAATATCATTTATAGATATTATAGACATATAATATATAATGTTGTTTTATTAGCACACCAATGATGTTGAAAAGCATGTAGGATCTGATGTCCAAAACTGATCTCTGTGCCCCGTCATGCAGAAGTCAGGCAGGTGGTGACAAGAGACTGTGCTTTTTCAGTGGTGAAACATCTTGGGAATATCCTTTCTAGGCATGTGAGATTCAATCCAATCTGGCCAAAAAGTACCAAAATCAGACGTGATTCAGGTAAAATTGGCCAAATTTGTTCATATCACCATTTCTTAATCTGTTTAAATGGCCAAATCTTCCTTGCTTTAATTGCCAAATCACGATTAAACAAGATTTGGCATTTTGAGCAAGCAGCCATTTAAACTTTAAAGGGAAAGATAAGGGGGGTTCCCCATTTTGCCTTTCCTGAATTCTGGTGGGGTGGAGGCACCAAACTTGCAGTGTAGCTGCTAGTACCTCTCTTCACAAGATCTCCAAGTTGCAAAAGATTGAACCAGAGAGTCCAATTCTAAGGGCAGCCAAAGAGGGGACCCTCATACAATTGCCATTATTTACTACAATGAGAAAAAAACAAATTTGGTGGTCCTAGAATTGGACCTCCTGGTCCAATCTTTTTGCAATTTGGCAGTTCTTTTGAGGAAAGGCTCCTGTAGCTATGCCACAAGTTTGGTGCCTCTGCCTCAAACACTACACAGTTCCAGGAAGACTGAAAGGGGAAGATCCCCATAGACGAACAGCATCATTTTTTTTTCAGTGGTGCAGAATCGATTCAGCTGTATCAAAATTGATTTAGCTGAATCAGAACTATACTATGAGTGATTCAGATGAATTGATTTTATCTGAATTGATTCAGACCAACTTGAACATGGCCCTAAACTTCTCCTTACACATGCCTTATTGTCTCCCTTGAGATTCACCTGATACCTGCTTTACTATACTTTCTCCTAAAGCTGGGACTGTCTGCATGCAAACCATAAGCTCAGTTATTCACTACATGGAATTATCTGATAGGTATTATGGAACTGTTAACTTTATTTAACAGCATCACTGTTTCACAGTATCACATTTAACAGTTTTACATCCTACTGTGTGACCTGCTTCTGAAATTAATGAAACACCTTCTGTTGTCCTTAGACAAAGAAGGGGGAGGTTCATCTTTTATTTCATTTCCTCAAATTCTAGTCCCTTCTTGGCTGGAGGTCAAAGTTGGTGTGTTCTCTTTATCCTCAACAAAGACTTTAGCCTTTACTACATGCCAAGTGCTCTGTCCAGAAATCCTTCAAGGATGTAGCTGTGATGGGCCAGTCACTCACCTGTTGCCTCATCCATAATGCTACCAGACAGCTGGTTGTCAGATGGTTATCTGTGAAAGGTTGAGCTGCTGGCTGGTATGTCCACAGCCTGGTCATGGTGATTTATTAGTTTGATATAGGGTTGCGAGGTCCTTCCCGGCCACCAGCAGGACTTAAGGGGTAGGTTTGCTAAATCCAGGTTGGGAAACTCTTGGAAATTTTGGAGTAGAACCTGCGGTGGACAGGGACCCTAGTGGGGCAAAATGCCATAGAATCCACCCTCCAAAGCACCCATGTTCTTCAGGGAACTAATTTCTGTAGTCTGGAGATAAGCTGTAATTCCAGGGAATCCCTAAATTCCATCTGGAGGCTGGCATCCTTAATTTGGCGCTATAGGGCAGGGATAGTCAACCTGTGATCCTCCAGATGTTCATGGACTACAATTCTCATGAGCCCCTGCCAGCAAACACTGGCAGGGGCTCATGGGAATTGCAGTCCATGGACATCTGGAGGACCACAGGTTGACTACCCCTGCTATAGGGGAACCGAGGGGGGTGTTTGCCATTAACACTCCCAACCCTGGCAATGTAGAACACACATTTGACAGGCATTCTATCAGACAACATTTTAACAAATCTTTCATTAAATCATTCAATAAATTCATAATCTTATTGTCATATTTTGATTCCAAAAATTACACAGCAGATTTCAAAGTTGTGCTTCACCATCAGCATTAATTAATCATGTTTATACCAATAAAAGTATTCTACATCTGAATATAATTAATCATGCAAAAACCTGTGAGCACTGCAGCACACAGAAAAACTGAAAAGTGGTAAAACAAAAGATGGAAGTATAACAGAAGTTTCTTATTTAATCTTTAGTGGTAAGGGTTTCAATTTTTTATTGGTTTCAGGATATCAGTTGAGAAACACTTCTTTCAAAATTGAATAAATCTGCTTTGCCATGGTAAGAAGTCTTTGTTAAAGTCTTTGTTCAGCACTCTTTTTCAGTTTAGGTAACCAAATCTGTAAATAATTTACATAGTGTAATCAATAAATATCGCAAGCCTCTCCCAGCAGTGGATTCCTTTAAACACTTCTATTTTAAAATTTAGGTTAAAAATAATTATTTGTCTCATAGTTGGCATTATTTCAAGCTTCCTTTATGAGATTAATTTATCTTTAGTAAAGGCAATGAAATAATCTTGGATGAGTAACGATGCAAAAGTGTAATGTTCATCATCTTACTTTTCTCCAAACTATGTGTTTACTGTTGTGGGGATATGAGTTGAACATTTCTGAGAAATTTAATTTACTGTGTTTTAATTGGAACTTGTTTTTGTGTTCCAAAGGCATCTGGAAGAGAACCCAAATAGGTTATTTTTAAATTAGATTGACATTAAATCATCCTTAAACTGAGAGAAAGTACAAATGACGTCTCTTTTTAGGTGAAGATTCTAGCACAGCTAACTTGGGAAAAATAGATGCATTGTACAATTTGACCTATCCTGTATATATTCCAAATGTAATACCTCAAGATGCATCCCCATGAATCAATTGTCTTTCAAGAGAGGGCTGGAAAGGTCACCTAGAAACTTAAGATAAATTCTATTCATATTGTTTTTATCAGGTAAGTGATCAAACTGATAACTAGGCCAATCATTCTTGTCTTCCTTTTCAACAAAGGTTAGCCCATTTGTTATAACAGAACAAATAATAATGGTGCCGTAGAGGCATTCTCAATTAAGGAGCCCATTAAATAAAGCCCAGAAAACAAAACTGTTAGATAAGGAGTGACAGGGTGCCATAAATTAACAGGAAGATATGTCAGAAGAATTTTGTGGTATTTTAAAGCCTGTAGAAACTCACTCATCAATTACACAACCTCATCAACTGATGCAAAATTATGAAGGATTGGATTCAACTACAGCTTAATAACAATGTACTGCCTAAGGGAGTAAAAAGTACTGCCAACATTTTTCATATGAATCATGATGAGTTAATGAATTATTACTACACTGGAAGATCTTGTTTGCATTGACACTTATCTTTATTAACTTGATCACAATCTCAGGTTCATTTTGGACAGATAGTGCTGATTGTATGTCATCTCAGAATTATTACACAGTATTAACATTATTTACTCATTTGCCCGTATTAACAGTAGGTATAATATAACTCACCCCTTGAGGACTTTTACGTGAACAAATGCATAGCCTGTGCTTACCAATGTTACTACATGTAATTGACATTCACTTGTGTTCACTTAGGTTGAAATCCAGTTGTGCTCCTCTGCTTCCAATGGACCAAAACCTCCAAAGGAGGACGATGTCTCACTCAGGAAAGGAAGTATGTTGATCCAATATATATTAACAAATACTCTCTATTTGCAAACATTTTCTAGGCAAGCCCTTCTGGTATTAATGAAGCTTGTTCTAAAAGTGTGGGAAAAGGCATGAGTAAATCTGGAAACATGATTGCACCAAGCATCCCCAATCCTCATCTGTGTTTATCTATAGTTGATCCATATTGGTACATGCAGCAAGGCCACCTAGAAGCTGAAGCCAGACAGTTCAGTTCTTCAACACTGAATTCTCCTTATATTAGCAGTTCTTGAATCCATAGGATTTTAATATAGTTTAATTCCATGTAATTATGTGAAATTTAAGAAAAAATTCATTTTTTTAGCTTTTGAAAGTTAAGTAAGGAAGCATCCATAACTGCAGTTTATTTTATATGTTTTTTCTTGTTCTGTATTTTGCATCTATTGATTTTGTAGGAAACTTACAGAAATGTAAGTTTATATATTATATATTATATATTATATTCCTCATGAAATGTAATCTATTGACAAATGATGATCTGTCAGTGATATTAGGTCTAATTACAAGGCAATTGCATAATTTTCTCAGAGAGGTTTTGTATAAAACTAAGAAAAATGAGATAAAATGAGAGCTGCATGGCATGCTGTGTAAAGTGCTGAACAGAAAAAAAAATTATGTAATGTTAACTAAAAGAGCCTCTTGTGGCCCAGAGTGGTAAGGCAGCTGTCTGAAAGCTTTGCCCATGAGCCTGGGAGTTCAATCCCAGCAGCCGGCTCAAGGTTGACTCAGCCTTCCATCCTTCCGAGGTCGGTAAAATGAGGACCTGTCAGGAATCAGGCTGAGCCCAGCCAGTGGAGTCCCAAGTGAAAGCACATCCGAAATCCAACAGTCAGTTGCAAATTTCCAAGAAGAGCTTTATTAGGCAAAGTCCACAGAATGCTAAAGGAGGCCAAGATCTTCCTAAGCAAAGATCTTGATAATAACAAAGTACAGGGGGAACAGGTGGGGTAGTTATATGGCCCACCAGATAGGGGAGGGGGACTCAGAAGGTTTCGGCGGGAGAGTGAAGAGAGGTGACAAAAGAGAGCCTGTTCCCAGGCTGCCAGATGGCCAGGAGCCTTATCGGGAGGTTGGCACATTGTTGAGGCTTTGCTGTCTCCGCAAGGACACTTACAGTAAGATTGATACATTTGGTGAAGCCCCTCACCCGCTGGGAAAGGAAGGGAGTGAAGTTCTCAGAAGACAGGTTTATTGCTTTATGGCCTTGGCCAGAACTGGCCGGGGAAGACATAGAAGTGTGAGAATATGCAGGGTCGGGATAGATCAAGATGGCATGAATTAGGGGATTCATGACAGGACCCAGCTTGCTGGGGTGTAAAGCGGTAATGACTGGGGAAGGCACTGGCAAACCACCCTGTATTGAGTCTGCCATGAAAACGCTAGAGGGCGTCACCCCAAGGGTCAGGCATGACTCGTTGCTTGCACAGGGGATACCTTTACCTTTTACCTTTAATGTTAACTAAATGACTATATTTTATGAAAATGGACTTTGTTCTTTATTTTAACAAAAGAATGGAAAGCCTAAACACTTTGCATGACAATTTAGAGCAATTTAGATCTGAATAGGCTGGGTCCAGGTCAGTCCATCCTAGTTGTGTCTTCACTCATCAACTTTGACTCTTCCTTGTCCTGCTGTTGTAGATGGTTAGCCCCCTGGGAAAGTTCATTATAATTTTGTACTATACAGTACATTGGGTTAAATAATAATCTGTTTAAATCTGCTTAAATGCATGCAAAGTTTTGATATCTAGTAGTAAGATCTGAATCCCCTTCTTATTTAGTGAGGTGGGTTAGTACTGCTTATATTATTTGACCTTTCAGCAGCATTCGACATAGTCAACCATGAGTTTCTAGCTCATCACCTCACTGATGCCAGAATTCGGGGGTCAGTCCTTCAATGGCTGATATTTCTCCAGGGTCACAGACAGAGGGTAGCACTAGAAGAGAGATCTTCAAGCCACCACGAAATAACATGCAAAGACCCACAAGGAGTGGTCCTCTCTCCAATCAATTTTAACATCTTCATGCACCCTCTTGCCCAACTGGTACAGAAGTTCAGGATTGGTTGTCACCAATATGCAGATGACACCCAGCTCTTCCTCCTGATGGATGACTGCCCCTATTCTCTCCCAGAAGCATTGGCCAACTACCTGAAAGCAGTAAGAAGGCGGCTCAAGCAGAGTCATCTGAATCTCAATTCTTCAAAGACAGAGGTCCTGTGGCTGGGCAGGAATCATAGAATCATAGAAGCATAGAATCATAGAATTGGAAGGGGCCATACAGGCCATCTAGTCCTACCCCCTGCTCAACGCAGGATCAGCCCTAAGCATCCTAAAGCATCAAAGAAAACTGTGTATCCAACCTTTGCCTGAAGACTGCCAGTGAGGGGGAGCTCACCACCTCCTTAAGCAGCCTATTCCGTTGCTGAACTACTTTGACTGAAAAAATTTCTCCTGATATCTAGCCTATATCGTTGTACTTGTAGTTTAAACCCATTACTGTGTGTCCTTTTCTCTGCAGCCAATGGGAACAGTATCCTGCCCTTCTCCAAATAACAACCTTTCAAATACTTAAAGAGGGCTATCATGTCCCCTCTCAAACTCTTTTTCTCCAAGCTGAACATTCCCAAGTCCCTCAACCTATCTTTATAGGGCTTGGCCCCAGATCATCCTCGTCGCTCTCCTCTGTACCCTTTCAATTTTATCTACAACCTTCTTGAAGTGAGGCCTCCAGAACTCCAGGTGTGGTCTGACCAGGAGGGCAGGATGCTGTTTCTGTTGGCTGTAGAGGACAAGCCAGTTGGAGGAGGAGGCAATCAGGGGTGGGATGGCCACCCTTAGTGGGTGTTAAGCACTGAATAGCACTTAAGCCATGAGACACGCTCCTCCTCCAAGGCCTTACCAGAAATGTTAAGCAGAACAGACATACACACACATTCATATGTACATATATACGCATACATATACATCCTTTACACAGTAGTACAGTGTATAGTTGCTTTCCATTTATGAAGCACCTTCCTGAACCATTCCATCATAGAAATACCCCCTGAACTATTCTGATTTAAATGCTTTGTAGAATGACACAAGTGTGAGAGTCCTCCTTAGTTAGCCATTCCACAAGGTGGAGGCTACAGTAGGGAATGCATACATACAGGCAGGGCATCTTGCCATCTACAGATTGGCACCTCAGAAGGCCCTGAAGAGAGGACTGAAGCTGTCATGGCAGAACATAGCTGGCGAGGCCATTCTGAATATATAAAGATCCAAGGGTATGTGAGGCCTAGTATGTGATGGCCAGTAAATTTCTACTCTGGCAGCATTGTGGGGACACAGAAATCCGGGGTGCACAGGTTCTGCCACTGAAAACAGTCCCCTGTGGGGACATAGGAAGCAGCAAGGTATGCTGTTCCACCACAACGTACCGGTGGCAGCTGGGAGCAGCGCCTCTGGTACAGAATTGATACCTATGAAGTAGGGGGGTCTGAGAGAGCTCTGACAGAACTGCTATGTGAAAAGAGCTTTAACAGGACTGTGAGTAGCCCAAAATCACCCACCATGTGGAGGAGTGGGGAATCAAACCCGGCTCTCCAGATTAGAAGCTGCCACTCTTAATCTCTATACCAAGCTGGGCGCTGCTCTTAACCACTACAGTAAGAAGTTAGCAGCAAGAAAGCTAATCAATTAATCAATAGGGGGGAAAAAACTCTGCCACGGGCAACTTCATGCAGAACAGTAGGAGTGTGTTTGCTTGAAGACAGAGACTTTCAGCAATTGGCTAAGGTTCTTAAATCCAAATTTCCTTTTAAAGTCCACAAAGCAGAATTTTTTTATTCCACTGTGACTTGCTTACCACCCACAGCAGCTTTTGAAGAAGGTAATTCTGAAGAGACATTTGCTTTCCAAACTAAAAAACAAGCAAGCCTCAGAACAGCCTGACTCATAGTATGCATACAAAAAACAAGAAATCCCATAAATCACTTGTGTGTTTGAAACCAGATCCAAATGGCATAGAGGGAGACACAATAGAAGAGCAGCACCTCTTAGTAGTGTTGTGAGCAAAAATATGTTCCCAGAGGAATGGAATGTTGAATGTAATTGATAATCAGTTAAAGGGTGGTGGTGGAGAAAGACAGGTAAAATTAACCTACCGAAGGCCCCTATATCAAATAGAGAACATGTATGTTAGTATTTCCTAAGTTCCCCCACCTCCCCAACAAATCTTTGCATTCCCCTAGGTTATACACATAGATTCTTAAAATATAGAGCTGTGCGTATTTTTTTAGAAACTTGCAGCAATGTTTCCCCATGTCCTGGGGATTCATTCCAGCCGTTTACATTTCACAGAATTCACTTTGCTTCTCTCACTGGCCTTAACAGACAAGAGTACCTGCTGCCACTCTCTTCACCATGTGTGTGTCTTCACTGCAGGGGATCTCACCTCCAATTGTGTGTATAGCCCGCCGAAGAGTTTTAATCTTCCTTCTCACCAGTGTGCAGAAATGTTCTGGAGTATAAGAGAATTTCTAACATTCACTACTTGATTCCCAAAGACATTATCTCTTCACGGGATTCCTTTCTTTGTTCAAGATTCATGAAAGAGAAAGAAAGTTTTCTTTCCATTCTTTTATCATTTCAGTCCAAAAAGATTACTATATCTTACTTTGGTGGCAGCCGGCGTTCCTATTGACCAACTTGAATATGTATGTGAAATAAGTATTGAAAGACACTGCAGGTATGTGCTCTTTCAAGCCACTAACATGTCTTAGATTTCCTTTCACATCTGAAGAGCTATTTCTTTAAACTAATTATTTACATTTCATTCAGTGAAATATCGTGAAAACTGTCATACATTTTGTTAATATTCT
Organism: Paroedura picta; assembly: GCF_049243985.1. NCBI lineage: Eukaryota > Metazoa > Chordata > Lepidosauria > Squamata > Gekkonidae > Paroedura > Paroedura picta. Next base: position 126,514,832 of record NC_135369.1, on the reverse strand, counting down.
AAATGTTGTCTTTATTATATAATACTTTAAAATGATATTCTATCTTTCTAATTTTTATTAAATTTATGTGCCATATTCATTGTAATAACGGTTCAAAAAAGCTGTCACAAGAAAAATCAAAACTTGGTTCAATAAGAGCATAAAAGAGGTCCATAAGCTAAATACAATATGGGTCTAAAAACAAACAATATGGTAAAAATCTAGCAAAACAGTCAGAAAACAATATATTTAGGACTGCAGTGTTTGAATGAAGGGAAAAATAATGTATACATAGTTGCCATTAAGTACTGCAAATAACTAGGAGACCAACCAGAAACTGATCCTTAAAGCGTAATTAGTCTGGCACTTAGAAAGTCATTGTAAGGACAGAATTCTGAAGCTGAGAAACCACTAAAGAAAAGACCATGCCTGTGCTTGCTACTGAACATATCTTTGAGGTTGGGGATATTGGGGCTCTTTGGAAAATGTTGCCTTACGTGAAGGTTGATAATAGGAAGAAGGCAGAATTTAAAATACACTGATCTCACAGAGGAAAGAAATTAATAGCAGGTGCAGCTTAAAAACTGGCAAGTATTTTCTCTTTACATTTACATTAACATGAGAGGGGCAAAAACTTCAGGCTCAAGTCATCTGATTTTCTCCTTTTCCCTTCACCAGAGCCCCAGAATCCACCAAGAGGGCTCCCTCAGGAAACCTCTTGGAAGGAGGTCTGTCCTGGGAATTACATTGAAGGCAAAGACCATGGGGCACAGAGATCTTTCCATGGCATCAAAGTCAGGATCTTTGGAAGTCAGGAGACCTTTCTGGGATCTACTGGTAGATCCACCTTCTTCGCACCCCAGTTTAAATGAACCAGGAACCTTCAACCACATTCAAACCATCTGAAGCTTCTAGACAGTCTTCAAAGGTAGCCCTCTGCTGAGTGCATTATATTTATCTACCCTGGATGGATTTGGATTGTGGAAAACTAATACCAGTTCATGACTTTTTAATGGAAGGGCACAGTTGTCACATCAGCCAGATTATATTAAAATCAGTAGGTATGACAGAAGAGAGACTATAACAGCCATCTATAAACACAGTTCTAATTGCATTCCCAAGTGGCAAAATTACTCTATACAAAAGTGCAAAGTTGACTTCTTCCACATGGCAATTATTCTTTGTGGACTTTCCATTGCCACATTTAATCCATAGACATTTGCATTGGCTGAAGGGAATCCACATGTTCTTGCTGCAGTTTCCTTACCTTGGCTCCCTCTGGCCACTATCTTCATCCACTGTGGCATCAGAGAGTTTTTCTGGATTTTAAAAAATGAGCAGTTCTCTCACAGCCCAAACACTGTTAAAATCTCTTGATGTATCATGATTCGATGTAATTGTTTCCTTTATGTTTGGGGAACAATGCAGGATTAGGAAAGAAAAACCTTAAGAATTAGAAGTATCCTGTGTAGCAATATATTCTTGTAGTAATTTAAATGCCTTGGTGTGTCACACCATTGCCGCAAGAGCTAATGCACCTGACTAAGGTTGTACAACATCAATGGTTTGAATCAGAACAGTCCTATCATGATTGGTGCTGGTGCTTTGTCCCCAAACTATTGCCTGGTGTTGTGGATATTTCATGGACAGAAACACTCTTGAGAGGCTTTGGAATGTGATTGATACTGAAAGCTGAAATGCCTGTCTTCCCACTTAGGAATTCAAATGCAATCTAATGTCTGTATCTTTGAGAAGTATATATTGCATTTGAGCAGGAAAAATCCAATTCCCTACAGCACACAGGCACTACTATAACAGCCAGAGTGATTTTACGCATATTGTAGCCTTTTTGAAAAGGAACTTCCACTCTCTCAGCCTCACCCACCTCACAGGGTGTCTACAGACCAGTGAGTCTGACCTCTGTTGTGGGGAAGATAATGGAGCAGATATTAAAGGGAGCAATCTGCAAACATCTGGAGGACAATTTGGTGATCCAAGGAAGTCAGCATGGATTTGTCTCCAACAGGTCCTGCCAGACCAACCTAGTTTCTTTTTTTGACCAAGTAACAGGTTTGCTGGATCGGGGAAATTTGGTTGATGTCATTTACTTGGATTTTAGTAAAGCTTTTGACAAGGTTCCCCATGATGTTCTGATGGATAAGTTGAAGGACTGCAATCTGGATTTTCAGATCGTTAGGTGGATAGGGAATTGGTTAGAGAACCGCACTCAAAGAGTTGTTGTCAATGGTGTTTCATCAGACTGGAGAGAGGTGAGTAGCGGGGTACCTCAAGGCTCGGTGCTCGGCTCGGTACTTTTTAACATATTTATTAATGATCTAGATGAGGGGGTGGAGGGACTACTCATCAAGTTTGCAGATGACACCAAATTGGGAGGACTGGCAAATACTCCGGAAGATAGAGACAGAGTTCAACGAGATCTGAACACAATGGAAAAATGGGCAAATGAGAACAAGATGCAATTCAATAAAGATAAGTGTAAAGTTCTGCATCTGGGCCAGAAAAATGAAAAGCATGCCTACTGGATGGGGGATACGCTTCTAGGTAGCACTGTGTGTGAACGAGACCTTGGGGTACTTGTGGATTGTAAACTAAACATGAGCAGGCAGTGTGATGCAGCGGTAAAAAAGGCAAATGCCATTTTGGGCTGTATCAACAGAGGCATCACATCAAAATCACAAGATGTCATAGTCCCATTGTATACGGCACTGGTCAGACCACACCTGGAGTACTGTGTGCAGTTCTGGAGGCCTCACTTCAAGAAGGACGTAGATAAAATTGAAAGGGTACAGAGGAGAGCGACGAAGATGATCTGGGGCCAAGGGACCAAGCCCTATGAAGATAGGTTGAGGGACTTGGGAATGTTCAGCCTGGAGAAAAGGAGGTTGAGAGGGGACATGATAGCCCTCTTTAAGTATTTGAAAGGTTGTCACTTGGAGGAGGGCAGGATGCTGTTTCTGCTGGCTGCAGAGGAGAGGACACGCAGTAATGGGTTTAAACTTCAAGTACAACGATATAGGCTAGATATCAGGAAAAAGTTTTTCACAGTCAGAGTAGTTCAGCAGTGGAATAGGCTGCCTAAGGAGGTGGTGAGCTCCCCCTCACTGGAAGTCTTCAAGCAAAGGTTGGATACACACTTTTCTTGGATGCTTTAGGATGCTTAGGGCTAATCCTGCGTTGAGCAGGGGGTTGGACTAGATGGCCTGTATGGCCCCTTCCAACTCTATGATTCTATGATTCTATGTTGTGGGGAGAGGAAAGGGAAGGCCACTGTAAGCCGCTTTGAGACTCCTTCAGGTAGAGAAAAGCGGCATAGAAGAACCGACTCTTCTTCTTCTTCTTCTTTTACAATAACTTTTCTGAATTACTAAAGAATAAGTAACATTCACTCTTGGTTCATAAGGGTGGCCAGCAGCAGTTGCCTTTTGTTTATGCCATCCAAATAGCATTACGCTTCCATGGTGTGGGATGCATAAATACAACGGGAGGTACTCCAGAGTCGATAGCAAGGTCATAATTTACGACTGGGATTCTGCTGACATTTACAGACCATTTAAACATTGTTCTTCTGGTTTATAACATTAGCATCAGCACAATCTGTGTCGTGCATCATTGCCTGGAGTGTGGCTGTAATGGAACTCATGTGAATAACGGGTGGCAAATTAGAATTTCCTGTTTATGATTTATCGATGTGCCAGCTGTAAATATGAAATGGGAAGGGGAAACTCTTTCCATTAAATTGCACCCAAACTAGTGCAAAATGTTTCTTTGTAGAAGCGAAATACCTTGCTATGAACTATGGAGTCACATTATTAGCTGTAATTTTCAGGATTGTTTGTCAGTGTCTAAAGCCATCTTTTTGTTTACGCCATGCAATACTTAGCTGCTTTTCAGTCTTCAGGATGCTAAAGCATTATTAAAAAAATAAAATGCCATGACAAAAAATAGCCAACATTCTGAAATTTCTCATTCACCCCATGGAGGATTTCAATTTCCAAACAAATTGAAACAGAGAACAGGGTGTGTCTTTCCCTTTAAAATTAATTCAACATCTGTGAGGTGGCTGCAGAACAGATACAGTGAACAACCTCTTTGTAATCTGTCATTGTAAAACAGTAGGAGGCAATGGTATAGGTAGTTACAGCTAAGCCCCTTCATTTGAAACTGTCAATACTCTGAGATCAGCTTCTTTAAGCCCCACTCCATTTTACTTAGTGGTGATTTTGCCTCTTTTTCATTTCTAAGCCAGTATGTATTTTTAATCATATTCATGATTAAACAGATTTCAACAGAGACTGGATAGCCATCTGACGGAGAGGCTGATTCTGTGAAGGTAAAGGGGTGGCAGGTCACAGTAGATGAGCGAGTGGATGTGAGTGTCCTGCACAGTGCAGGGGGTTGGACTAGATAACCCATGAGGTCCCTTCCAACTTTATGATTCTATGATTCTATGATGAGTAACCACATCTTAGAGCAATTTTATTGATTCATGTGCAGTCTCTCTTGTAGTCCCCACCTATTGGAATGTCCTACCTGAGAAGGCTCCTGCTCTGCCTTTCCACAAAATATGAAAAACCGAAGGACATTTCTGTAAAGGTATCAGCTATATTACAATGGAAAGGTTCAAAAAACATCTTCTGGCTTCCTCTCTTTTCCATACAAAGTTTGCGGAGGGGATTTTCTATATCGTTATCGTTTCGGGACAAAACATTACTCAGAAATGACCATTTCAAGTGAAAGGGCATAGCTGTAACTACCACCACAATTACTCCTTCTGTTTTACTGTTCCAACACTTGATAAGAGGACAAGAATACCACAGCCTTCTTGCCCTGCAGCATTCTCAAATGACTTTAAAATAGTGATGCAGTCCTTGTTGTGGCCATGAAGATATCATTTCTAGTTTGGCTCTAAACTAAAAGTGATAAACCAGATCATTACTACCACTTTTCCGTTCTTTTCACCATCTTGAACCTATTAAAATGCATATAAAGTTAATCCCCCAAACTGGGAGTTATGAACTTCATTGATGATCTAATTTTTAAAAAGAAGTCCAGCTCAAATGAGGGAGCACATATTAGTTCCTACTGCTTCTTCTGTTTCCTATTCATAATGGGACTGTGCTATATCTGGTAAATATTCATAAGCAAACCTCTTGCAAGACACCTAGTGAGCAGTAGGGAAAGCTCCTACATTCTCTTGGTTAGCAGTTATACTTAACAGCCTTTAATGTATTTATAAGGGCAAGTGGTACACTGGGGATGAACTGTGGCCTTTCACTAAGAGGATGACATCTATTGTAATAGGGCTTAATACCCAGCTGATTTGAACATGACATTATAAAAAAGATTTGGCAGTTGTTAAAATTTTGTTAACATATTCATGAAAGATAATGTGTGAATTATTATTCCTTTTAAACAAAAAAGGTTACCTTAATCCCACACGGCATGTGGAGTCCCTTTAACATTCTGTAAAATATAATTGATGATTTGTGCCACCAAAGAACTCACTGTAAAAGGTTCATAGCTATAAACCTTGGTCTTCTAAACTTAAATTTCATGATCCATCTTCAAGCTTAGTTTATGTGTAGTGGAACCACCATCAATTAATCATTCAAAGATTTGATACTAAAGGGATCTTTGATGGTCAATGTTGCTGGACCCAATCTTATTTCACTAAGGTATGCCTTGATGGTAAATCCCCAAAACACACAGCATGGAAGCATAAAGTACATCCCCTGCTGAGCTGGCTATGGAATACAAAGAGTTCATTCCTAATACAAACTGTGTCTATAGGCCACCACATACTTTGTTTCTTTAAAGGATTAAAATGGTCAACGATACAATTGCACTCTAAAAGGGTTTATCTTTATGAGAGTATCTGAAGAATCACACAAATTAAAAATCTATAACACCCCATTTCTGACCAGATCTAGATATCTGAAAGATTTTTAAAGTGCATAATTTGTCTGTTCAGTGGTGTAGTTGCATAATGTATTCAATCCCTATGATGATAATGTCATTATTTCTATCACCTTTCAGGTTTTGGGAGGCCCTGGGCAGAGAGCTTTCTAGCCCCTCTCTCTGTCTGACACCAGTTGCACCTCCCCTTCCACCCCCATCTATACAGTATGTCCACCCACTCATAGCTGCCCATGCTACTGGCATGCAATTTACTTGGTGGCCCTAGGCAGTGCATAGGATTGGAACATAGCTGCTGGGTACAATGTTTAACCAGGAGAATAGGTAGTAGAGCACATCTGAGCAGGTGATGAACGGATAAGCAGGTAATGCATGTGAGTAGAGGGTTGGTGGCAGTGGGCCCTTCCAAACACCTGGGCCTTAGCAGCTGCTCCACCTCAGCATATGCGGACAAAATTGTTACCAGAGTAATTCCAATTTTCAAGCTTATACTTTACAAGCACTGCAAAATTTCCAGCCTGCTTCTGGACCCTTCAGTGGCTGGATCCTGCCTTTTCCTCTTCACTTTCCTCAAACCCAGGTATCCAATGTGAAAAAAAAAATTCAGCGCATAAATCCTAACAAATTTTGGTTGCATAGAATCTCTTAAAGTACTAGTATTATGTCAACATCCCTTTAAATTTTGCATCTATATCACAAGTCTCGAAGGATCCTGAAATGTTATTTTCTGAGCTTTGGTCTTTGATTGTCCTTATATTATCAAGATAAAAGGAACTCTTTAGATGAAATAGCAGCAGCAGTTCTCAGACCATCCAGAATTACCTCCTAGTCTTCACTCCATCAAAAATAATCTTGCTTCTCCACAGCTTTTATAATGAATTTACACTGGCCCCCTCTGTACTCCAGAGTAACCTGGACTACTTCTGACACTTTCTTTCTTGGTTGCTTGCTTCCATTATACCACTCTGAATCACAACCATTTGTGTTATGCTATATTCCTGTGATATCTGGTGAGAAGTCATCAGATTCTATATAAGCACTGTGGAATCCATGACTATTCTTTTTTAAAAACCCCAAACCCAAAAATATTTATTTATTTTTATTTATTATTTGATTTATTACCCTCCACTTCTGGACTAGCCAGCTCATGGCAGGTTACAATAAAAATCCCCACAATAAAACATAAACCCCCAATCCTTAAAATTATCAACAGTAGCAGGAATCCAATCCCTGAGCCACCACCCAAACTCAACAGACCCCCCCCCCCACACTATATCCTGTGTTTCGGGAGGATAAGTGGGGAGATGACATTACAGCTATGGAAAGGAGGGCCCCGAACACACAGTATGTGTCTTTGGCTTCAACCAAATACTTGGTGGAATACTCAGTCACAGTTCTCAGAGCTCTCCCACCTCCACCTACCTCACAGGGAAGGCAATTGTAAGCCACTTTGAAACTCCTTTGGGTGGTGAAAAGCAAAGTATAAAAACCTCCATCATCTTCTCATGTTCTTTTCTATTCTGCTGTCTCCTAGTATTGCAGTATCAATTATGCAAACCCTATTTCTCATTTTTTCCCCTGCATTTGTGATAACAGAAATGTTATGCTCCAAGTGTTTGCAATTGGAAGTAGCAAAAAATCCTTGTTTCATCATTCTCTGTGATGTTGTCTGGTTTGTGCGTCCACAAATTTCTGGCTGATGTTAGACCACACTTCTTGCAAAGACTCCAGTACAACATAGCTGCAAGTCTATCGTGTCATCCTTTGTAGTCAATTTGAACAATTTTACTGCAGGCATTGACCATTTCTTTCTTCAAGTGTCCATTTTGGAGCCACTTCCAGGTGTTTTCATTATCAACTTTATTCTCTGTGTCCTTCAGATATTGCCCACTTGAGTGCCTTTGTTTCCAATTGTCAAAGTGATTGCAGTCTTTTTGTAATCTTGTTTGGTTCTGTGACCTTAAATAAGTCTGCCTTGTAAACATCAACCAGAAGCCTCTCTTAGGGTTGTTTTGTGTGTGTGTGTGTGTGTGATTATTCAGTGCTTGCTTTTCTTCATTAGCTGCTTGCTTAACTTTCAGGAGACTTCCTCCTCCTAATTTTCTTGGTAATAAAAGCTGATCAACTTCACTTCTAGGATCTAGTGAGTGATGTGTCATCATTATCTTGTGATTTTGGTGATTTATTGCTTCTAATTCTGCCTATTTCCATTCAATAATGCCAGCTGTGTATCTTAGAACTGGAACTACTTGTGTGTTAATTGTCCATACCAAGTTGCCTCCATTTAATTTTATTTGCAATATCTTTTAAACCTTTTGGTAATATTTCTTGCTTATATTTTCTTAACAGGAGTATGCTTAATGTTGTCAGCTTCCAGAATTCCAAGGCATTTGTGGTTTCCTTCAGAGTTTGTTGTTATGAAATTGTTGTTTGGAAACTTGAAATCTTTTGGCCTGTCTTTGAAAGCTGGTATCCTTGGCCTGTATTATTAAAAATGATGATTGTGAGTGGAATTAAAGCAATGACAGCAGTGATGGTGAGTCTTTTAGGAAAATTCCTTGTTTGATATTAACGGTTCCAGTTTCTTTTCCATTCACTATCAACCTGGTGTTCCATTTACTCATGGCAGTATTGATAAATGTTAGTTTTGCTGATGCCTATCATTTGTAGTGTTTTCAGGATCCCTGTGTGAAGGAATGAATAAAATACTTTGTAATCAATACAGGCAACATTTGGGTTGGTTTTCTATCCTTTACAATTTTATAAGACCATTTTATCAATCAGTAATTAATCTTTAGTGATTCAGGATTTTCAGAAAATTCCTTTTTGTCCATGTGGTAAAATTGAATTGAGCTGCAGATGTCCCTGAATTATATTGGCTATAATTCCTGTCAGTTTCAGTTTGTTTTCCACATCTATGATGTAGGCGGCTTTTTTACTGTAGTCTTCTAAGTCTTCACAGAGTTATTTATTATTTATTCATTATATTTATATATACATCATCATAATTTTCATCACTCTGCCTTACTCACTGGCATTCAGGGTGAAATACAAGTATGATAAAAAGAATCTGTCAACCAATAAGCAAATTAGAAAATATGGCATCTGAATGTAACAGCAAAGGTTCCCAAGTATAAACAATGAATTTGGGATCAAATTATAAACCCATCAAAGTTGATGAACAAGAATGGAAATAGATTAATGCAGATTAATTGTGTTTCATAGTAACAACAAAGTTTTTTTACTGCATGGATCATGAAAAATTGTGATTTATCAAGAGGGCACTTCCCCGCAATCTTAATTCCTGGTCAGAACATATGGAAAATGACAGCCCTTCGGATATCCTTATCTCAAGCCATTTAGGTCTTTAAAGCATAATGCAAACAAAACCCCTTTTAGCATATTCGGTTTCAGAGTAGGAAGGATTTCAGATTTGTGATAACAGCATATCTAACTACTACTGGTTTCTAAATATATTTCATAGTAAGTTGCTTTATGTATGTATGCTAGTAATACCTGACCCCAAGGAAGCACATTTGGCCTCAACCAGGGCCAGGTCATTCTCTGTCCTGGCCCCCACCTGGTGGAACGAGCTCTCAGAAGAGATCCAGGCCCTGTTGAAGCTACCACAGGGCCTGAAAGCTGAAGTTATGCAGGGCCTGAAAAATGGAGCTCCTCCAGCAGACATTTGGTTGAGATCAGCGACACCATCCATAGGGCCCCTGAACTCCCTCTCACTCAAACAGACCACCTCTGCAAGGTTGTGGGTATAATATTAATTATGAAAACTATTTGCTGATCTATTCAATTTGGTTACTCTTCTGTTGATGATATTTAATTGTTAATATATAGTTATATTCTACTGTTAATAAATAGTTACCAAATTGATATTCTAGTGGAGTGGCAATGTTAGTTTACTGTAGCAAAACAGAACTTCAGTGGCACCTTAAAAACTAACATTATTTTCAGCATGATCTTTCAAAAGAAAAATCTCATTTTTTTTCAGAACCAGTAGGAGAAATAATCCCCTTATCCTCAGTTTTACCTTGATATCTGTTCAGTATCTGTATTTTGTCTGTCTTGATTTCCCCCAGCAGAGCATCACAGAGGTGCAGGTTTGATCAGAAATCTAGTTTGGGGAAGTAAAAGAAAAAGCTCTGTGGCTTAGATTCATCTTTATGTTCCCCTGCAAGGTAATATTTCAAGCTCAATTGCATGTGTACTTTGGGCCTTCAAGAGCAGGCTGCAGGCAGAGAAGAGCCAGTTGTTAAAGATTATGCTTCCTCTTTACAAGGCACAGATTATTAAAATGGTAAACTATCATTGTAATGTCAGATTTGTTTTTGCTGGAGGGTGGGGCATCCTGAAAAAAAAAACACTGCTTGAGGTTAACATTGGGAAACTGTGATGTTTATATGATCAACTTATTGTGGCAACTAAAGGCAGTGATACCATCATCTTTTATCAGTAGAGAGATTTGTGGAGAGCAAACACAGAGGTCGGAACAAGGTAACCTGTTTGGATTAATATCCCAACTAGGAAAGTATGACAAGGGAGTTGCATAAGTGAAATCTAATACACATCCCCCAAAAATTCTGACATGGTCTCACATAATGCTCACTCTGACCAATGGCAACAAACCACCAGATGACTGATAACAGACTGAGCAGGGACATGCAGGGAAGCAAATATGGAGATTTTTGTCTTACTTCCCGACATTTTGTTCCCTGGTTAAGGTGGTAATCTGCATATAGCTGACTATAATAGAAATGAAGAGTGATGGAAAGATTATGCTGACCGAAAGAAGCCACTTTTTTAGTATTATAAGTAGTACCCTGCCAAGCAAGCCTGTACTCTCTCTCTTTACTGGAGCCATAGCAATCAGAGACATCTCCAGGTTTCCATTGTCACAAAGCTAAACTGAAATCTCATGGAGAAATGACATCCCTTCAATCATCTATTAGTGTGGGTGATGATTTTATTAGAACATGCTGAAGCATTAGAAGCCCATTTGAATGTGTCCACAGGGCATACTAAATCTGAAACTGAAATGGAGTATTATGTAAGGACAAAATTAATTTTATAATTAAATGATACAATGTGAGCACATTTAGATAAGTGTAAGTCAAATGGAGAAACCAATATTATGGATGTGCTTCTAGATATTAACTAATGAAAACACAAACTGAAGCTCTCCATTAATTGCCATTGCCAGATGAGTATAAGGGGGAAGTTCAATTGCTTCTACCTGCAGTGCTGTAGAGATTATAATACCCAAGCCCACATTTCTCTGTCATGTTATTATGCTTGTGTATGTTAAGTGCTGTGATATTGCTTCCAAACTACCCTATGAATTAATGACCTCCAGCCTTGCCTAGTTCTTACAAAATAAGTGCTGTGCTTTCCTTTATTGACCTCACCCACCTCCTGTTGGATCTCCCTTTTTTCCTGTTGTCTTCAACATTTATGGAATTATTGTATTTATTATCATTATTTGGTCAATAATGTGGCCAAAGTACAATCACTTTAGTCATTTTCGCATCTAGGGAGAGTTCTGGCTTGATTTGATCTAGAGCATATTTATTTGTCTTTTTGGAAGTCCATGGCATCTGTAAAACTCACCCTCAACACCACATTTTAAATGAATCAACTTTCTTTTGGTCAGCGTTCTTCATTGTCCTCCTTTCATACCCAAGTAGATTCTGCACGGGTGGAAAAAGCCAAGAGGAAGCTTATATTGAAGTGGGGTTAATCACCACTTCCACATGATGCTGACGCCAGGCTTCCCCTCCCTCACAGGCTAGTCCTGAATCAGGCCATCATTTGCCCACCCTGAAGGGAACATGGAAGAATTCATGTTCCCTTTTTTAAAGTGGGGGGGGGATGCCCTCGTTGGCTTTGTGGCGCTTCGCCACACTGCGGGACAGAACAGGCCTTTTTTCCCATTTTCATTCCATGCATTTCTTCCTGGAAAATTTAAAAAACAAAACAAAAACAGCACTCTCCTACATGGTGAAATCTGTTAGCTGCTGCTGCATTTCCTAGGGGGGGGGGCACATTTCAGCGGGGGACCAGGTGCCCCACTGAAAAGTGCCCTCCATGGGGACACAGAAAGCTGTAAAGCATAAAGATCTGCAGCACTGGACTGTCAGCAGCCTGGCGTCAACACTGCCATGCAGAAACTACCCCATATATAGTATAGAGGGGGGAAGGATGCAGTCACACCATACTGAAGGGTTGTAGGTGATTAGGGAGTGGAGGTTAGGTTGTCTTTACTGTTGGATGGGTTGCACTGGCTGTGTTTTGTGATCTGCCATACAAAGCCCACTTGCAGGGTGGTGATGGGGAAGGGGGATATGACCCTACCCGATGGACAAATTCCAGCAATTCTAGGCCAAGGGAGGTATAGCGGTGGGAGAATAGTAGTGGGGCAGCGGTATACATAGGTCCAAGACAGCCACCGCCACCTGTATACAGAATTCTGTATAAAGAATTGCCTGCTGGAAAGGTCAGGACACGCAACTTCCCTTCTCAGACCTGAGGTCTTACCTCTGTGTATCCCACTGCCCAGGGCCTGATCTGAATGGGGTTAGTTTACTGGCCTGTGCATCCCTCAGAGAATAGCCATTTGCCAACTGCAAGCCTTTCTCCTGGTCTCCTTTTTACAATAATGTCTTCAAGACAGTGGTCTATGTGTACAGAGAACCTTCCAAGATCCAAAGTTAGAAAGTAGTTTGCAAGCATACATTTAGCACAGCACTAGACTGAGCAAAGGATCCAAAAGAACTAGGTAAAATGCAATTTGTTTGTCCCTCTCTACATACATGCTATAGGTAAAGGTAAAGGTATCCCCTGTGCAAGCACCGAGTCATGTCTGACCCTTGGGGTGACGCCCTCTAGCGTTTTCATGGCAGACTCAATACGGGGTGGTTTGCCAGTGCCCTCCCTAGTCATTACCATTTAACCCCCAGCAAGCTGGGTACTCATTTTACCGACCTCGGAAGGATGGAAGCTGAGTCAACCTTGAGCCGGCTGCTGGGATTGAACTCCCAGCCTCATGGGCAAAGCTTTCAGATGGCTGCCTTACCACTCTGCGCCACAAGAGGCTCTTGTACATACATGCTATATCAGATGTTAAAATATAGGGCAGTTCCATTTCCTTGAATTTTCCTTCAGCTCCTTCAGGTGAATACATGGTCAAAATGGCTCCCATCCTCAGAACTCAGTTAAGAGTTCTACCTGATTTAAACTAGCCAGCAGCTCCTTGCTGCAAGGAGTTTTTTTTTTTAATCATATCTGCTCCTCTACCCCCTGGCCTGGGCCAGACTGGGACAAAGAGGCATTTTCTGGAGATTATTCCTGGAGTCTGTCTTTTCTAAAGTCATCCAAGTCTGTTGTCTGCTCAGATGCGTGTGTGTGTGTGTGACCATCCTATTGTCTTTAGCTGGGGCCTATGAACATTTCTTAAAAAGAAGCTGAGGTGAACCTGTAATACTAATTACTAACTTCCTCCTCCAGTTGTCTTGGGGTGAATCCAGGTAGCCATTCATCATGTGGTACAGCTGGGTGTCATTATTATTAGGCAGTCAATCCCAAGAACCACCACCATTATTCTGATTGGATTTGGTGGATTTGATAGATTTATGTCTTGAGTAAAATTTCTTTAGGTTTAGGGAAAACTTTTAAAACCAAATCAATGGTGTTTCTATGGGATCAAGTTTTGCTCCTTCTGTCTGAATGGAAAGTAATGACTATTATATGCCCCAAAGTGAACCCTTTTGCCAATCAAATTTTATTTTTGAAAAGACTCATAGCTGACTTGATTGTTGCCTTGTGATGTAGCATAACTGTCACTCCATTTTTTAATTCGCTTAATACCATAGATTAGAACTTGAAATTTACCTACCAGTATGATAGTTCTTCTTTGCCATATTTGGATACAATGGTTTTTATTGAAGATAACAATCTATGTCTAACCGTATTCCAAGATAATACACAAAAACACATACTTACATTTTCAGTCCTGTCATTCTAGACATAGGAAACAATTTACCTTATGGACTGTTCTTAAGGTTAAAATGTATTGCTACTATGAGGATTATGAGGTTGTAGCTAACAGACTTAAAAAACAACTGTTGGCAAGAGAATATCCTAAATATTATTGACAGAGCTTCCATCAGAGTGGGAAATATAAAAAGAAAAACATTATTCAGTCCAAAACACACTAAGAACAATAACCAAAAAAGAATAACTTGGTCTATAGATTTTACACCCACGGTAAAAAGGTAAAGGTAAAGGTATCCCCTGTGCAAGCACCGGGTCATGTCTGACCCTTGGGGTGACACCCTCTAACATTTTCATGGCAGACTCAATACTGGGTGGTTTGCCAGTGCCCTCCCCAGTCATTACCGTTTACCCCCCAGCAAGCTGGGTACTCATTTTACCGACCTCGGAAGGATGGAAGGCTGAGTCAACCTTGAGCCGGCTGCTGGGATTGAACTCCCAGCCTTTCAGACTTCATGTCTGCTGCCTTACCACTCTGCGCCACAATCCATGGTAGCCACAATCAAATCTAGTATATAACCATTGGCATAAATTTAATGGTATCTCAGGCTGTGAAGAAAAGCCTCAGGAGTAGTCAACCTGTGGTCCTCCAGATGTGCATGGACTACAATTCCCATGAGTCTTTGCCAGCAAACACTGGCAGGGGCTCATGGGAATTGTAGTCCATGGACATCTGGAGGACCACAGATTGACTACCCCTGGGTTACAGGATTACTAGATCCATTAAACAGTGCTTAGTTTCTGCATTTTTTAGATCCCAAATAGAAACTGAAACAGGTATGAAAGGGCATTAAATCATAAAGTGTGTCAATTGGCTATTGTTACAAAAACCTTTGAGAGGAACTAAACTTTTACATGTAATTAAAAAGCTATAGTACTTGTAGAACCAAAACTGTTATATTTATTTGTTTATGTCCATGTTCCAAGATATTTGTAGGTTAAACCCACTAGACAAATTAGAACAAGAATTCTAGAACATAAATCAAGAATCATGTAGTGGGGACACCAATGACAGAGTTTTTTTTTTTAAGCTGGCCACCAAGCAGAAGATCTGTGAGCCTTGGTCTTGAAAGTACTATAAAGGACAGAATAGCCCAATTCCATAGGAGATGAACCAGAACATGGAAATTAGTTGCCATTTGTAAAAAAATATTACAGTATCTTTAATGACAATACAAGCATGTTAGAGCCAGCTGGCTGCACCACCTTCAAATTAACATAGTCTGTGATTCTAGGTAATGACCAGAACATGTTGTTTTCTGTTTCAGAATGTTTTAAGAATGCTATAGCCAAAAAATTGCTTGAACCGTCCCTTTTCCGCATGGAGGCACCCCCGCCAGGCTGCCATCGGGTGTTTGAGCTGGGGCTGTTTTCCCCGGCTTTTCCTGGGTTCAGACTGGGTAGCATTTTCCTTTATGGACCCAGTCCACCCCAGATTTGTGCCCCCAGACAAGCCAACCAGGGTGGAAAGATTTTGCCACTGGGGGAGCAGCAGAGGCCTTTTTTCTGTTTAGAAACGTGATAGCAATACCCCATTCCTAAACAAAAAAAAAATGCCCCAGACAGCTTGGCGGCCCTGTGCAGGGCCGTGGAGCTTCCTAGGGTATTTTGTGTCCCTTCTGGTACATTGTAGTTGGACCAGGGTGAGGAAAGATTTTAAGTTTGTAAGATTTTAAGCATCTTTTTCCTGACATGTAATGATCCCATCATAGCTACAATCTTTGACATTTCCTTTTTTTGAAACTGGAATCTAGATCAAGTGTTTCCAGTCTGTGGACTGTTGTTTCGTTTTACATATTTATTGGCATGTTCTTGTTAAGATATTGATGGATTCCATTTCTGTGAATTGAAATATTTCTGTTGATATTTCAGCTACTCCCAGTGATTTGTTTCTCCCAGTTGCTCTGAGTTCATCTTTCACTTCACTTTTTAAGAAATGTAGGTTCTTCAAAAGATTCTTGAAATTAATCTGTTATCCTTGCATTGATTCAATCTCGTTCTTCTATGGATGGTTCCCAAAATTAAATAAATAAATAATCTTCACAGAATTTAACAAGTCACTCTTCTGCTACATTTCATGCCCCAGGCCCAGATCTTCCAATAATGTTTCTGTATAGTTTCTTACTTCTGCATTCCAGTCACCTACGACTATCAGCTCATCTTGTTTAGGTGTGTGATCAATTTCTTTCTGGACACTTGCATAAATGTTTTCAATTTCTTCCTCTGGCATCTGTTGCTGGGGCATAAATTTGAATGATGGTTATGGTGATAGGCTTTCCATGAAGTCTGATTTATACTATTTGATCAGACTTTGAATTATAGCCCGTGACTGCTTGTTCTACATCTTCTCTCACTATTAGAGCATCTCCATTTCTTCTGGTTTTGTCTTTTCCAGAGTAAAAAACTGTAATTTCTTCAATGAAAATGTCTGAATCCATTTTACTTCAATTGCAATTATTTGCAATAATTAAATGTTTTTTCTTCTCATTTTACGATTTTGAACTCATATTGGTTCCTAATTCTCATATTCCTTGTTCCTTATAACTTGTGTTGAACAACTTTGGACTTTTCATTAACATCCATTCACATCAACCGGTAAATGTCCTTTTGGTGTTTGTCTAGTGACATCATTAAAAATAGTGCTATTTGTAGTTGCCCTCAGCTCTTCCCCAGCAGAGGAATGCTGTAGGAATCCCAACAAGCATAGCATTGGGCATTGTGGAGAGGAAGCGATGGCAGGCTTCCAGGCAGTTGCACCCCTGTACTGCAGATCCATCTTTGAAGTCCGTAACTGGCACAACACCCCTTGATCAAATAATTCTACATCTGTGAAGGCTAACGCCCTGGATTGCTGGACTGAGCATGATGGTGCCATGATTTCACTGGCCCTGAAGGCACCATGGAAGGCAAATGCAAAAGCTGCCTTGAAGAGGGATGCCTCATAACCAGAATGAGAAAGCCGACCTAATGCTGTGAACATCTTTGTGAATGAATAGGGAACTTTGGATGGGTGGGTGGTGCTGTAGGAATCCCAACAATCATTGCATTGGGCATAGTGGAGAAGAAGCAATGGCAGGCAGCCAGGCATTTGCACCCATGCACCTAATAGGAATCACAGAAACCTGGTGGGATAATACTCACAACTGGAATGCTAGAATTGAGGGATACAATCTATTCAAAAGGGACAGCCAAGTACAGAAGGGGGGAGGTATAGCAATATATGTTAAGAATCCTTATACTTGTGAAGAAATACAAGTACTCGAGCATGAAAGTTCAGTTGAGTGTATTTGGGTAATGAGAATGGTATTATTGTGGGAGTCTGCTATAGATCACCAAGCCAGTCAGAGGACTTGGATGAGACACTCCTAGACCACTCCTAGACGGGTGTGCCAGCCTTTCATGGAGGGGTGACAGCCCACATAACACTTTCCTAGTATCAGTTTCATGGATACATTATAACATGAGACAAAACTCAGAAACTGTTTATAGAGAGGCAATTATAGAATGCAGATCAAGATTAAAAAAAATAAATGTAAAGTAATCTTATAAAGAACTGTGTGCTAGTTTGGAATTTGAATTATGTAAGCTGGCATGAAATCACACATACATCTATTTTTCTGTATACAGTTTACATAGAACAACTTTATACAATAGTTTTCAAATCCAGTGTGGATAGCTATATGGTTGAGCTGCAAAGAAAATAAAAAATACATCATTCCCTTCGGTCTGTTCTGTTCTCAGGTGTGCTTTTTAAAATCTAGTTTTAAAGTCTCAGTCAATTATTTTTAATGAGAAGGTGATTCAATAATAGCGCCATAAAGCTGGAAAGGATTCATAAAATATCCAAATCAAGATGTAGTTACAATTTGAGATAATGTAGTTAATAGATAAAAATGCCAAATACATTATTAGAAAACTTCTTCCTTCACTGGGCCACTGCATTTAAAAGAGACTTTGTCTTTGGGGCATCCTCACAATCTGAAGCTAGATAGGTGGCAAACTAGTAAAGGGAATTCTTGGTGAAAGCATCAAATCTATGGTTTTATCTCTTTCCCTCAGTCATTCCTGTTCTGTTTGGTGTTTTCTCACTGATTCTCAGTGACCTTCCTATTTGTGTGTTTATGTATTTTATTTGTAATTGTAATATACAAAGCTTGTTTCAATGTTTTTGTTTTCTGCCTTTATGATCTTGTTGAGTGGAATGGTTTAAATAAAATAAATAAAAATTGTAATGTTTATTTTGCTTAATAGTGCTTATTGCAAGAACCATAAAGCTCTAATGTTTTGTTTATGTAGTATAGAGGAGCGATAAATGGCAGATTGGAAATCCATTTGAATATTGTATGAATAGTATGCATAGAGTTGCAGAAGTTAATTTCTTGCCATTTGCTGGACATGAAAAAATACTAATAGACCACAGAAAGCAGCACCCTTGCAGCAGTTTTTGTAATTGGGCCTAAGATTTGCTTTACCTACATTCCCATGAACATTTTTTCCTCCCCAGCATGAGTGATGGAGTGACATCTTGGAATCATCTAGCTCCATTTCAAGCTAGTGACAACGATACCTAAGTAGATCATACAAATAGTCTGTTATGCTCTGTTTTTTTTCACCAGTTAAGAAAAATAATTTCCATTTGCTTTTAATAACTCTTTGACTCCCCCCTTGCACCTTGAATCTAAAAATATTATTTTCTAAATTCTGATCTAGACAGAACATGCAGTTTAGTATGTCACCACTGTGAGGATCTATGATTACTCCCAACTAACAGGCTTCATTTATGAGAAAAAGAAAACTTTTTATTAAAGGAGTAACAAAAGAATCATGGAAAGACAGAAGGTCCTAATTGAACTACTCCTTTATCTACAATTTGCCCCTGGCCCCTCCCTGCACCAAATGAACTGTGTGCAAAGAAAATCTCTGCATGAAGACACCTGCTGGGATTTAGTGTCCTGGGAAAGATGGCAATTCTTGGTTCTTCACAGTAGGTAAGCAGGAAGCTTGAATTCAAGGACTTGCTTCATTCATACCTATTCTAATTAGTAAAAGAAGGTAAAAAACTGGAAGCTGAAGATCAAAGGACTGCATATGATCCTGATGGAGTATAAACAGAGGAATTAAATTGCCTTCTCTCCAGTGGTGTTTTGATGGATGGCGTGCAGATGTTGTTGCCTATGTAGGGAGGCCAGTCTGTTGGTGTGATTCTGTGGGCTTCAACCATAGGCCTGATGGATCAGATCTGTTTGCAGGCCCTGCAGAATTGTTTAAAATCCCACAAGTACCTGACCTTATTAGACAGAGCGTTCCACTAGAACCTGTGTCATGGCAGAAAAAGCACTTGCTCTTGATGAAGCCAGTTTAATTTCTCTGGGGTTGGGAATCTTGAGCAGATTTTGGGTGCTCAATCCCAGATTTCTGTGGGAAGCATATGACAGACTATTTAGGGCCTTAAAGACAACTACCTTGAACCTGATTTGGTCCTCAATCTGTAGCCAGTACAACTGGGAGATGTAGTGATGGCTGCAAGCATAGATAGCTTTAAAAAGAGATTTACAGAGGAGAGGTCCATCAGTGACTATTAGCCATGGTGTTTGAAGAAAGTTTCCATATCCAAAGGCTGCAAACCTCTGCATAACAGTACTGGGAGGCAGCAGCAGGGGAAAGCCTTAGTCTCTAGAAGAAGAGAAGAAGAGTTGGTTCTTATATGCAGCTTTTCTCTACCCGAATGAGTCTCAAAGTGGCTTACAGTCGCCTTCCCTTTCCTCTCCCCACACCAGACACCCTGTGAGGTGGGTGAGGTTGAGAGAGCCCTGATATTACTGCCCTTAGGTTCCAGAGCAAGCATTAGTCACTGTATGAAATAGGATGCTGGACAACTGGTCTGATCCATTAGGCGTTTCTTATGTTCTACCAAAAGGAGTCAGGACTACTTCCTAATCACCTAGTTCTAATGCAAAGTTTCAGAAGAACATTGTAATATATATTTTTTTAATTACAAGGAAATGTATGAATTTTTAAAATCTGTATCTTGTTGGATAAAGTCATGAGTAAAACTATACATTAGTAATTGTATGGATTATATTCACACCACAAAAAAAAATAAAGATCACTCTCAACCCACATTAAAATACCTTGCAGCAAATAAAATGGATCTAATAAATATGCAAAATATTATATTATTATGTAAATTGCACCATTCTACAGGTCTGTTAGAGAAAAACCATATAAACAATTTCAATTAAAAATTACAGTTCCCTGAGCATTATAGTTTGTAAGTAGAAATTACATGACAGCACACAAAATACCAGGAAATTATTGTTTCTTCATTACATTCCAAAACATGCAGACTTCACTTGTTGAGTCAACCACTAGGTCCTATTGCAGTAAATAAGTGCAAATGCTCCATTTATCAACCAAAATTATTTCCTAGTTTTAATGATTGTCAACAAAGTCACTTATCTTACTGGTGTTATTCCCCAACCCCCCGAATCTTACTGCCATTTTAAAAACAAACATTAGGAGCAACATAGACAATAATTTTGTTTTCACGTGCTAATTGAAAACTTAGAGAACGTTCATTAGATTAAAAATGAAAATGAAGTCATAATTTATTATGACCAAATAAGTCAGACATAAGAAAAGATTGAACACCAACGTGCAAGCTTAAGAAGAACTACATCTTTCTAAACTCACAGAATTCAATCCTGTTTAGGATTGCATTATTAATCAAATGAATGATACATATTAAGCTGCAATTGTTGTGATAAGGAAAGACAGGGTGCTTTGATTATCACCATACATACTTTTTTTTACCATTGAAAAATCCCTGAAACATTCTTCAGTCCTTGAAAAATCCTAGAAGTACCATGATCATGTAGAATATGGTTAGGAAGGATAGTTTTGTACATGCCCACCCAAGGTCCCTCCCCTTCCCACTCCCTCCATTAGACATTTTGGGAGGGGAGTGGTGGGTCAACATTACCATATATGGTCATATCACCTGATAAATGTTTAACACATTTTTAAAAATATTTTAAAATTAATTAACTCCCACCCATTTAAGATACTCTTCCAGGGCTGTCAAGAAACCCCAGCATTTCACAAATCCCTGGTTGAGAAAGTCTGTGTTAGACAACACCTTAAAATTATAGCCTAGATATCAAATCATTGAGTTTTAGGGTGAATGGAATTTGCTGTCCTTTTCAAAGACAGGCAGGGATGCAATAACCATTTACCCACCTGCCAAGAAGAGACGAGGAAAGTAGTGATGGGCATAATCTTGGAAAATGTGGTTTAGTTCATTGTTCATGGTGCAACCATGAATGAAAACAAAAACCAAGCTGAACTAGGAGGCTAGTTCATGGATATAAATAGTATTATCTTACACTACTCTATCCCAGATGATCTAATCAGGCCTGGAAACTCAGTAAAGGATCTCCGGAAATGGATCTATCAAATGGATGCAGTTCTAGATGGTGATATAATTGCTCGGTCCAGAGCTGTCCCTCTTTTTAAACATTTCAAGAGAATTCACTGCAGATCTTCATATCTGGAGAGTCTGCAATCCTTAACACTCAGGATGGCATTTACTCATTTAAGGTTCCAATCCTTACCCATAGCAGTGCGTAGTGGTCGGTTCTACCATCTCCCCCTATCTGAATGCATCTGCAAATGTGATAGGAGAGCGATTGAAGACCTCACACACTATGTAATGGACTGCCCCCTCTATGATGAACCAAGAGGCAAGTTTATTAAAAGAATACTCCCTACCACCTCAGGCCTCTCAAAAACTGAGTATATGATCTTTTTATTGTCTGATATCGATGCCTACGTTACCAACAGAGTTGCACTGTTTGCTCTTGCAGCCAAGAAAATCAGGTCCAAATTGTGCAATTAGGATTAAAACCCTAATCATTATGGTTCCTTTTATCTGTGTAACTTTTAATTACTTTTATTACTCCCTGTGATTTTATCAGTTTGATGTCTTAATTTTAACTGACTTTTGTACTGTACAGTTAATTTGCAGGAAATGGCCAATGGCCGACTAATAAACTAAATCTGAATCTGAAGAAGAGACAAGAGGAAAGTAGTGATGGGCATAATCTTGGAAAATGTGGTTTAGTACATTGTTCATGGTGCAACCATGAATGAAAACAAAAACCAAGCTGAACCAGGAGGCTAGTTCATGAACTGAACCAGTTTGTGTAGTTCATGACCCTGTAAACCCCATTGAAAGGTATTGCCAAAAACCTGAAAAGCAGCTGAGTAGCTGTTTTGGGCTGTCTCTTTGGCCCCTTGCTTGCTTAGCTGCCATTGGATCTGTCCTGGATGCCACCATCTGATGCCTCCTTTTCACCACAAGTTCTTCTCGGTGGGCTCTTGACCTCGGGCTGGTCACTGGCATCTACTTTGAAGTAAAGCCAAGATTGCATTCCCAGAAAAAATATTACATAGATATTTATTAAATTAAAGACTGAGTCCAGAATTTGCTAAAGTACTTCTGCAATAAATCTTCTCTATTAGCGCCTTCTTAAGCCGTGGGATCCTAAACAGAGTTATACCCATCTAAACTCATTGACTTCAGTGATTGAGACTGAAGGTAGAAATTTTATTTGCAAATGGGTAAAGATTGCTATCAATAATTTTGAAGGGAAATCTGAGGTCGTACTTTCCAATAGTAATTAACCCTGAGAAATAGGAAGTATGCCCAATCTTCATTCATAAAAGGTGCTGACACTGTTTCTCACGAAGAATAATGAACTTAAAAGTCCAAAAATCCCTCACTGCCACTTAAACTTTTGACTGCACTTTGAAGCTTTAGGGTCATCCGTATGTTTTCAAGAGGGCAGCAAGGACTGATGGACAAGAGCAATTATAAATGAAGCAATGCAATCAGCAATATGAGTGAAAGTAAGGGGGAAAAAGATAATCAGCACTTTTTGTAAAGAAAGGAAATTACTTGACCAAAGCAGTGGAAATTGGGTGGGGGGGGGTTAAATAAAAAAAGGGTTAAAAGGACAAAAGAAATGGTTGGCAAGGGATACAAAGAAAAAAAACATAGGTCAGAATCATGTGATTTTTATGTAGGATTTGATAGATATATATGCAAATATATACACTGTACTCATCTGTAAGGTACTACTAAGCTCTTCCTCTTTTCTACTGCTACAGACATACTAACATGGCTGACCATCTAGATCCCTCCAGCCTATGCTTCAAATTGCCCTTTCAGCTACTTCTCCCCTTTTGTTGCAAGGGCTACTTGCAACAGCAGCAGCAGCAGCAGCAGCAGCAGCAGCAGCAGCAGCAGCAGCAGCAGCAGCAAGAAGAAGAAGAAGAAGAAGAAGAAGAAGAAGAAGAAGAAGAAGAAGAAGAAGAAGAAGAGTTGGTTCTTATATTCTGCTTTTCTCTACTGGAAGAAGCTCAAAGCGTCTTACATTCACCTTAGAATCATAGAATCAAAGAGTTGGAAGGGGCCATACAGGCCATCTATTCCAACCCCCTGCTCAACGCAGGATCAGCCCTTAGCATCCTAAAGCATCCAAGAAAAGTGTGCATCCAACCTTTGATTGAAGACTGCCAGTGAGGGGGAGCTCACCATCTCCTTAGGCAGCCTATTCCACTGCTGAACTACTCTGACTGAAATTTTTTTCCCTGATATCTAGCCTATATCGTTGTACTTGAAGTTTAAACCCATTACTGTGTGTCCTCTCCTCTGCAGCCAACAGAAACAGCATCCTGCCCTCCTCCAAGTGACAACCTTTCAAATACATAAAGAGGGCTATCATGTCCCCTTTCAACCTCCTTTTCTCCAGGCTGAACATTCCCAAGTCCCTCAACCTATCTTCATAGGGCTTGGTCCCTTGGCCCCAGATCATCCTCGTCGCTCTCCTCTGTACCCTTTCAATTTTATCTACGTCCTTCTTGAACTGAGGCCTCCAGAACTGTACACAGTACACCAGGTGTGGTCTGACCAGTGCCGTATACAATGGGACTATGATATCTTGTGATTTTGATGTGATGCCCCTGTTGATACAGCCCAAAATGGCATTCGCCTTTTTTACCGCTGCATCACACTGCCTACTCATGTTTAGTTTACAATCCACAAGTACCCCAAGGTCTCGTTCACACGCAGTGTTACCCCCATCCAGTAGGCATGCTTTTCATTTTTCTGACCCAGATGCAGAACTTTACACTTATCTTTATTAAATTGCATCTTGTTCTCATTTGCCAATTTTTCCATTGTGTTCAGATCTCGTTGAACTCTGTCTTTATCTTCCGGAGCATTTGCCAGTCTTCCCAATTTGGTGTCATCTGCAAACTTGATGAATAGTCCCTCCACCCCCTCATCTAGATCATTAATAAACATGTTAAAAAGTACCGGGCCGAGCACCAAGCCCTGAGGTACCCCGCTACTCACCTCTCTCCAGTCTGATGAAACACCATTGACAACAACTCTTTGAGTGCGGTTCTTTAACCAATTCCCTATCCACTTAACTATCTGAAAATCCAGATTGCAGTCCTTCAGCTTATCCATCAGAACATCATGGTGAACCTTGTCAAAAGCTTTACTAAAATCCAAGTAAATGACATCAACCGAATTTCCACAATCCAGCAAACCTGTTACTTGGTCAAAAAAGGAAACCAGGTTGGTCTGGCAGGACCTGTTGGAGACAAATCCATGCTGACTTCCTTGGATCACCAAATTGTCCTCCAGATGTTTGCAGATCACTCCCTTTAATATCTGCTCCATTATCTTCCCCACAACAGAGGTCAGACTCACTGGTCTATAGTTTCCCGGGTCATCCTTCCTCCCTTTTTTGAAGATCGGAATAACGTTTGCTCTCTTCCAGTCCTCCGGGACATCTCCAGTCCTTAAAGAGGTCCCGAAGATGATGGACAAGGGCTGTGCAAGTCCTCTGGAAAGTTCTTTGAGCACTCTCGGGTGCATTTCATCCGGCTCAGGAGATTTGAACTCATCCAGTGCAGCTAAATGCCTCTCGACAACCTCACTATCCATGTTAACCTGCCACCCAGACACTATCCTTTGGCTACTGCCATCTCTAGATGTGCCTAAACACTTTGACCTGTGGGGAAAAACAGATGTAAAATAGGCACTAAGCCTTTCTGCTTTCTCTGCATGTTCCATTAGAGTTTGTCCATCCACACCCAACAGTGGGCCTATTGCCTTTTTTACTTTACGTTTGCTCCTCACATAACTGAAAAATCTTTTCTTGTTACAATGGGCTTTCCTGGCCAATCTTAGCTTACTCTCAGCTTTGGCCTTTCTGATGATTGATCTACAGTAACCTGTAGGTACTCTTCTTTAGAGCTCTGTCCTTCCTTCCATTTCCTGAACATTTTCCTTTTCTTTCTTAGTTCCTCTTGAAGTTCTCTGTTCATCCAAATAGGCTTCTTAGAGCTCCTACAGTGTTTTCGTCTTTCTGGGATAGTCATTGATTGAGCATGCAATAGCACTCGTTTGAGTAGCGCCCACCCTTCACATGCTCCCTTCCCTTCCAGCATTCTCGTCCATGGTATGACACTCATCATGTCTCAGTTTATTAAAGTTTGCCCTACGAAAATCCAACATCCACATCTGGCTACCAGCTTCCTTGCCTCCCCATCTCAAAAGGAATTCTATGAGGACATGGTCACTTCCCCCTAGGGTCCTCACCTCCTTTACCTCATCCACCAACTCTTGCCTGTTGGTCAGTATTAAGTCCAGTATGGCTGAACCTCTTGTGGGTTCATCTACCATTTTATAAATGAAATTGTCAGCCAGGCAGGTCAGAAAGTTGCATGACTGAGGACGCTTCGCAGAGTTTGTTTCCCAGCACACATCTGGGAAATTGAAGTCACCCATGATGACAAGGTCCTGCCGCTTGGATATTTTCTCAAGCTGCTCACAAAGTGCAGCATCCTCATCCTCTCGTTGGTCAGGTAGCAGACACCAACCACCACACTGTTTGTTTTCCCCTATACTACAGTGGACCATGGAATGCCAGTATTCTCTATTTACCAAGGAACCTTTCATGTCAACGACCTGTTAATTAGTGCTAACATGTCAGTTGAACTTGAGCATTATTTCTCTTCCAGCAAATCATCCAAGGGATTGAAGAGAGAACTTTAAAAAGATACCATCTCTGTTCCAGCCACAAATGCTAGATTTTACAGAAATATAAGGAAGTAACCTCTGTTTCCCTATCTCCATACAAGCAATTTCATCTACCAGAGTCATTCATCCCTTTTATGTTTATTCCCACTTTTGTTAACCTGTTCTTTTCTACCACTGGGCAAAAGCTGAATTGGTATGGTTTTTGGAGGCTGAAAATGTTTCTGAGGTATGAACATCTGGAACACCGTAAGAATTATATTTTGCCAGAACTGCTGGCTAAGTTGGGGACTTTGCTGTGATAATTACAAGGGAGAGCTATTTACACACTTGTCTGTTATCTGCCTTGCTGTGAAATGCCTGAGTATATTGATGGAAAGAGACATCCCATTGGCAGAAATGGAAAAGCATGGGCTTCTGTGTTTGCTGCTTGAGAATGTAAGCTTCCTGAACATCAAGATAAATCAGACTCAAAACTGTGAAGAAGACACTGAATTAAATTATGGGGAAAATGTTGTTCAGAGAAACAGCATGTGCAAAAGATATATAACATGATATTTCTTTCCTTGTAAGCAATCTCCTTATTTTCTCTTTCCCCATCCCAACAAGTATGCAGTGCAGGTGACCACCAGGGGACAATAAGAGAGATCTACTGGATTCTTAAGAACAGTTACTCCAAAATGTCATGGTTTCACTTATAATTCATCGGGGAAAGGTATTCTTGAAGACCAAGAGTGGCTTAAATTCAAAGACAGAACTGGTAGGCAATGATTATTGAGAAGTGACATGAAAACCATGACAGGGCTGAAAAGAGTTACAATATGATGCCCTGTTGCTGCCCTTAAGACTCATTGTGCAGCAATGCTGCACAGATAACATATGAAAATATAACATTAGTGATTCAAAAAGTATATTTTCTCTCTCTAACCTTTTCTTTTAAAATGCTACATATTCACCCTTGTCCACAAAAAAGAATATTTGTTTATGTCAACTAAAATGTCTGATGCATCAAAGACATATACAGCCTATGATCTTGTAGCATTCAGAGCACTTCAGTCTGGTCACAGTTGCCTGGACAGTGTCCAAATTACAGATTTGGATAGATCTTTGGACTTCAAGGCAATCCTAAAATTATTTTAGAACTGTGTGCTTACTAGAGATGGGTGATTCGGTTTGGATGAGGCTGAAAAGGTGAGGAGGGGGGGACAGTACACCAAGCAACTGATATGTCAATATCAGCTGCTTGGTGGATCATTTAAGTGCCTCCCTCCCAGCCTTCTCTGACAGATTATGAGTGGATGGACAAAAGGGATTGTAGAAGAAGAGTTGGTTCTTATATGCCCAAAGGAGTCTCAAAGCGGCTTACAGTCACTTTCCCTTTCCTCTTCCCACAACAGACACCCTGTGAGGTGGGTGAGGCTGAGAGAGCCCGATATCACTGCTCGGTCAGAACAGCTTTATCAGTGCCATGGCGAGCCCAAGGTCACCCAACAGGCTGCATGTGGGGGAGTGCAGAATTGAACATGCCAGATTAGAGGTCTGCACTCCTAACCACTACAGCAAACTTGTGTTGATGTTTGGTTCTTTCTTGCATGCCCAGGGGCATTCCGATCACCATTTTGGTATCAGAAGGCAAACCAGACTGGCCAGAGATTCTGTGTGTGTGTATGTTTTGTGGGGGCATAATCTGGGCATAGAATTGGAGATTGTGGGTGGGCAGGTAGTTGTGAGTTTCCTGCATTGTGCAGGGGGTTACACTAGATTACCCTGCAAGTCCCTTCCCACTTTATAATTCTAAACTAGGGAATTAATGAGGAACTCTCACAGACTATATCCCAGTTCACCAGTACTCTTTGGTGAACTGTTAAATTTAAGCAAATGTAGACAGTTCTATTATCATATTCTATTTGAATCTGATGTTTAGTTTAGAACTTACACACAAAAAAAGGACTTTCTGCTCATTTTAACTTTCTGGATCCAAGCTTGATTTAATTTGATTGTACAGAAAAGCTGAGGTTGTTTTCAAAGTTGCCCATGTGCAATATTTGGGTACCATTTTCATTATTCTTTCCCATGCATCAAGAGACATGAAAAAGCAGACTTTGCTCCTTCCAAAAGGCAATTTGAAAACTTCTTGAACATATTATCTGCATGATACATTTCAATGGCACTTTCTTGGGACCACCAACCATAAAAATAAAATTAGCCAATGTACCTGCAATAGAATGGAATGACAAATTGCAACAATCATACTGGAATTCTGCATCAACAACAAATAATTAAACATGGAACGAATTTGACAGAAGACTTTTAATACACTGCCAAACTCTATTTAGATAAACGTAATGTTTACAGCAAGTCTAATGATTTCATCAGTCTTAATTATAACTGTACCTTGGTGAAAGACTTGGATGTACTAAAAGTAATGAAGAATGTGTCAAATATTTGAACAGAAACTATTAACTTTTGCCCAAATGTTTATTGTTTTGCAAGTAATCAGAAAATGGAAAAAACTGATAATTGTAAAACAGAGTCTGTTATCCATACAACACCAAGATGATTCCCTGTAACAGTACTGGGGAAGGGGTAGAATTTATAAGCCCTAACAAGATCTAGTCTTGTTGCTGTCAATGGCCATTGTTCAATTACTGCCTCTCCTTTAACACAGATGTCAAAGTTATTGACCCTATATATCCTGCTCCAGCATATAGAAATATGTTTCTGTATATCCATCCCTCTGTATCATGTGCAGGATTTTTTTCTATTGGGGGGTTTGTGTTGAGTGCCATCAAGTCACAGCTGACTTATGTTTTCAAAACAACTAGGAATGGGCGATTTGACCCCAAAATACTCAAATTGATGCTTATTTGATCAGCTCTTTGGTGGGCTATTTAAATCACTTCATCCAGAGCTTAGAATTTAGGGCTGCCAACATCCAGATGTCACCTGGGGATCTTCCACTCTTATACCTGACCTCCAGATGAAGATGGAGTAATGGAGCAATGGCGTAATGCTATAAAAAATTGTGCCACCGGCCATTTTGCATCTTCTCGGTTTCTTACTTCTCTCTGCCACTTTTTCATGCTTCTAATCACTCCACACACCTGCTTGAAATGGCATAGGAGAGGAACATGCTATGCACACTACTCTCCTCCGCCTGTCAATCAAGCCAGACAGCCAATAACTTTTCTCCATGGTTTAAAGGCCCTGCGATGTAAGTTAATTTATTTTTAAAGTAAAAGTTCTCTGTTGCTATGTCTATGCATATAATCATAGATGTATAGTGCTTATTTTACTGCAACTCCCTCTGGATTTACGAGCATTCATAGAATCATAGACTCATAGAGTTGGAAGGGGCCATACAGGCCATCTAGTCCAACCCTCTGCTCAACGCAGGATTAGCCCTTAGCATCCTAAAGCATCCAAGAAAAGTGTGTATCCAACCTTTGCTTGAAGACTTCCAGTAAGGGGGAGCTCACCACCTCCTTAGGCAGCCTTTTCCACTGCTGAACTACTCTGACTGTGAAAAACCTTTTCCTGATATCTAGCCTATATCGTTGTACTTGAAGTTTAAACCCATTACTGCGTGTCTTCTCCTCTGCAGCCAGCAGAAACAGCATCCTGCCTCCTCCAAGTGACAACCTTTCAAATACTTAAAGAGGGCTATCATGTCCCCTCTCAACCTCCTTTTCTCCAGGCTGAACATTCCCAAGTCCCTCAACCTATCTTCATAGGGCTTGGTCCCTTGGCCCCAGATCATCTTCGTCACTCTCCTCTGTACCCTCTCAATTTTATCGACGTCCTTCTTGAAGTGAGGTCTCCAAAACTGCACACAGTACTCCAGGTGTGGTCTGACCAGTGCCGTATACAATGGGACTATGACATCTTTTGATTTTGATGTGATGCCTCTGTTGATACAGCCCAAAATGGCATTTGCCTTTTTTACCGCTGCATCACACTGCCTGCTCATGTTTAGTTTACAATCCACAAGTACCCCAAGGTCTCGTTCACACACGGTGTTACCTAGAAGCGTATCCCCCATCCAGTAGGCATGCTTTTCATTTTTCTGACCCAGATGCAGAACTTTACACTTATCTTTATTAAATTGCATCTTGTTCTCATTTGCCCATTTTTCCATTGTGTTCAGATCTCGTTGAACTCTGTCTCTATCTTCCGGAGTATTTGCCAGTCCTCCCAATTTGGTGTCATCTGCAAACTTGATGAGTAGTCCCTCCACCCCCTCATCTAGATCATTAATAAATATGTTAAAAAGTACCGGGCCGAGCACCGAGCCCTGAGGTACCCCGCTACTCACCTCTCTCCAGTCTGATGAAACACCATTGACAACAACTCTTTGAGTGCGGTTCTTTAATCAATTCCCTATCCACTTAACTATCTGAAAATCCAGATTGCAGTACTTCAGCTTATCCATCAGAACATCATGGTGAACCTTGTCAAAAGCTTTACTAAAATCCAAGTAAATGACATCAACCGAATTTCCACAATCCAGCAAACCTGTTACTTGGTCAAAAAAGGAAACCAGGTTGGTCTGGCAGGACCTGTTGGAGACAAATCCATGCTGACTTCCTTGGATCACCAAATTGTCCTCCAGATGTTTGCAGATCGCTCCCTTTAATATCTGCTCCATTATCTTCCCCACAACAGAGGTCAGACTCACTGGTCTGTAGTTTCCTGGGTCATCCTTCCTCCCTTTTTTGAAGATCGGAATAACGTTTGCTCTTTTCCAGTCCTCCGGGACATCTCCAGTCCTTAAAGAGGTTCCAAAGATGATGGACAAGGGCTGTGCAAGTCCTCTGGAAAGTTCTTTGAGCACTCTCGGGTGCATTTCATCTGGACCAGGGGATTTGAACTCATCCAGTGCAGCTAAATGCCTCTCGACAACCTCTCTATCCATGTTAACCTGCCACCCAGACACTATCCTTTGGCTATGGCCATCTCTAGATGTGCCTAAACACTTTGACCTGTGGGAAAAAACAGATGTAAAATAGGCACTAAGCCTTTCTGCTTTCTCTGCATCTTTCGTTAGAGTTTGTCCATCCGCACCCAACAGTGGGCCTATTGCCTCCTTTACTTTACGTTTGCTCCTCACATAACTGAAAAATCTTTTCTTGTTACAATGGGCTTCCCTGGCTTAGCTCACTCTTTGGCCTTTCTGATGATTGATCTACAGTGCCTAGTAACCTGTAGGTACTCTTCTTTAGAGCTCTGTCCTTCCCTCCATTTCCTGAACATTTTCCTTTTCTTTCTTAGTTCCTCTTGAAGTTCTCTGTTCATTCAAATAGGCTTCTTAGAGCTCCTGCAGTGTTTTCGTCTTTCTGGGATAGTCATTGATTGAGCATGCAATAGCTCTTGTTTGCGTAGCGCCCACCCTTCACATGCTCCCTTCCCTTCCAGCATTCTCGTCCATGGTATGACACTCATCATGTCTCTGAGTTTATTAAAGTTTGCCCTACGAAAATCCAACATCCGCGTCTGGCTACAAGCTTTCTTGGCTCCCCATCTCAAAAGGAATTCTATGAGGACATGGTCACTTCCCCCCAGGGTCCCCACCTCCTTCACCTCATCCACCAACTCTTGCCTGTTGGTCAGTATTTGTTGGTCAGAGTTTGTTTCCCAGCACACATCTGGGAAATTGAAGTCACCCATGATGACAAAGTCCTGCCGCTTGGATATTTTCTCAAGCTGCTCACAAAGTGCAGCATCGACATCCTCTCGTTGGTCAGGCGGTCGGTAGCAGACACCAACCACCACACTGTTTGTTTTCCCCTCGCTTATTTTCACCCAGATGCTTTCCACTGTAGATATGCTCTCCTTCACTAGAATTTCCTGACAGGTAAGCCCTTTCCTCACATACAGTGCCACTCCTCCACCTCTTCGATCTATTCTGTTTTTTCTGAACAGTTCATATCCATCCACCATTACATTCCAGTCATGAGAATCTTTCCACCAAGTTTCTGTGATGCCTACTAGATCATACCTTTCCATCAGCATGAGAAGTTCCAGCTCTTTCTTTTTATTGCCCATGCTTCGGGCGTTAGTATAAAGACATCTGAATCCTTTTACTTTTGGTTCCCTATGAGCTGGCCTTGCCGGTTGGGCTGCCTCCGATAGTTTTCCTTCCATACACTCCCTATGTTGATCGTCTCCTTCCCCTAGTGGCTTTAGTTTAAAGCTCTCCTGATGAATCTCCCCAGGTTCCTGCCAAACACATTCTTCCCCAGTTTCGATAAGTGCAGTCCATCAGGTGCTAGCAGGCCTTCCTCAAGAAAGCCTATCCCATGGTCCCAGAAACCAAATCTCTCCTGCCGGCACCAACTACGCAGCCAGTGATTCACCTCCATTATCTTCCTCTCCCGATGCATTCCTCTTCCCTTGACGGGCAAGATTGAAGAGAATACCACTTGTGCCCCCATTTGCTTGAGCTTCCTCCCAAGATCTTGATAGTCTTTTTTAATAGGAGCGATGATATTCAGGGACATGTCATTCGTTCCCACATGGACCATCACATGGACCATCACAAATAAAGCATTGAAGCTTTAATAAAGTAATCTTGTTCCCAATATTTTTTTTGGGGGGGGGGTTAGAGAGGCAGGCTTTGTATGTTAACTGGTGTGGAATTTTTTTTGCTTTGCCTGGATGGTTCAACGCCTATTTGTTGCTCTAGGCAGTGTGCTTCAAAAGAAGAAAAAAAGCCCAGTCTCCGGGAGAAGAGAAATGGATGCAAGGGTGGGCCCTGGAGGCAGAGATAGCTCTACTTTGCCTCCAAACATTTCCTTCATGTGTAGCTTGCTGGTTGCTATTCAATGTTCACGCTACATATTTTGGGGAATTCACTTTATGTGATTCCCCAAGTAGCACTTTAAAATGGAGGATGTTGCTTAAGGTTTGCTGCTGGGATGCTGGATGTTGACAACATCATGCAAAACACCAAAAATATGGCGGCAGCAAAAGATAAGCATTTGACTATTTTCTGGGTGCGGAATGGCCCCCACTGTTCTTCTGTTCATAATTTTCGGCAAATCCTATCAGACTGGCATTGCAACCAAATCCAGAATCTATAGTTTTTCATGCTTCCAGACAGTCTTAATTTCTGGGTTATTATTAAGAGTAAAAGCCTTTTTTTCATAGACTTTCCTTAAGATGCTATTTTAGATTCTACACACAAACCCAGAAAAACATTGAACTGTCTTTTTAAAAGCATTTGATAATGACTTTATATGAAAAGCCAACTTCAGTAGAAACGCCAGAGAATAACCCAGCACCACCCTCAGATCTCCTTAAAGCACTTTAAAATGTCTGCTCACTATGAATTATGAATGTTTGCTGTTTTTGTTCTCTTTTTCCCTTATGTAAGAATGATCATTGACCTGCTGAGCAAATTATTAGATGTGCTTGCCCAAGGACAATCTAATCACACAAAATACGGTTGCAGCATTTGTTAAATCCTAAACCTTTCCAAGGTAAAAGGGGAAAGGGCACAACTCTTACTATGGTAAAAAAAAAAAAAGTACTTATCAGCCTTCTGCAGAAGTACATTCTGCTGGCTGTGCATCTGAAAGAAAAATCTAGCTTCAGCTCTTTCAGCTAGATGGTCATTTAAAAAGAAAACAAAAGGATTTTTTTTAAGGAGGAAAAGGGGGGACAAAATATTATCGCAAGCAAAGAAATGCCCCCTAAAAAAAACCAAATGAGAATTTCAGAATGTACAATAATAGAAAGGTGGCTATTTTCGTTACTACTAACTTTGGAGCAGCATAAAATTAAGAAAATAACTCTTTAACTGAGGCTGTTTAAGCTTGGAAAAATGATCTTAAGGAGAAGGCAGTTCTGAGCAGAAATGGGCTCTGCATAACTTTTAGCATGCTTTTCCCTGAAACTGCTGTGTGACTGTGACAAAAGCTAGTTAGGCCTAGGGAACCTCAAACCAACTTGCTGGAAAATGTAACATGTTTGAATTTAAATCTATTTGAATTTAAATCTAGGGGCAAACTATATATTTACAGTATTAAAATAATTCAAGTCCTAACATTCTAACTTATAGGGAAGTCACCATATTGGAAAATGATAATGGCTTGCTGTTTAACTCCTGTATCTTAATTAGTAAATAATTGAATTGTAGGGTGGGAGTCCTGGGCTAGTAAACAGGTGTACAACATGTTGGCATTAAAGAGGCTAAAACTTTATTAACAAGCACCCAGAGGAAGTTGGCATGGCAGGAGGTTAGGAGCTGGTGCAGTCAGCCAACTACCCTAATTTCCCATGGCAAGGGCTTGTTCCCATCCTACACCGATTCCCAGCCTGGAATGTGGGGTCCCCAAGCTGCTGCCCTCCCTATCCAGGGAAATGTCCACCTTCTGGAACCCGTCCAAGGCCACCTGCCTCTATGAAATCCATGCCTCACCCAGCCAGGCTTGGTACCTGCTCACAGTCAGCCACCTCTTTAAAGAGACCCCTTTCTTGGGGAGTAGGCCAGGCACAGCACACCAAACCAGCTCCACCCCCTGCCAGTCCGCAAGTTGTGACAAGTAATAGTTACACAAACAATTAAACTCCCTTGCCCCTCATGCCAACAAACCCCTGGCTAACAACTGCCAACTGAATACCATGGGAGGCTGGGAAGCTCATTTGCATCCCAGCAGGAGTGGGCTTTGCCAGGCATGAGATGCTTCACAGCATCTGTGCCAGCCTCCCCTCAACCAATCCCCATGGTCCCATGCTGCCCTTGCAGCCACATGAACCCTGGACTTTAAACTCCCCCCTCCTTGCTATTTTCCCCACCTGGCAGCCCCAGCTTAATCTGGGGTCACAAAATATTTTATTGATATTGACTTTTTCCTGGTTGCCTCAGGGCAGTTGACAACAAACTTTAAAACACTTATTTACAATTTAAAAACCTTTAAAATTAGCATAAAACCACTTCCTCTTATGATTTAACCACATGAGGATTGAACCATGCTTGGAGCAGTTCTCTATCTAGTAAAATCCAGTACATTCATATCTACATAGATCTCCCCTTCAAATCAACAAAAAGACTTCAGTAAGTGGAGAATACTGCCACAGCTTGATTATTATCAGGAACTAGCTGGAGATACATTTTACATACATTCTGCAGTCAGTTTGTTGGCTGCACAACTATTACAGAACTCTATTCAAAGTATTCGCTATATGATGTAAAGCCCTTCATGGCTCTGGAAACTCAGGCCCATTCCGCACAAGGATCAATGTGGCAAATTGCTTACAGAAAGAAAAAACGGAATTTAAAATAGTGGAATTTGGTGTAACGCATACCTGCCTTTGTAGTGGAAACCAGTTGCATTTCAATCGTTTCCCACAAGTTTCCGGTCTCACCAAAAATTGCTAGAAAGGAAGCAATTTTTTCCGTGCTTTGTCCCGCCCCTGGCCGCCAATCAAATGAGCAGCCAATGGGCGGTTGTTACCGTGCTCTGGAAAAGCCCCTTTCCCTTTAAGAACAGTTTAAAAAAAACACACACACCTTGCAACGAATATGCCTTGATTCCTTGCTTCCTCCTAACATAAAGACCCATCTAGCTGGCAGCTGGCGTGTGAGCTGCTGTTTCATCGTTGCCATGCTCCCCCGAGTGAAAAAAAAAATCCCCCCCGTGCACGGGTGTGATTTTCGGCCGAAAATAAAGGGAACTTGCAAACAGGGCTGTGGTGTGCTTGGTGACTTGTGGGGAGCTTTAAAGCAGCTCTGTGGAGGGACTGCAGCTGGAGAAGCCTCGCTGGGTGAATGAAGGCTCGCCGGCTCATTGCTCTCCGCTCACTCCGAGAAAAAAAAAATGGCAATCGCTTTGCCGGAAGTTCAGAGGAGAGAGCCAGGGGGAGGGACTTTGCTGAAACCGCAACAATGGTAACGCACAGAACTTTTTTGAAACTGTTGCAGATTGTTTGCAAGAGTGTAGCACTTTCCAGAGGGTGAATCCACTTTTTGGGATTTCCCTGGAAGTGCTACAGCGAAGCGCTTTTCGTAGGTCTGTTTCAGGAGTGGCAGATTGTGTGTGACGTCGTGCATAACTGCAAATTAGTAGCGTTTACAATTTGCCACACTCCTGCTACATTTAGCTCGTGTGGAATGGGCCTCATACTTGCAAGACATCTCCTACAATTTCCCATCAGGATAACGTCACTCATCAGAACAGAGCCTTCTGTAGGTGCTATCTCACTAACTGGAAAGATAAACAACAGGTGCCTTACCTCTTAATGGTCCCTGCAGTGTGGAATGGCCTGCCCAAGGAGTCAGGCAGACTCTCAAGTTCCTAGCCTTCTCACAAACTGTAAAACAGACTTGTTTAGAAATATATTTTCATAAAGGAAATAGGACTACATTATAACAAACTGCTATAGGAAAATTTCTACCTACCAGGGGCAAAGCCCATTGCACCCAGGAATACAAGGGGGCACTAGTACATACAGCTGCACTGTGATCTTCCTGGGTTCTGGTTCTCTTCCCCCTACTCCCCATTCAATCTTGAGATCAAGTGTGGCAAAGTGGTTATAGAGTACCAGACTCTAATTGCAAGAGTTGGGATTGATTCTTGACTCCACCTCCATATGTAACCAGCTGGGTTGCAAATTTCCAGGCAGAACAAGAGAAAGACAGGATGAAAGAGAGATAAAGAGACAAAGAAAGAGGAGGGAGGAAAGTAAGACATCAATTCTCCTGAAGAAAACAGCTGCTTTGGAGGGGCACTGTCCCTTCTACTCCCACCCCATACAACAGTGGTTATATAGGTCCCCACTGTCCCCACCTTCTGCTAATGCCCTTGGATTGTCTGAAAGACCCCTTGTCTCACTGGACTGAGTTAAGACATTCATTGCATTTTGTCTGTTCCTTGGCCTTCTATTTTTGAAATACTGATTATCTCTGCCTCCCTTGCAGCTTGTCTGTGCTTCCTTCCAGCAGAGAGCTAAAGCCTGAGACCATGCAGAAGGCAAAAGAAGCAGGTGGCTTCCTTCCCTTGCCTGCGGGAGATGAAGTATGGGAATAGGGTGATAATGGAGCAACTTACCAAGAGCAGGGCCTTTCAGAGAAGACAGCACCTCTTCCATCCAGAAAACAGCAGGGTCCAATCAGGTAGGGAGTGAGTTGTCTGCATGCAACTTCAATTTTATAATGTTTAGTGATGTAACATTGTGTTGTGCATTTTTAATATGTTTTACTTACATGAGGGTTTTGTTTCAAATTCCTGCAATCCTAGTCCTATCACATTACTTATTAGATTTACTATTCTGTTGGTTGCAGTGATTTACATTGTATAATATGCCTTGAAAGGGAAAGCAGCATGACAGAGCTCAATCGCATCCAGTGTTGAAAGCTAACCAAGGTCAATACTTGGAAGGGAGACCACCGAGGAAGACTGTATAGAGGAAGACAATAGCCAACCATCTCTGTTTCTCATTTGCCTGGAAAGTTGCTTGGTGGGGATCACAAGTCAGCTGCAACATGATGACATTTTACACGCATATAATATGCCTTGCGTTACAGTGAGACCAGCGTTGATAGCAAAGACCAGGCCACCCCATTAGTAGCAGAGTAGTAATATAGTGGCAGTACCCGCAAGTGGTATGTAGATATAGCCATGTATAGTCTGTCCCTGACCACCTGTATTCCTAAGTGGAAGCTATTTTTAAAAACACTGTGTATAGTAATGCAAATAAATAAGAGTGCTGGAATATCCAGCAAGTGAGAGCGGTGACAGCAGGCTAGAATGAATGGGATTATCCCAGATGACAATTCAGTTCCTACTTCTTTGTGTTAGACGAAGAACATTTCTCCATATTGAATAATAATAATAAGCTTTACTACAGGCTATGAGCTTTTCCTATCTTGACAGCATATTTAAATATATATTTCATATTAAGTGGATTGAATATTAAAATGCAAACAAAATTCACCTTGCCTCTAAATACCAATTAAAAAGTCAGATACTGCTTCTGATATTTTAGTAAAACCAAATGAAAAGTGAACATTTTAAATGGCACAGCAGTAATTTAGAGTGGTAGTTAAAGCTATAGCCATGGCAACAAGGACACTAAAGGCAAAGCTAACTCATCTCTCCAGTGTTTGCATGATTACTGAATTATACTTAATGGAATGCATTATAGTTTATCTAATGGCAGTTTTTTTTAAAGGACTATAATATGTTCAATTCTTATCTTTTATAATTTCTCCTGCTGTCAAAACATGTATGAATGCACATTTATTCTTCATTATAACATTTTAGAAGATACTTTATCACTGCAGTAGTATTGGTATTCAGAATGTTGCTTTGGATGTCTTAAAAGTCACATCGTTGCAAACACACTCTCAAATTCATATTCGATTAGATGAAACGACAATAGGATAGGAGGGAACATCTAAGGGAAAGAATCAGGCTTGGAAATAATACATCTCTGCAGGCAAAGAAAGGATACATGCATATTTGTCACCATCTGAACAAATGAGTCATATATGCCAGATCTGCACTTGTCATACAGGGAAAACATAAGTTTGGGTATTTTATTCATAATTTGAAATTCCACTCTTATATTTTCAATATATTATGATCTTGTATCATTATAGAAGGGGTCCTTGATATGGTGATCATGGCTGCCATGAAGTTCACTCAAACCTTTCCTGGTGGCTGTGAAATGTTTGTTTGTTTTTAATAGTTGGGGCTAGAGGTGACTTCCCATCTGGGAGCTGATTGGCCATTGGAGACGTGATAGGTTCTGCAGAGAATTTCGACAGAATTTCCACAGAATTGTGGCAGAAGTTCTGCCACAACAGTGTGGGTTGTATTCTATCTTTCACTCATATTTCTCAGGATATTTTTTTTTTAATCAGTCTTTTTAACCACTGCACTTGGGCTTCCTTTCTGTATGTGGTTGGTGTCATGGCAACCTTTTAGTGACCTGCCTCCCACAGTGGCCATTTTGTGGTTGCAGTCATCACCACCCTATGTCAGAATTCCAAAGGTGCCTACAGGCTCAAAATATCTGAGGAACCCAGCATTGTAAGATGCACTATAAAACAATTGTCCATGTTTTTATTCAGCTATACTTGACAATAATTTCAATTCCAAATATTATTAGTCTTGTATGTTACAAAATAAATGTATAAAAATATTTTCCCAAAGCCTCATGTCCTCTATTATTTCTCACAACAAAATCTACGCACTTACAAAGTGCAAGGAATTTAAACCTACTTCAAAACTAGATGTGTGTCTGTGTGTGCGTGTGTGTATCCTTTTTGAGATATGGTGACCAGAACTGTTAGATTTAAGGATACATATCTGTGGATAACCAGCTGTGGAAGATCTAATTCAGCATGTACTTCATTGTCCTCTCTATTCAGGATCAAGATCCAAATTTTTGGGAGAGGTGCTTGTTATGTGTAGCGAACATGCAGAGGGTGAAATATTATGTATGTTGTTGTCAGATGTTGATCCTCATGTTACCTATAAAATAGCCTTATTTGCTTTAGCTGCAAGAAAAATCACGGATAGATTTGTGAAACATAGTTTTATATGACTTGATCAGGTATTAGCCTATACTTGGGGGTGTTTTGCACGCCTTCAAAATAGCACAATGGTTGCCAATTGAAAACGCTACTGATTTGCTGTTTTGCACAACATCGTCGACAATCTGCCACACATCTGAAACCAATCTGCAAAAAGCGCTTCCTTGTAGCGCTTTCAGGGGAATCCCCAAAAGTGGATTCACCCTCCGGAAAGCGATACAGTCTTGCAACCAATCTGCAACACTAGCGAAAAAGACCTGTGCGTTAACATTGTTGCGGTTTCTTCAAAGTCCCTCCTCCTGAGCCTGTCCTCCAAACTTCCGGCGAACTGTTCGCCATTTTTTTTTCTCCGAGCGAGTGGGGATAACGCACCAGCAAGCCTCTTTCAGTTTAGAGGCTTCCCCGGCTTCAGTCCCTCCCCTTCAGTCACTAAGCACACACATTTCACACAGTCATTCAGCCGAAAATCGGGCCCGTGAGAGGGGGGGGAGGGGGGATTTTTTTTTCCCACTCGGAGGCAGCGTGGCCACGATCAAATGACAGCTCAAACAGAGGCTTCCCCGGCTTCAGTCCCTCCCCTTCAATCACTAAGCACACACATTTCACACAGTCATTCAGCCGAAAATCGGGCCCGTGAGAGGGGGTGGAGGGGGGGATTTTTTTTTTCCACTCGAGGCAGCGTGTTAACGATCAAACGATCAAACTACAGCTCAAACACCCCAGGCAGCTGGATGGGTCTCTCCGTTGCAACGAATCTACACAGATTCGTTACAATGGGTGTTTTTTTTTTTTTTAAACCTTCCTTAAAGGGAAAGGGGCTGTTTGGGAGCATGCTAACGGCTGCCCATTGGATGCTTGACGGCCAGGGGCGGGATGAGCTCGGCAATAGCGCTTCCTTTCTAGCGATTTCTGCCGAGACCGGAAGCCTGTGGGAAACGCTACAAAACGCAACTGGATTCCACTACAAAGGCAGGTATGCATAACGACGAATTCCACTATTTTAAATGGCGATTTTTCATTCAGTGACCAATTTGCTACAAAGATCCCGGTGCGTAAAACCCCTTGAA
Source organism: Paroedura picta (assembly GCF_049243985.1). Lineage (NCBI taxonomy): Eukaryota > Metazoa > Chordata > Lepidosauria > Squamata > Gekkonidae > Paroedura > Paroedura picta. The sequence goes on along the minus strand of NC_135369.1, from coordinate 126,474,127 downwards.
GTTGGGATTTTTTGTCCCAATGTGTATCAATTTACATTGATCAGCACATTGCCACATTGTTATGCATGTATGAGTTGCTGTTACTAGAACTTAACAATGAAACAATGTTACTTGTTATCACTCCACACAATAATTTTCTGTACAGGTATCTGCAGGTTAGCAAAACTGATTGACATGATAGACTTAAGCAGACTTCATTCTTCTGAAGTCAGTGGGTTTATAATAGCTTAACACTGCATAAAAGTGAACTATGAGAGATGTACTCATATCTTTTGATATTTTTCACGTACTGGTGCTCACGAAACATGACACAAGGGGAGAAAGGATATGATAGGGAATCAGTATGCTTTGATTCTTAGGAAAACACAACTACTTATATTATGTAAAGGAATAAGGCCCAAATTCTATGGCCCCAAACACACATGGAGGTAGATATTGAAGAACACTGGGTTCATATGCTACTAACTGTGTTTAGTTGTGATTTGCGCATTTCAAATTTTGTTTCCTTTCTCATGACTCTGTTTAGGTTTTAAAGCTTCACTACAAAGTGGTAGACCTCTCAGAGTAACTCCCCACCTGCTGTTTTGGGAAGTTTAAAACTATGAAAAACTCAGAGTCATTCCTTTTGGGCACTGCTTACTTCTAAGACCTATCCTACAAAAATATCATGTGTTTCAGATATTCTGTGTACTCTCAAGTCCAGCTGAGGTAAGGGGTGCACAGCAGTTGGTATCTTAAAGGGCTGAGACTTACTGATCATTTTTATAGAAGAGACCTTAGCAATGACCTCAACTCTGCAGCCATGTTTAGTTCTGCAGATGTACAGCTCAATAGAACACATTGCTGATAACATTTGATGTCCTGTACAGGGAGGGGGAGGAGAGGAAACTTGTGGATTTTGACCTGCTGTTTTTGTACTCAGCTGCTTTTTTTCTTAGTCCATGGAGTTATTTTAACAGCTTCATGATTTTAATGCCACTTTACGTCTAATCCACTTTCAATAAACTCAGCAGGTGAGCCTCCCTTCATCAAGAGCCACAGCACTCAAAGATACCTGTTAAAACTCTCCACATGAAAAAAAGCTTTCAGAATATATTGTAACAATAGCATTAATTTGGAACCTCTGGGGCCTAGCGATAAAAACTTGATAAACTTTGATAAACTGAAAAACTGTGGCTCCAGAATACTTTTATATTGCCTATTTTTTTTAAATGACAAAATAGGAAATATGATTTTTCTATATTCCAAGGTACCATTAGTGGCTATCTAAACATCACATTAAGAACATAAGAAGAGCCATGCTAGGAACAGACCAAAAGCTCATTCTGTGTCTCACACAGCAACTGACTGGCAGCCTCATGGAAGCCCACAAGCAGCATGACTCCGCCACCACCTGATATAGATGAAGGTAAGTTAAAAGTATTGCTACCAGGGTTCCAGTTCATACATAGATGCTTTAGGTTGATCTTGCATTAAGCAGGGGGCCTGTATGCCCCCTTCCAGCTCAATGATTCTACACATCATTTAATTTCAAACAAAACATGTTTAAACCCAAACGTGTCTTCCTGCAGGTGGAATTCCACGAGACCCACTTGCTCACATTAAATCTCATTTGCCATTTTAATATCCATTGTAATGGATCACTATAACATGATGATTTAGACTGTTCCGGGTTTTGGCCTTAAAAGTGACAGACTTGCTCACATTCCGTAAAATACAGATTGTGAAGTTCCTTGAAGTCACAATGGCCTATTATCCACAAGTGTTTTCTCTAGCTTTCTCTATGCATGTCCATTGGATTTTCATGTAATTCTACATTTCAGCGCTCAATTCGCTTTCCGGTTGCTGTTTCCCTGTTTTGTTCTTTTTCCAGAGTGTTTGGACCACCTTTTTCCTTGTTTTTCTTCCAAGCCAAAGGTAATTCAAAAGTATTCAGATTCCCCCTCCCCATTTTCCACCCCTCAAAGACCACTCTACTGCCCACATTGATGTGGTTCCTCTCATGCTGCACCTTCTGCCATCCTTCAAACTTCATCAGTGTACAAGCTTCACTATTGCTTAATTTTCCATCATTTAATTTTTTGGATGAGTAGGATGAGACTATTATTGGGGAGAAAGGATATTGACAAGGAAAGCTTTAAAATTTTTACTAGTGATAGTGGTATACTACAATTCTTTGGCTACATTATATGTGCCTCAGATATCTGAGGAGCCTCTTCACAAGCTCTGAAAGGGTGGAGGGAAGAGGTCAAGACTGGCATTGGGTTTCATGTGACTGATCATGCCCAGCAGCTGGTGTGGCACCCACCAATCCTCATCTGGTATGTGTATGTGTGTGTCAGCCCATACACAATGGGTCAGCAAGCACATTCCCCCAAAATGTGGTATTATCTTTACTCCTATCTCAGTAGCCCCACAAATCCCCTATTCCTTCATCTGCCCCATCTTTCTCCAGAGTCTACTGGACATATTTCTCTGCTTTGGATATGGATCAACCTTGAAACATCTGCAGTTGGATTGGAGCTGGGTTGGATGACTGTCCTCCCTATTCTTTCTCCAGCCTCCCACACAAGACCAGGCATTGATCTGGTGTTAATGTAGACTCTCTTGACTTTGATGGATTTTAATTAATGATTTCTCACTAGGGGAAATAACGGGGGGAAATAATTGAAGAGCTATTCAAGAAGGCAGTTGTGTGGCAATGGTTTGGGTGGTGGAGAATCAGCCTTAGAAATAAACAAAATGGAACTTCGTAGATACTGTAGTCAGATTCAAAAATGTTTTGTCAGTTTTACAGAGATATTTTTCTGCATTCCACACAGTTGCAAGACATTCAATTTGCTTCAAGGAGGGGGGGGGTCACTGCGCCTGTCAACCACACTGCCGATCTCATCTCCCCAGCACATCCTCCTTCTCCGCCCGGCTCCTATGCTGCATCAATGAGTGGCTGGAGGTAAAGTCTCAGCTGTATTTATTCTCTCTGTATATAGTTATCTGTCTGATCTGTCTTGTCTATGTATTGCTGCAAGCTACTTTGGGTTCCTTTTGGGAGAAAAGTGATATATAAATACTCCAATAAATAAATAAAACTGAAATACATTTTCTACATTAGATATATTTGTGTATTTACGCTAGTATGAAGGAGAAACACATACTTGTATTTATTTAAAACATTTATTAATCATCTATGTAACTTGTTCAATTCAAGGTGACTTATAATAAAGAGACTTTTACAAGGAAACTGAACTTCTCTTACTATGTGCCTACATATATATTGTTAGCATGTGAACAACAATTATCACATAGAGATTAGTATCCATTAACAGCTCTTTAAAAGGCAAACAAATGTGACCTGGATAATAGGTCAGCTGCCTGTGTACAGAATGTAAACTGCTCATGGTGACATTCTTATTATAGTTCAATGCACAGATATAATCTGTGTCCTTTCTCTGATGGAGATATTGGTTCAAATATGAACTACAGTGTAAATGTTTCTCATGCATATGAACAGATAATCCTTTCTATTTGTTTGGTATTTTGTTGAACTGTGTTTATACTGATTTGGGATGTGTTTGCTAATCAATGATTTGCGGGTCATTTTTCTGTACTAATATTTACCTTTTCAAAAGACAAACCCATAGTACAATCCTAAAATGAGATAAACCCTTCTAAATCCCTTTGTCAATCATTTTAGAAGAACTCGTTAGACTCAAGCTCAGAAGGGTGTAAACTGTGCTTAGAAGAGCACTGAGTTTCCTTGTTGCCACTCTCAGGTTATTTTGAAGTATAGTTTCCTCAGCCTTAAGAGACAAAGGGCAGAATCGCTTTTTCTTTCTCAGCAGTCCTCTGTTATGCACTCCATTGGGCATTTTTCCCTGTGAGAGTCTTCCAGGTTTTGACATCAGCTTTGGGTGGGATTACATGGGCTTCTGGAAGGAGAAAGCAAGCAAGATCTCCTTCCCTGAGCATAAGCTGCAATTTGTATATATCCTGTTTGCCTGCAGGATGATATTGCCATTTACAGAAAAGTGAAGAATTCTGGTGGGAGTGTACTGTTTGCACTTTTAGGACCTGCCTTTCAAGAAAGGCATATGGAGGATGTTTATTATTCTCATAACAACTGTGTGAGATAGGATAGGCTGATATCCACGGATTCAAGCTATATCACATACATGACAATCCTACCTGTATTGTTCGAAAGTTAAGGTTACATTGAATTCAACAGGGCTTACCATCAAATATATTTACATAGAATCATAGCCTGAGGCTGCAGTCCTAAAAACACTGTCCTGAGAGTAAACTGCATCGAGTAATATTGAGCAAAGCTATTCAGGGAGCTGACCCCAGAACTCCTTTATCCAGATCCTATGCTGTAGCCATTGTGGTACAGGTACATATTCCTGCTCCATTAATGTATCTTGTGTTTTCTGTTGCAGGTCTGCAGGATCAGAGGGTCCAGTATATTTATGTTATTCTAAGCTTTTCTTTAACTTACAATGCATTGATCCTTTTTTTTACAATATTTTGTCCACAGTCTTATTGGCTCCTTATCCTTCAGCATTTCTGATACAATGGATATTTTCTAGTGTCTATTTTATTGCTGCACTGTGCAGGAGCACATATCTTGTTGCAGCAGACATTAAAAATAACTACAAAGAAAATAAAACATAATCCTTATTGTCAAAACTACTGTTCTGTGGTTTGTTTTTTAACCATAGTTAAAGTTACTCAGATATGTCTAACTGAAAATTACCAAGTGGTACTACCATAAAATATTTGAAACAGTTTGTTATAAGTAGAGACATTTAAGCAACCTCAAGTTAGGTTCAAATAAAGGCATAATAGCCTGTGAACCAAAAACTATTGAACCTGTAATACCTACATTTTTACTAAATGTGTAATTAATTTTAAGTGAACTAATTCACTTGAAAGGAAAGTATTACTGCTGAAATGCTTTTAGGATTAATTGTAAAAGCACAATATGAGACAAGAGTGCTAGCTTGGTTTAATGGATAAAGAATACAGTGATTTGCAAATGTACCACTTGATTCCCACTTTGAAAGTGCAAAATCTTTATTTTGGCATAAACAGTAGTCAGGATAAGAAAAACAGAAATTGTGAATGTGCATTCATGCCCCAAAGTCACTACTTTGTAGAGCCACCTTTTGCCACAATAACAACTTCAAGTATCTTGGGTATATCTCTATCCGCTTACCACATCTAGCCACTGGGATTTTTGCCCATTCCTCAGAGCAAAATTGTTCCAATATCTTCAAGTTAGAAGGGTAGCAATGGTGTACAGCAGGCGTAGTCAACCCGTGGTCCTCCAGATGTTCATGGACTACAATTCGCATGAGCCCCTGCCAGCATTTGCTGGCAGGGGCTCATGGGAATTGTAGTCCATGAACATCTGGAGGACCATGGGTTGACTACCCCTGGTGTACAGCACTCTTCAGGTTATGCCATGGATTCTCATTTGGATTGAGATCTAGGCTTTGACTAGGCCATTTCAGGAAATTGACATCCTTTCCTTTAAACCATTCCAGTGTAGCTTTAGCCATATGTTTAGTGTCATTGTCCTACTGGAATGTGAACCTTCATCTCAGTCTCAAATTTCTGCCAGTCTGAAACAGGTTTTCTTCAAGAATTGCCCTGTATTTAATAGCATCCATCTTTCCTTCAATCCTGACTAGCTGACTTGTCCCTGCTAGGGTTGGGTGCTTCGGCGGCCAAAGAGGCCATTTGCTCCCACGCAGCGCTGCAGGGGGGGAGGCGCAGGTGTCAGCGTGCCGGCAGGTGCACACATGCAGGCGCGGAGCTCCACTAACACCCACACCTCCCCTTCCCCCTACATAGCACGGCGCTGGCTGTGACGGGAGCGAACGGCCGCTTCAGTGCCCAACCCTAGTCCCTGGCAATGAAAAATATCCCCACGGAATGATGCTGCCACTACTATTATTTCCATTTTGTTATAATGGATTTAATGGTGCTCTGTGGGTTATTTAAAGTTTGGGATATTCATTTATAACCTATCCCTGATCTATACTTCTCCACAACTTTGTCCCTGACCTGTCTGGAGTGCTCCTTGTTCTTCATGTTGCTTTCCTAGTGGTGCTGCAGAGTCAGGTGCCATTTATAACAGGTATTATTATTATTATTATTATTATTATTATTATTATTATTATTATTATTATTATTATTATTAAAGCAATGACAGACACGAGGATTATTTCTCACTCTGTGCTAGCCTGCTCCTGAGATTGCTCTTTTTTCCTGAGCAGGCTACGTTTTTTTTTTTTTTTCAGTTTTACAGTACACATGTCAGCGGACATAGAAGTTTGTCATATATTATGACTATGTATGCATTCCAATGCTATCAAGTGCAAGACGCTGTATAGCTTATCTTCAAATAGGAAGGCCTCCCTTGAGATCACATAGAGATCAGAGATTGACCTTTTGACCCTGCTCCTGCCTGGGTTTGCAGAGAGCAGATAGCATATTTGGCAAATCTCGCTTCGGGTTTTCGAAGCAAACATCGTCGGGACCTCCTTCTCCACCCCTCTAGTAGTGGGGGTGGGAATGGGGTTTTTCTTTTCTGCCACGTTGGGGGTATTTTTATGTCTTTTAATGGAGTTTTTAAAGGGGTTTTAAGACACTGTGACCTGCCATGAGCCGCAAGGGAGTGGCAGGAAATAAATTTAATAATAATAATAATATTAATAATAATGTTGTTGTTGTTATTATTATTACATTTCTATACCAGCCTCCCATGATGGCTCAGGGTGGTTTACATAAAACGATAAGAATTAACAATGAATTAAAGCCAACATGGCAGATAATAATATTACAATATAAAATATAATGAAACATTTATATCACTTCTCTCCAGATTCACATTGCTGTTTAAAACCCAGTTCTCTCAGGCAATTAATGTTGCAAACATCTCTATGTAGCTTGGAAATATAAGCTTCAGCACAGCATTGTGCTATAAAATAAATAAATTACAAACATTTAGCCCCATATGATGGAGACCATGATATAACTGACTAAAGGAAGACTTCTCAGGAATTTGTTATTGTTAGGTGCGAAGTCGTGTCCGACCCATCGCGACCCCATAGACGATGATCCTCCAGGCCTTCCTGTCCTCTACCATTCCCCGGAGTCCATTTAAGTTTGCACCTACTGCTTCAGTGACTCCATCCAGCCACCTCATTCTCTGTTGTCCCCTTCTTCTTTCACCCTCAATTGCTCCCACCATTAGGCTCTTCTCCAGGGAGTCCTTCCTTCTCATGATGTGGCCAAAGTATTTGAGTTTCATCTTCAGGATCTGGCCTTCAAAGGAGCAGACAGGGCTGATCTCCTCTAGGACTGACTGGTTTGTTCGCCTTGCAGACCAAGGGACTCACAAGACTCTTCTCCAGCACCAGAGTTCAAAAGCCTCAATTCTTTGACGCTCGGCCTTCCTTATGGTCCAACTTTCGCAGCCATACATTGCAACTGGGAATACTATCGCCTTGATTAAATGCACTTTTGTTGGAAGTGTGATGTCTCTGCTTTTTAGGATGCTGTCTAGATTTGCCGTAGCTTTCCTCCCCAGGAGCAAGCGTTTTTTAATTTCTTTGCTGCAGTCCCCGTCTGCAGTGATCTTGTAGCCCAGGAAAATAAAATCTGTCACTATCTCAATTTCTTTCCCATCTGTTTGTCAGGAATTGAGAGGGCTGGATGCCATGATCTTTGTTTTCTTGATGTTGAGTTTCAAGCCAACTTTTGTACTCTCCTCCTTCACCTGCATCAACAGGCTCTTTTAGTTCCTTTTCACTTTCTGCCATTAGAGTGGTATCATCTGCATATCTGAGGTTGTTGATATTTCTCCCTGCAATCTTTATCCCAATTTGTGACTCCTCTAATCCTGCCTTTCTCATTATGTGCTCCACATACAAGTTAAATAGGCAAGGCAACAGTATACAGCCTTGCCAAACTCTTTCTCAATTTTGAATCAATCAGTGATTCCATGTTCAGTTCTCAGACCGTTTATGCATTGGAGGTTTCATGCCAGGCTGCAGGCTGGAGTTTTAGTCATGGTAGGTTGCCCTACCTCTTCCTGTACCCACATGGGGGAGCATTTGGCCTGGTGCATCTCATCCACCCCCTATCTGTCCTCCTTATAGGGGGGTGGGGCAGTGAAGTTCCCCCATGTGCATAAACGGTCTCACTGTTGCTTCTTGACCTGCATATAAGTTTCTCAAGAGATAAATAAGATGCTCTGGTATTCCCATCTCTTTAAGAACTAGCCACAATTTGTTGTGCTCCATACAATCAAAGTCTTTAGCATAGTCAATGAAGCAGAAGTAGATGTTCTTCTGGAACTCCCTAGCTTTCTCTATGATTCTCAGGAATAAGAACATGTTAAAAATTTGCCACAGTACAAATAGGCCTCTCATTCATTTCCTCCCTTCTTCAAGATTTCCTTTAATTCTCCAAAGTGCTGGCACAGTGCTTCATAAATTTCCAGGTATGGAATGTGCATCCCAGAGACCGAAATGTGTCCAGCTGGAAGTGGACCATGTCCACATTAGCCTGCTATTGAATGCATTTGCCAAAACCTACCAAGTACACTTTCCCCTCAAAATATCTTTGAAGTGATGGCAGATTAATATTACACCTGTTGTGAAATCTGGAGTGCTTTTCTGCAAGAGGCATTGACAGGATGTGATTGTGCAAGTCATTATTTCCACTGGCTCCATTTCCATTTCATCTTTTGACAAGTGATGACATTCAATATGCACCCCCAAGGGAGGGGGGAAAGCAGTGGGGCAGAGAGATTGAAGTGGCGTAACTGACATGTAGTGCCCAGAAGGCATTAACTACCCAGTGGGCAATTTCACTGGTGGTTGCTGATCAAACAGACAGCAGAGAGGTGTCCAAAGATAGCAGATAGCAGCAAGCAGGCTGTTATGAATGTCCCCTGTAGTCAAGCACTTGTTAGACAGTATAGGTGTTCAATTGGTGCCAAAAGCTCTCACAAGACAGAGCGCTAGGAAGGCTGTGTGTGATTGATTATATATACATCCTACTTATTTTATGTGAGAAGATGGAATTTGAGCCATTTCTTCTGTAGAAAAAAAAATAGATATGTTGTCCTGACATGTTAACTACACGGTAACTAACTAATTCTTAAAGGTTTTAATTATACTTTAATTAAAGTTTTAATTCTTGTTGGTGACAAGTTATCTACACAGAACCTATATTTAGTGCTTCTAATATGGCACATACATTGATTCAGTAATCCTTAACATAGGTCTATATTATTTTGAAGCCAGTTTTATCCCTATGTTATGGAAAGGAGACCTCAAGGTATTGAAATTTTGGATCAAATGATATTTGGATGCAGGATTTTGAAGTACAGAATTCATGTTTGCTGAGTTAATGGACGGTAGAAATAGAACATTGATATAGTGGGCGGCTGCAATTTAGCCATTTGGTGCAGTGGGGGACTGGCCGGGAGGTGCAGCGAGAGACAGCTGGGGAGAATGAGCATGTTGCTTCATGCAACGGGCACATGGCAGCAGAAGTGGGCTGACATGTGCCTATAAAAGGCGCCTTGTGGTCCAGGCCCCACCTCTCCATCCAAGCTGCCTCCGGAGCAGCTTTCCTTGATGCCACTCTGCCAGACAATAATACTTTACCTCAGTTTTCAGCAAAAAGCTAACTCTCTATTCTAATATGCAATTAAAGGTTGCCAGATTTTAATAAACCTTTCTTTAGCAGATGGTTTCATTTCCATCATATATCTGTATGCAGCAATTTTTGTCCATAAACACAGTCCACTTTTGTATTAGGTATCACCGTGTTTTCACCACCATGCTATATTCTTGCTGCTGTAAGGAAATTCTTGTAATATTTAAAGTCTAACTTCTGTTTTTTGGGGAGGGAGGGAGGAAGAAATAGCAGTATCTTATATTACCTTATCCATGTTACCTTATCTTCTTAAATGTTATGAATAAATTGAGGAAAACATCTGCTCCCAAGGTGACTCTCAGGAATCAGAATACAATTGGCAATTACAAAATTGACCAGTACAAAATTGAGGGGATTCTGAGGCCCGCAAAAGAAGAAGGTAGTGAAATGAGCTGTAATAATTCAAACTGCAAATGGGAGATCATATACTCAATGCTCCCTTTTGTAAGAATTAACTGCATATAAAACTTAGCAGATCAGGGTGAAAGAATCTTCACCAGCCCTGCACATGCTATATTAATTATTCACTTCAGGGAATTATTAATACAGGGAACTTTGAAAAATATAATCACTCATCTCTATGCTGAAGCATTGCCATCCATTTCATCATTCAGCACTCTGCCACCTCATTCTGTATATGAGACCTCAGATAAGTTGTACTTTGGAATGATGGAAATGTTTCTGGGGTGTCAGGGATGGCTGCTGAAACCTGGAGAGAACGGGTTGACATAAGGTTGCCACTTATCTTGTTATAGTGGGCAACCACCTGTCTCTCACCCTAGCTCAAAGAAGTGCTGATGGCTGGTGGAAGAAATTGCATGAATCATCTCCTGGGTATTACTTCCTGGTTTGGAACCAGAAATGGTGTCCTGGGACCAGTTTTATCTTGGAGATTTTTGAAAATCATAGCATATCATGACATCACATCCTGTTCCAAGCTAGGCAGTAATATGTTAGAAGTCTTAATTCCTCAGTGGTCCTGGAGATTGCCAGTCAAGGGCTGGCAGCCTAGGTTGCCACCTAGAGTTGGCTGCATATTTGATTTTTGTGCATTTTTGCTGTTATTGACTGCTTGTTCGTGTGCTTGCAATATGTTGTTGTGCTGTTAGCTAAAATCTATTTAAAAGTCACTCCGTTGGCTGCCTATCATTTACCAGGCTAAATTTCAAGTATTAACTATTACACAAATAGTCCTTCATTGCCTTGGTCCTTTATATATGTGGGTCTTCCTCTCTCTTTATACTTCTCCATGACAACAGGCCCTCCAGGAGGTACCACCTTGCAAATGGGCAAAACCAACAATTGGCTCTATACATGCATCCTCTGTTGTGCCCCACATCTTATGCAATTACCTGCCTTGTGAGGTCAGAAAGGATCCTACCCTCATGGAGTTCTACAAACTGTGGAAATCTAAATTATCCTGGTGGGCTTTTTTATACAGGTAATTAGGTCTGTACTGTGATAAAATGTTTCCGAAAGATGCTTTGATAAAGGACTGCACTACATAGTGCCTGTTCCTGTAAGTGTGATCCAGCTATGTAATTTCTGCCTTTTTAAATGGGTCACATTGATGCTTTTGTTTTGTTTCAGTTGCATTTCAGTTCTGTTTTCAGATTCCTGCTTGTTTCAGATTCCTGCAATACAAATTTTATTGATTTGTTTACTGGATAGTTCATCTTATTGAGTGTTGATTTACACTGTGTAATTCTCCTTGAGTCTCAGTAACAAAGGTGAATTATAAATAATGTAAATAAATATACTTTTTGTAATATATATATATATAAGTCTCCCAAGTCACCCCAGATTGGCTATTGAGATACTTTTGCATCTTTTTTGTGCTATTTCTCAGGTGTGGATGTTATAAATGGGCCTGATGTGAATAGGATGGATGATGGAAATAGAGTGGGCTGTTTGACTGTGCAGGGATATTTATTTATTTACAGTATTTTTACTCTCCCTTTTCCTCGGTGGGGACCTGAAACAGCTTACAAACATTCCTTTTTTTCCTCCATTTTTTCCTCACAACAACCATGTGAGGTAAATTAGGCTGAGAGCATTTGACTACCCCAAGATCAACCAGTGAACCTCCAAGATAGGATATCTCCCAGATCCTAGTTCAAAACTCCAGCTACTGCAGCATACAGGATCTCTTAATGAACTCTTTGAATCATTGAAGAGATATTGGGCTATTTCCAAACAGCTCCTCATGTGATGTATACTAAACAAAGCCACTGACAAGGCTGGTCATAGGGCTTATCCATTGAGCACAGAAGGCACAGTGCCTGAGGCCTACAATACTATTAGGGGCCCATAAAAATGTTTTATTAAAAAAAAACAGAAGGAAAAAAAACTTCTAGGGTTGAAGAAAACATTTTTTTAAAGTTTATGGCCCATGGAAATCTATTAAATGTATCCTAAAACTGAAATCTATAAATGTTGATGTATTTTAAGTTGTATCAAAACTAATTTTTAATATTGGTATAATTATGGTGGCAGGGGCCCACAAAGGCAAAAGTGCCTAGGCCCAGGGCTCATGAAAGTCACGATGTGTTCCTGGCTAGTTACCTTCAGAGCTAGGGTAGACTTGACAAAAAGGCTGGTGGCCAGTCTGCTGCAGCACATGCTTGAATCAATAGTTTTATGGAATAGATAAGACTTTGATTTAATTAAATAATAGTTTATCGCAAATGCTGTGATCTTGTTCCTACATTTGGTGCATGTGTAAGGGGGAGGGGTCATGCTGGACAAAAGCATGTGCCGCCTAACTTGACCCTGAAAGAGGCAGCACTCAGAATACATTGAGATATTTGCATATAGTTGCCGTCTCTTTCCATTTCTAGGAATAGCCTGAGATGCAGAAATTAGGTGATCGTACTTATAGCTGTGCTGTAACAATCCCTCCTTGCTGATTTATGCTAATCAAACTGACAGCAAATATGTTTTTGTCTGACCAAGGGCCAGCCCCATCTATACTACAGCATTCAAATTGCATAAACTGGTGGGAAATTATCTTTAAATCATGCCTAGTTTGTTACTCATTTTAAGTGTCATTTTTATGGGCAGACTTCTTCCACATAGCTTTCCCCATTTTTAAAAAGTCATTTTGAATAATTACGATTACCTATCTGGTCCTAGTTTCTGAATGATTGCCAGGGAATACCTCTACGACTTTAATGTGGACTACTTAATCCTCAGGGAGGTCTATTTGGATAAACTGTGGAGTCCTGAGTAAGCAGCAAATCATGAAAAAAGGAATAGATAGTGTGTCTTATCTTTAGTAATTAATTCTTCATTCCAGCTTTACACATACACGAGACATTTAATATGTTTCATAGTCAGCGCCTCTTCATTTTGGTGTTGGTTCTGAAACAAGCAATGAATTATACATCTATCTCTTTCTCTCTTGCAGATCAACAGTTTTTGACTCAAGTAGAACATTCCCCCCTCTATTATCTACAGACTTTAGAAACTAAAAGGAAATTAACAGTGCAATCCTAAAATTCTAAAACCATAGACCTCAGTAGAGAATATAATCCTGACTCTACTGTCAGTCCCATAAAATGAAACTGATAATGATTTTCCATTGTCCACGTATTTCAGAATTATCTTATTTAACTGATTTTTAACCCCTCCTTATCCCCTATATGTGCCCTCACATGCAGCTGGAGTGTCAGCAATATGCTGATGATACCCAGCAATATCTGTTGATGAGTGGCTGTCCATCCCCCCAGAATTCTTGGTCAGTGTCTGGAGGCCATGATAATCTGGCTCAAGCGGAGAGTTGGCTGAAGTTAAATCCAGGTAAGACGTAGGTCCCCTGGCTGGCCCATCATGCCGCAGATAGGCCATTACAACTCCCAGCTCTTGACAGAGTCCAAGTAACATTGGATACGTCACTATCAACTACCAGTCATGGTACTTAGCACCCCATCTATCGGCACCTAACCTAGTGACTGTAATCTACGTAATAGTCACTAACTGCAACTTGTTCTATGCAACACTAGCTTTGAGGCTGATCCAGAAACTCCAACTCATCCTGAATAAGGCTGCATGGATCCTTACAGGGACTCTCTGGAGAGCCCATATACAACCTGTGCTCACTCATTTCACTGCTCCAGATTGGGAGCTGAATCAGATACAAGGTTTTGGATTTAACCTGTATCTTCAGGACCCCCTCTTCCATTACACCCCACAAAAGACATTAAGAAGAGTTGGTTTTTTTATACCCTGCTTTTCACTAACAGAAGGTGTCTCAAAGCAGTTTACAACTGCCTTCCCTTTCTCTCCCCACCAGACACCCTGTGAGGTAGGTGAGGCCGAGAGAGCCCTGATATCACTACTCTGTGAGCACAGCTCTATCAGGACTGTGATGAATCCAAAGTCACCCAGCTGGCTGTATGCGGAGGAGTGGGGAATCGAACCTGCTTGCCAGTTTAGAAGCTGCTGCTATTAACCACTACACCAAGCAAAAATATAGTGACCAAAATATACTTAGGATTCCTGACCCTAAAGAGATCAAATTAGCCCTGGCTCTGGCTTGGTGGAATGCTCTGCCAAATTAGATCACAGCCTAAAGGATTTACAACAGTTCCACAGGGCTTGCAAGGCAGAGCTGTTCTGCCAGGCTTATGGATGAGGCCCAACTAAAGTCCAATGAGAACTACCACCTGATCTAGAACTCCTTGCTTATATCAGCACCTGCACTGGCAACTGCCAGTCAGACCTTTTAGGGTACATCATGCCCTCTCCAGTCCTAGGGTAGGATTTTTAAGGGCTACACTAGATATTATTATTTTGAATTTTAATTATAGTAAATTTTAGATTGAATTTTATGATTTTATGTAACTTAAATATGTTGTAATTCACCTTGAATCAGCTGAGACAAGGCAGAATAAAAGTTTAATAATAACAACATGGAGGTGACTCCAGGCTGTCTTCTGTGGGCTGGGCTGTAGGGCTCCTTCTGCCGAAGCACCTGCTTTGTGGCAGAGCCAGAACAAAGTACCGGGGCAGGAACTGTGGCCGGAGCGGAGGGACGCCCTGCGGTCAGCTTCGTTACAGCCTTTTGGGACTCCCGACAGGAATTCTAATAATGCCTGATATTTTAAAGTAAAAAAATAATAACAATATGAATATAAATATGAATAATATGGATACTTAGTAAGCCCATACCCATCTAAAATGCATGGCCCGACATATGCATGTTGTAAATCCCTTCTTAAAGTAGAAAGAGCTTTGTTATAAGCTTCTCTTTTTGATAGCCTTGTTCACTGTGCCTCAGCATAGCTTGTTTGCCACATTTGAGCTATGGGTTCTTACATAATGGCAAACATGTCATTAATTCAGTGGTCCCCAACCCCCAGTCCAGGGACCGGGACTGGTCCGTTGATCAGTTGGTACTGGGCCGCAGCTTCTCCCTGGCTACTGCCTCGGGGGCTGCCCTGCCACTCTGCCGCTGGCTCACCTTTGGTGCTCTCCGGCAGCCGCCATGGCTGGGGCTCCCCCTTGGCATGGCACTGCACAGCTGCTGCTGCCAGTGCCCCCCAGTGGGTGGCGAGAAGTCAGGGGCACCAGCAGGAAAGCAAGTGGAGCATGGACTCAGGCGGCGGCAACATCCCTCGGCAAAAGACTACCCCTCCTGGGCTTCAGTAAAATTGTCAAGCGTTGACCGGTCTCCGGTGATAAAAAGGTTGGGGACCACTGATCTAATTGATCCATACATCAATCTGCATGTAAAACTCCAACAGTTTTTATCCAGGCAAAAGGGTTAAATATCATATCTTCCTTATAGTTTCTTTGCTTCATATCATCTCCACACATCAGTTATCTCAACTACATAATCTAAGAAGCTAATGCCCATGGACTCTGTTTCTGTGGCGATAAGTTCTGGCATTCATCCATGATGTCATGAAACAATGATGAAATAATATGACCAGACAAGTATTGATATAAAAAATGGCTCAATACATTCCATGGTAAAGTTCTATTTGCAGGTGAATCACCATATATGATTTCTTATTGTCATTAAGCTGGATTCCTATATTCACAATGACAATCAAAATCAGTCTAACTCAGACTTTCTTGACTTTTTTACCATTGAGAAACCCATGAAATATTCTTAAGACTTCAAGAGACCCCAGAAATGAAACATTTGTGCAGAATATGGTTGGGAAGCATAACGGTGTATACGCTGACCTGGGGCCCTCCACTTCTCACCCCCTCCAGGCCCATCAGTGGCTATTTTGGGAGCAGGCAGGTCAACATAGCCACATAAAGTCATATTACCTGATAAATGTTTAACAGTTTAAAAATATATTAAAAATAATTAACTTACACCCATTCAGAAAACCCTTCCAGGGCTATCAAGAAACAGGGGTTCATAAAAAAAGAAAAGAAAAAGAAAAGAAACAGGGTTTCATGAAACACTGGTTGAGAAAGCCTGGTCTAACCATTAACAAAGTGAAATGTACATTTCCCCATAGCCTCATTTTATTACTCATCATCCTCTTCTAATTCTTCTTACTCTTGATGTGTTTCATTTATCTCCATTGAGATGTATTTCTTGACAATGCCATAACATTTTTTCGCATTAGGACAGTTGTCCATTTTAGCCTGACCTTTACTGAAAGACTGTTTTAGGGATATAACAGTCCTGTAATTTCTCTTCATTAATCCAGAGGAAGTGGAAGTATATAAAAATCACATTGTTCCTGTTGTGTCACCAGCCCAGAGAGGTGTTTAAATGTAGATGGCCTACCACTCATAAAAATGTCTCCTGCTAGGCAGTGGGGAATGTAACCGAAAACCACTGTCCTTAACCTATTCCAGCTTTATGCTAAAGGCAATGATAAATGAATTAAGCTATCTAGAGCATGTTCAAGAAGTGGCAAACACAGTATTTCTCCCTTCATTTCTAAAAAGCCATGTCTTTTCCAGCAAAAATAAACTGGGATGCTACTGAGCATGGTCTAATCTGACCTAAAAAAACAAAACAAAACAATTAGAGGAGAGCCAGGGAATTTAGCAGGAAAAAAAGTGAAGAATGACAGGAGCAGAGCCTTTGTTGGGTAACCAATTTCCAGCTAGTTGCTGGAGATCACCTGGGATTACAACTGATCTCCAGAGATCAGTTTACCTGGAGAAAGTAGCCATTTTTGGAAGATAGAATCTATGGCATTATACCCCATTGAAGTTCCTCCCCAATCCCTGTCCTCCTGAGGCTCCACCCTCTAAATCTCCATATATTCCCAACCTGGAGCTGGCAACCTGAACCTTTTGGGCTATATTCTTAAACACTGGCAATATACTAGAATTCACATGTAAACAACTTATCCTGTCTACCGAATGATCAGAATACAACATCACTGACTCCTCCTGTTAGTTTCACGTGAGTACAGAATTTCATTAATTAATGCTGGTATGAAACCAGGTTGTATATCAAGAATCCTTTAGCCATTTCTGTGTTTTTGAAAGTGATTGACTATAATAAAGCAGAAATAATTTTGATAACTTGTCAAACACTTGCAATATGATCAAGCAACTATCTTTAAACTGCACTTCAAAATTACACTTACTGAATAGTATGAAAGACCTACACTTCTATTATAGATGACTGTCAAGATGCAAATGTTACCTTTCTGTCTTCAACATCTAGACTATAAATATAGTCTCAGCTCTAATGGAAGATTAAAAAAAAACTACAGGAATTATCCTTGCCATGAATCTTGCCTATTATAAATTATATGACAATTAAATATAGCATGCCCCCATAATCTGTTATTCCATCTTAAACATTATTTGCATATTTTGATTGCTCATTTATAACACTTAAGTCATTTTTTACTTATATTCAGAATATAACTTATGGAAAAGCATAAAACAACAGTTAAGATGAGAGTCTGAAATATAGGGGTACTTACATTTTATGAAACATGGTAAAGAACAGGGATGGGAAATACATTTTTCATTTTACTAATTTAATCACAAGAAAATTCAGATCTTCACTGGAATGCCCAGTAGAAACTCTGCTTATGAGAGCAATGTTTTGACTCAAACAGAGAAATACGGGTTCAAAAATTTCAGTTATTTAATTATGGATGTTTAATTATGGCAGGATGCTGCATGTTGTAGTTTTTAGTGTGCTGGACAATGGTCAGATAAAACCACATTCAAACCCCTACTCTACCATAGAAACTTGCTGAGTATGGGTAATCTTGGGTATGGGTATGGGTAACCTACCCCACAGAGTAGTTGTGAGGATAAAATGCAGGGAAGAAGGATGATGAAACTCACCATGCATGCTCATTGGGGACAAAGGTGAGGTATAAACAAAATAAATTATTTTTCCCCTAGAAAATAATGGTTAGCACAAACAGAAAACCTGAAGGCAGAATTATTTATACACAGCAAATCTCTGCTGTTGGAATGCCACTTCCAATTAGGAACCCAAAGGTGACATTACTGTCGTGCTCTAGGATTCCCCCTGATCTATGTGGTAAAAACTATAGAGATCAAAGAGGGTCACAGCAATGTCAGTTTCTGATCCCAACTGGAAGTGAAGCTGTGGCATCACACAATACCCCCCTCTCCATTTCCCTTTGTCACTCCATTTCTTTTCTACCTGTCCTATCTTTCTACCTGTCCATCTTTCCTACCTCTCTTGGCAACCCTATCTGGTGGGGACACAAGATAAGGCCTTTTTGTTGGCCCCAACAAAAATTATGGAATAACATCCTTAGGGGTGTCCCCACATTTGTAATCTTCAGGAGATGACAGATATGACAGATTTGTTTAGGACTGCATGTTACTAATTTAGTTTTTATTTATTGGCAGTCTAAAATAATATTTTAAACCAATTTAAAACCAAACCAATGCACTTTAAAATCACAATAAAACTGCTGTTACCAAGGTAGATGATAAATTAACCAGCTGAGGTGTTAACTGAAAGGAAGTATTGGAAGAAAGGAGGAGGAAAAGGATAGGATGGGAGGGAGGCTGTTATTTTGGTGTAATTATCTGCCTGCCTCAACCACAGGCCCAGAGGAAGAGCTCTGTCTTACAGGCCCTGCAGAACCTTGAAGTATGTAAAGTAGGAAGCTGGTTAATAAATGTGTTCAGTAAATAAATAGAGTACCAGCAAGTTATAGAGTATGCTGGCAGAGTTTGCCAGCTTATAGCAGGCAAATGGCACCACTGTCCCTGGTCCATCTGTTAAGGCCATACTGCCAAAGAAAGGAATGGTGAATATATATTTCATATCTGGTGAGGAAGTAAATTTCTATTGGGCTAATCTATATGTAAATCTTAGCCTAGAGTAACCAAGCCATAGCCAGAAGACCAATTCAGCAATGAGAGCTACAGTAAAGTAAAGCAGTAAAGCAGAAGCAAAGTAAGGCAGAAAAGAATTTAGAGCTACCGTTGAGCCAAACATACATTTCAAAACCTACTTTTAGTTCTAGTGCTGAAGTTTCAGCAGTTGAGACAACAAAAAAGATGTCCCTCTGAGCATAATTGTGCAAAAGTCTTTCCGCACAACTGTAAGTAATTACAATTATAGAACCTGTAGGTTTTGACCAGTTTTGCAGATCAAGAAAATGAAAAAAAATCATATGCAAAATATTGCATACACATTAACACAGGCGTACATACTTTTTAAAAATACTACATTAGTGTGGTACTTCACTGAACACATCAGCCTTAAAACATGAGACATTGTTTGGTTATTTCCCTCTGACGCCTTAAAATTTACAAGGTCACGCTGCCTGATGAAATTGGTAGTGCAGAAATGGAAAAAAAATGTTTTAAACAGTTACAAAAAATACCTTTGATTGTGGTTAACAACATGGAGCATGCTCACCACTCTGTTCAAGTTCTTTTTAAAACTATAATTTTGCTTCATGCTGAAAATTTTAGGAGCAAACCAAACCCATTAACATTAAAAGAACACATTTTCCCCCTGCAAATATCAAGCGCTTTCTAGTGAAGCACACCAATAAATAACTGTGTACGTCATCTCACATGTGTTTTGACTAAAAATTAACAGAAAGACTTACCACACAGTTTCATTCTAGTTTTACAAACTTTCCGAAAACATGGTCCTATGTTTTGGGATTGATGTTCCCATTCAGCTCTCCTTATGGAGTCGATTAAAAATAAGAAATTATAATAACAAGGGGGGAAATATTTCTAAGCTTGATTAACATGATTTTGGGGGGAGCTTTGTCAATGATGGTCTATACACTGAAGCAGTTGGTGCAAACTTAAATGGACTTTGAGGAATGGTAGAGGACAGGGAGGCCTGGAGGATCATTGTCCATAGGGTTGCGATGGGTCGGACACGACTTCGCACCTAACAACAACAACACTAATTACTCTGACATTAGGTCTCCTGGAGTAAAAGACAAATAGACATCAACTACTATATAATATGTTTTCTCTTCACATCACATAAATCTTTTGCCTTTTTTAACATCAATTTCTACTGGGATCATAACCACATTAGAAAATCAGAATAACACATACAAATCCTGACAACTTAATTAGTTACGAAGTTCTAAAGCAAAACATAGACATTATTATCTTTAATTAAAACCAGATGAACAAATGTAATCACACTTCCTTACAGCTTCCGATATACGGGCAGATAAATTTACTCTTTGTGAAATCCTCATTATTTTGGTAATGCCTGTGACTAGACAGGTGCACAGACAACAAATCGTGCCATTTTAGTTTGAATTCAAATCAAACAAATTATCTTTCATTTTTTAAGATTAGGTGAAATCAATTTGGCCAACTACAAAATGTTTCTGTTTTTTTTTTTCTATGCACAATGCATACGTTCCCCTCTTCCCAGGCAGTGGAGAGCATCTCTGTTGCCTGGGAAGTGAGGGAGAAGACCACCGACCAAACAGCTGATAATGACAGGCAGGCTGAGCCCTTTAAATACATCCTCAAGCCTTTCAGGCAAAGCTGATAATGATACCAGCTGATAATGACAGCTGATAATAACACCACTGCTGATTTGGCCCATTTAAATTGCAGGGATGGGTGGTTTGGTTTGGATAGGTCTGAAAAGTATTCCTATCAGCATTGATTTGGGTACTTTTCAGCTTATTACCAAATTGCCCATCCCTAATGGTAACTTTTGGTGGAGAAGACTCTTGCGGGTCCCTTGGACTACAAGGCGAACAAACCGGTCAGTCCTAGAGGAAATCAGCCCTGACTGCTCCTTAGAAGGCCAGATCCTGAAGATGAAACTCAAATACTTTGGCCACCTCATGAGAAGGAAGGACTCCCTGGAGAAGAGCCTAATGCTGGGAGCGATTGAGGGCAAAAGAAGAAGGGGACGACAGAGAATAAGGTGGCTGGATGGAGTCACTGAAGCAGAAACTTAAATGGACTCCGGGGAATGGTAGAGGACAGGAAGGCCTGGAGCATCATTGTCAATGGGGTCGCTATGGGTCGGACACGACTTCGCACCTAACAACAACAATGGTAACTTTAATTAAAATGCTTTAGTTTTATAAAAATGTGTGGATTTCTTAGGGATGCAGGCTGTTTCATACTCATATGCCCCTGCCTATATCAAAGGATTCAAGTGATGTGCAAGGATGCTCCCTAGTTGATGTGGATCAGCTGTTACAACTTAAATGAATGGAGCTGACTTTGCAGGAAGGGAAGCTCTGTGTGTATTTATATCCCATATAATACATTTGAGCATATGGTGAAATGAAGCCTGGGATGTTAGAGTTTACTTTCTGGCTATATAAAATCATCATAGCTTCTACTTCTCACCTTGACAAAGTGTCCTGTGAGTAATAAATATTCCTTCCTACATCAAGGGATAGCATCAGTTCAAAGCATTCAGCCAGCCAAGTGAGTAAATGTTATTAAAGCAATGCAAGGGCTCCAAGTATTTATCTTGTCCACTCAAGGGGAGCTCACAATCAGCAGTTTGCAAGCACATTCGTCATTCGCAAATCAATCTGAAAACCTCCACAGCTAAAAACTACAGAGTGCTCAACATGTGACAATTACACATTGTGAATACCCACTTACAAACTCTCTAGGACTGCAGTAGCAATCATGAGCATGTTGAAAGCCAACTTGTAAATTTTTCAACAGTGACAAATTCGCAAGGTCAACCTTGCCACATGGTGTTGTATATTTGTGGTAAATGGCAATGGCGTTGTCAAGTACAGCTTAGGGACCAAGCTGCTTTTGTTATTGGACGGAATAGTTTAAAGAAAAGTGGGTACGTTGCCTTGAGCAATGAAACTCCAGCAGACCAGTCCTCAACTGAGACTGAAACTCATGGACTTGAACTGATTTATCTACTAGTTTATTTGACATATAGCATACTTTATGCGTTTTTTTTAAAATCTGATTTTACATAGTGTCCTTTGCCCCATAGTGTCCTTTGTCCTTCAATGAGTACCCAGCTTGCTGGGGGGTAAACGGTAATGACTGGGGAAGGCACTGGCAAACCACCCCGTATTGAGTCTGCCATGAAAACGCTGGAGGGCGTCACCCCAAGGGTCAGACATGACTCAGTGCTTGCACAGGGGATACCTTTACCTTTGCCCCAGCAGGAACCTCAAGCTAGTTCCTAATAGCACTCCCTGGGAAGCTGCTATTTTCTTTGTTGGTTTAAACATTCAGGAATGCTTTAGGTTGCTTTGGGCTGATCCTGCATTGAGCAGGGGGTTGGACTAGATGGCCTGTATGGCCCCTTCCAACTCTATGATTCTATGATTCTATGAATGAATATGGTAGTCTTCAATTACTTTATATTGTTTCTGAGCAACGGAACTGGTTTCATATTTGAAGTGGCACCCTTTCAGTAACTATATATTCATCATCAGGAATCCACCTGGTGTGCCTGAATGACTTTTGGTACTTTTCTGCTTATTTTATTAATATAATTTTATTAATATAGGAGCCTTAGAAGATTCCTGCAAGACCACTGAGGGACACACACTGGGGGGGGGGGAGGGACAAAATTCAGAAGGAGGCAACAGAAGCTTGGGGGGGCCCAGTTGGGGCTCTCTGACAGCCAACACGCTAGGGTTTAGCATCCCTTGGACAATTTCTACAGTAGGGTTTAGCATTTCTTTGCAGGAGCACATTATGAGAAATACATGATCACTCTATACCGGTGGTCCCCAACCTTTTTATCACCAGGGACCAGTAAACGCTTAACCGTTTACCGTTGGGGGGTAGTCTTTTGCCAAGGGATTTTGCCACTGCCGCCTGAACCCCTGCTCCACTTGCTCTCCTGCCGGCACCCCTGACTTCCTGCCACCTGCTGGGGGACACTGCCTGAGGGGAGCCCCAGCCATGGCGGCCACTGAGGAGCACCAAAGGTGAGCCAGCGGCAGAGTGGCAGGGCAGCCCCCGAGACAGTAGCCGGGGAGGAGGACAAGGAGGAGCTGCGGCCCAGTACTGAATAATCTACAGACCAGTCCCGGTCCCCAGACCGGGGGTTTGGGACTGCCGCTCTATACCATGAAGAAAAGGAAGTCAGTAGGCAGGATGAAAAATAGGGCATGAATAGTGGTGGGACATATAACAAAACCAAAATAGGATTTCTGGGGGCATTGGGGGGGGAGCAAAATGTAAAAAGAAAATAGGAAAGGAAAGGAAAGGGGGCAGGATGAGGAAAAGGGGCATGGTGGGAGTAGTTTTGTGATGTGCATCAAATGGAACTGAAAAAAAGACAAAAAGTAAGCCATTGGTGTGGAAAAGGGCCTAGAATGCCTCTGCTGTGCTGCAATCTCTTCTTCATTTTTCCGCATGCACACAAACACACACCTGACACAAAGCAAGAGGGAGGAACGGATGCTGGGAATTGGCAGTTTCTTTTGCCTGCCCTCTTCCTGCACTTGCATAGCGACCCTCACACAGTGTGTGCTGGGGAGGCAGCATGCTGTGAGCCATCTCTCTTGCATGATGATCTGCATGGCATTTGTTATCACCAGCCTTGCATAATCTGCCTTGCAAAAACCCACCATTTTCTCTATTTTCTTAGCTGCACAGAGAAGCTTTTCTACCACAAGGAGAGGACTGTCATCTGGTACATAAGTCTGTAGCTGGAGGCAGTGGGGAGAGGGGGACTTGCCAATTATCTCATACCTCAGAGAAGCACATGATGGAAGGGGCATGGCTGTTAAGACTCACCCTGTGATGCTGGAGAGGCAGAAAAGAGTCAGTTGCTCAGGATGAACATTGCAGGAAAAAGATCAATGATTGAGTGTCTCAAAAGCAGTGGGATTCCAGATAAGCTTGCCAATTAGCCAAGAAAGAGAGTTGGTTTGCACCTGTGCCTTTAATGACAGCCTGATCTATAGAAATCAGCAAGGGAATCTTAGAAACAGAGCAGATGCTTATTGTTACAGCAGTTCAAGCTGCCATGAGATGTATCGAAGTAGGAGGTAGTAAGAACATAAGAGCTCTTCCGCATCAGACCAATAGTCTATCTAGTCCAGCTTCCTGTCTCACACAGTGGCCAACCAGTTCCTCTGGACAGCCAACAGCAGGACAACGAGGCTGAGACCTTTCCTTGATGTTGTCTCCTGGCTCTAGGGTTCAGAGGATTAATGCCTCTGAAGGTGGAGGTTACCTCAGTCATCATGGCTTGTAGCCATTGATAGCCTTCTCATCCATTAATCTATCTAAACCCCTTTTAAAACTGCTTATTCCTGGGCCATCACTACGTCCTCTGGTAGAGAATTACAATAGAAGTCCTAATAAAGGAAAGGGACTATGATCTAATAGGCATTACAGAAACCTGGTGTGATAACTCTCACAAATGAACTAAGAGGATTGAGGGGCACAACTTATTTAAGAATATACATACTTGTGAGAAAGTATATGTGTCAACATGAGAATTCAGCTGAGAGTCTTTGGGTAAAAATAAAAGGAGTAGGAAATAATAGTCGTATTATGGTGAGGGTCTGCTATAGACCATCAGGCTAGGCAGAGGACTTAGATGAGATACTCCTAGACCAGATTTCAAAGTTCTCAGAAAGACAGGACTTAGTGGTCATGGAAAATTTCAATTACCCAGATATCTGTTGGATGACCTCTGCTAAAAATGAAAAGTCCAATAAATTCTTGTCTTGCTTACATTTCCCGGAAAGTGGAAGGAGCAACTTGTTTGCTTGTTTAGACTTGATTCTTACCGATAGGGAAAAACTGGTTGACAAGGAAAAAGTTGTGGGTGCTCTTGATAGTAGTGACCATGTGATTTTGGACTTTATGATCTTGGGGAAGAGAAAAGCTTTACATAGTCACATTTACAGGCTGGACTTCAGGAGAGCAAATTTAAAGTTATCCTGGGTAGAATCCTGTTGTCAGAAAAACTTAAGGAGATGGAAGTCCCAGAAGGTTGGGAGTTTCTCAAAAGTGAAATATTGAAGGCACAATTGCAACAATACCCTTGAGAAGGGAAACTGGGAGGAACCTAAAGAAACACCTTTCAAAAGAATTGAATAATAAAGAAGACTCGTTTAGGAAATGGAAGGAGGACCTTATAGGCAATGTGGAATATAAACAAATAACCAATGCTTGTAGGGAGAGTGTTAGAAGAGCTAAAGCTCAGTAAAAGCTTAGGCTAGCAAGAAATGCTAAAAACAACAAGAATGGTTTCTTTAGTTGTATTCAAAATAAAAAAAAGTAGGGCTATGGTAGGACCATTGTGGGGACCAGAAAGTGACATTGTAACATGATGAAGAATGGGCTGAATTGCTCAATTCCTACTTCTCCTCAGTCTTCCTTTGCAAGGGGAATCATGCTCAACATGGCAAAATCATTTCATGTAACACAGGATGGGAGTTGTGGCCTAGGATCACTATAGGGTTAGTCCATAAACACCTAGTTTCTTCAAATGAAACCAAAAATTCTGTGCCACATGAATTGCATCTAAGGGTACTAAAATAACATGCAGATGTAATTTCTGAGTCTCTGTCCATTATTTTTGACAATTCTTGGTGAACAGGTGAAATGCCAGAAGATTAGAGGTAGGCAAATGTTGTCCCTGTCTTCAAGAAGGGGAAAAAGTAGGACCTGGGTAATACTGACCCATCAGCTTGACATCTATAGTTTTAGAACAAATCATCAGTCGGTCCTTGGGCAGCTAGAATGGATTGCTGTAATAACTAAGGGCCATTCCGCACCCAGAAAATGTAGTGAAAGGACAAACGCTTTTTAAAAAAAAATATTTTACATGACATTGTCAGCATCTAGTGTTTCAGCAGCAAACTAGCAGATACATCCTCAATTTTAAAGTGCTATCTGGGGAATCTACAAAACTGGATTGTAGTGCGAGCGGGAGGAGAGCAACCAGCAACCACTAGCAAAATGGCTGTGCATAACCAAAGCGGATATAAGTAGTGTGATCTCTGTCTCCAGCGCCCACCCTCTTGCCCACCTCTCTTTCCCTTCTCCCTGGAATGGGGCTTTTTTTTTTTTTGTAGCAAGCTGCCTGGAGCATTGAATACACATTGCTTAATTTCCACCCACAAGTTACCACACATAGTATGCCTCTTAACTCCCGACCCCCTCAAAAAATCAGGGAAAAAATGGCTTTTGTGGATCTTCAAGCCTCATAATTCCATAATGGGTGGCATTAAACTATGCTTTATGCATCTATGATTAGGCATAGGCATAGAAACGGAAAATTTCTACTTTAAAAAAAAGATTGCTTTCCCTTTAAAGCTAGGAGAAAGCTGATTTTTTGGCTGCCATGATTGACAGGCAGGGGGAGACTTGCTGGTATTGTGAGTCCCTCTCTGTAGCCATTTTAGTGAGCTGTGCGATGTGCCAGGAAGTGTGAGAAAGCGGGAGAAGTGGTGGGGTGTGCAATTTTTAATAGCGTTAAGCAATTACTGCTAAGTTTACCCAGGAATCTTTGGTGAGGTACCTTGTCAAAAGCCTTTTGAAAGTATATAACATCTTCCAGGAAAGATCAGGATGGGTAGCCATTAATCTGTCTGAAATAAACCAAGAGACCACTTTTACTCTCTTAAAGCTCCTAGCAGTGCCATCACTAGACCCAACAGCATCAGCCATATCATTTCAGGTCCATACTCCTGCTCATCACTTGTCAGCAGTGCCCTTCCACATGTCTATGCAGAATAAACAGACAAAATGCTTCAGATTTGAAGACATGTGCTTGCACACAAAAGCTTTGTTGGTGCCACATGACTCAGATTTGTTCTTCACACCATCACAAGTACTCACCTGAAATCTATCTGGTCACCTCAATTTTGCTCAGTTTATCAGAATGTAGGGGCTGTGGCATAGATACATGTCTGACACTTTCCACAGTGAACACAGAAGCAGAATAGTCATTGAGCTTCTCTGTCATCTCCCTGTCTACCTTTAGCAATCCCTTTATTTCTCTGTCATCCAGGGTCCCCACTGCTTCTCTGCCTGGTTTCCTGCTCCAGATATATTTTAAAAAGTGTTTAATATTTGTCCCAATGCTTTTAGAAATCTGGTCCTAAGTTTCTTCTATTGATTTAAAACATTGCTTGCATGTACTTTGTAGTGAGTCAAGTCCAACTTCTGAAGTTCATGAAGTTCCTGATTTTTCCAGTGCACTCTTCTTGCTGGAAACCAGACAACACAGAAACCAGGCTATAGTGTTCAGATTAATAAATACATAGTTGTGTGCTATCACATCACAACAATTTATTTTAAACCCAAGCAATGAGTTTTCCATGGAATTGGAAAGCAGAGTGGGTTTCCATTTTCTTCTTCTGCAGGTTTTCCTTGGTGTTCCCACATCCAACTACTGAGCCTAACTAGCTTCCAAGATCTAAGCAAATGAGGCTGTGCCATACTATTTCACATCCTGCAGGTTGATAAATGCAATCCTTAAATAATGATATGAATACAATAATGCAATATTATCCCCATTTTCCAACTAACTTCTTACACATATGGCTTTCAGTTACCTTACACAAAGCGATAAAAGTCCAGAATATTTTATCTATCTTCCCAGCAAACAGGCTTTTCTGCCACTTACCTCTCGTCTGCCCCAACTAGTTGTGGGGATTGCACTTCTTTCTCCTTGGAGCCCCTCCAAGACTGTTCCCGTACGTAGAGGTCCTTTTCCCACTATGAAAATCATGCATCTTTTTTTTATTGACAGATTTTATTTTACTGCTGCTAAGATTATACTATTTAAAATAGCTATACAAAAGTAAGCAAGCATATAATTACACAATTAAAATACATTTTACAAATATGAAATACTGTGAAAGGTCTGGCAGTACAGAATTGGGAGTTATCACAGAACGAGCTTTCGTTTGCTATTCAAAACACTCATATAATTATGGTTTAGTGGAATTCCTTCTATTATCCATGCTTTAATTGAAGTGTCATTCATTAGTGGGTAAAATACTATGTTGACCTGATTTTAAAGTCTAATTAAAATGTAATTATTCCAGATCTCCTTAAATAAAATCCTTTCATTTTAAAACATTGCATAAAAAAACCCAAAGGAATATCCTTTCAATCTAAGTGTGTTAAAACCACCATTGACCATTTTACAATGAAACTGGGCCTATAGATGTGGCTTTAGTACAAGTATTTTTTCACTTCTTTCTAGTGAGATCAAGTACCTTCCAAACCACTGTGAACTGGCAGCTCCTAACTCCTTCCTGACAGGTAAAACTGTCAGGAAGGAGTTTCTGTGTCTCTTTCCTGTGTCTCAAAAGACAGTACTGATGGGAGTTTTTGTGAAACCATTCAGTATCATAGAGTATCTATGGGCTGCTCTCCGGTTACAAAATAAAGCAAACATGATGGAATGATTTTAAATGCCTTCAATTTATGATCCTTAGAAAGATGATAGACAGAGAAAGCTTTTTGACTCTCAAACTGACTCTCATATTTGCTGATTATTTTACAATAAACGTAAGAGTTCTGGGCTGATTAATGGGATTTCCTCCAAGAAATGGACCATCATTTTAAACAAAAGCCAAGAGAATTCAGCAATGAAAAGCTGGAAAATCATTTATAGCAGCTGATTGATATTCCTGGTGAGAATCCAATCAATAGGCTTTTTTAATTGATTAATTGTTAGAAGGAATCATGGTCCATGCCATCCTGAATTCTGGCTCATTACTATTCCTCCTCCACCCAAAAGGATATCTCAGAATTTCCAGTGATTGCTTGAAATTTGTGGTTGAGTTCAGGAATGAGCACTAACCAGGGAAATGTGATTTATTTCAATTTGTGGCATGCCCAGTTTGTGAGCCACAAACTATCATGACGTTTTAGGTGCCAAATAAACTGGTTTGGTTTAACCAAGGCACCCAGTAGCTAAGCCTCTCTCAGCATGAGGAGAGAGATGGGTTGGCTCAGATTCACAAGTCCACCTAGCACCCAAACTCCGCCAGGGAGAGGTGATCACAATCAGGAGAGCTGGGATGGTATAAATTGTGAGTCACCAGTCAAGGCACCCAGTAGCTAAGCCAATATGCAGATAGATAGTGTGGCTCAGAGCCCAGAGTCCACCTAAAACCCTCAAATCCCAGCAGGGGAGAGGAGTTCCCAATTGGGAATAAATGAATGTGCTCTGCTTTTAACAAGTTATTTGCCTTTTGAGCCTCTTGTGGCACAGAGTGGTAAGGCAGCAGACATGCAGTCTGAAAGCCAGCAGACATGCAGTCTGCCCATGAGGCTGGGAGTTCAATCCCAGCAGCCAGCTCAAGGTTGACTCAGCCTTTCATCCTTCCAAGGTTGGTAAAATGAGTACCCAGCTTGCTGGGGGGGTAAGTGGTAATCACTGGGGAAGGCACTGGCAAGCCACCCCGTATTGAGTCTGCCATGAAAACGCTAGAGGGCGTCACCCCAAGGGTCAGACATGACTCGGTGCTTGCACAGGGGATACCTTTACCTTTACCTTGCCTTTTTAACTGCCAACTCCCAACAGAGGAGAAGGTCTAGAGCTGAGCTATATAGTATTCTGATCCCATAGAGCAGAACAGGAACTCTTATTGGCATCCTACAGTGCCTGTTAAGCATTGGGGAGCTCCTATTGGCATTTCTAAGGCTGGAGAATTTCACCACCTCCATTGCTTTGAAATCTGGTAAACATTTGGATTGAGCAGAGACAGTCTGGCTGAAAATATATGCATTCACAAAGTGCTTGAAAGTTTATGGACATTTCATAATGGTTGAGCTGCCACAAACTTCAGTTTGGAAATCACAAACTTTAATTAATTGGCTAGTTCATACCTATTACTAATCAAGTTCATATTTGCTTAAATGTTGATAAAACAGGACTTTTTAAAAAGTATGATGAATGCTGTCAGTCACTTAAATGTTACTGTCACACTCATTGATGCTTGAGTATATTGCTTATATGTGTTCACACAGACATATGCACATATTTGGAATTTCACTGTAATTAAGGCTGTCAGTATGGAGGATAGAAGAAGAGATGATTTTTATACCCTGCTTTTCTCTGTCTTTTCAGGAGTCTCAAAGCAGCTGTCCCATTCAGGACTAAGCCTGGCACTGTTGTTCTAACCAGGGTTTCCATGATCTACATATATAATGACAACAAATACAGAAATACACAGGAGCAAGATCTGCAAACTGGTCCACAGTCAGATAACCAAAGGTCCAGTCCAAGGATCAGGGTAGGTGGGTCAATGGTTCCAGCTGCAAGGCTTGGGAACAAGTGCAGGACCCAAGGGCCTGGGGACCAGACTTCAAGGCAAGAGGGAAAGGGTTGCTAAACTGGTCAACAAACACGTGACAGGCTAAGGTTGTTTCTCCACAAAGCCTTATTTGGCACATTTCTTTTATCTGCACCTTTTGCTGACTCATCCCCCAATCATCAGGTGATACTCCTTATAGTTGTGCTCACTTTTCTACAGGTACAACTATTTTACCCTTTCCCTATCAGACTGCAAGGACTCCACTCCAAGAACTAATATTGAACTTTGCTGAGCAGCCAAGTATGTGCTGCTTCATCTCTCCTGAGACACCAAGCACTCACTTCTTCTACATTCAATTGTCTGAGGAGAGGCTGGGGGGAAGCTGGCCTCTGTGGCATCTCTTTCTTTTCCTGAAAGACTGACTAACCTGGCCATGAGTAGAAAGTGTTCTCTCTTCCCAATGCTTCCCCCTTTGGGTCTTCTTCTGTATCCATCTTGTCAGGTGTGGATTCCATCAGTGTAGGGCCGGACTCTTCAGATTCCTCCTCATCTGAGGAGGTGACAGCCGGCTGACCCATGACAGTGGCTTACAATCTCCTTCCTTTCCTCTCCCCATAACAGGCACCTTAGGAGGTAGTTGGGGCTGAGAGACTTCTAGTTACCCAGCAGACTTCATGTAGAGGACTAGGGAATCAAACCCAATTCATTCCTCTTAACTACTATACCATGCTAGTTCTCTGTAAAATTCAACATCCACATGTTAATGTAAATATTGGATATTGGTTGTAAAATAAATGGTCCTGAGAGACTTGCCAGTTGTTTTCATTTGTTTCCTCTCCTTTGTTCTTTCGGAAAGGGAACCTGGTAATCTTAGTCTTTAATTTAAATCTACAAACAAGTGAGATTCAGAATCACAATGAAAACATTTGTTTTGTTTATTTCTCCCCATGGATCTCAAAACAAATAACTATCCCTAGAAAACCTCTTTGTATGAGTCTAATACTATTATAAGGGATTTAAATGTTAATTTTCAGTGCTGCTAGATAAATGCTAAATAATTCAGAAAGACACATTAAAAGGACAAATCCCTACAACTCGATTGTGTGTGAGAAGAAGAGGTGATTTATCAGTTCAAGAAAAGAAGCAAATTAGTGTTTCAATTATTTTGTTTGCAGAATTCCTTGGTGGGTCATTCTTTTCATCATTAGACAACCTGAATAGATTGGGTTTTACTAGAATTATATTGAAGGCTAAGTTTTCCAAGCAGTGTAAGGGGATTAAGCTATGGGAACCTTATTAGCTTTCACGGAAGTCATGCAGCTAAATCTATGCATTATGGGGCAAATGATAAATACCACCTTGTGCACACTTAAAATGTATCAGAGACTGAAAACAAACAAGTATGCATGTGTGTGTGTGTATGTGTGTGTGTGTAAAGATACAGATAGCCTGAGTAGGGATGGGTGCAAACTTAACCATTCTGATTCAGGTTGGAATAGCTCCTGAACTGAACCCTGAACTGAGCTAGAAATGCCCTGAATCAAACCAACCATTTTGGATCATAACCATAAAGGGGGTGATCATCAAGGAAAGGTTAAATGGCTGTTAAGTTTAAATAGCTAGCATCTATTTCAACAGACTGTTTTGCTTCCCCTCACTTCCAAGCAAGGGAGGAAGCAAAATCAACTGGTGAAGTAACTGGCAGCCATTTCAGTTAATAGTGGGACCGATGCACACATGAATTGTTAGCCTGAAATGCCTGGCAGCAAAACAGAGCAAACTGGATCAATTAAATGGTTCACAGTCATTTTAGCCTAGCAGCAGGGCAGGTGCACACATCAGCCATTTCATTTCCCATCACTTGGAGGTGGGGAGGAGTGAAACTGACTGGTTTAATGGGCAAGCAAAATCAAATGGTGTAAAGGCTCACAACCATTTGAACCTAACAACTGGGTCTGTCTGCCAACAGTTCTGTTGAACTAGCCCAAAGAGCCAAACCAAACCAGACAAAAGTCCAGTAAATGTTCAGGGGCTCCAAACCAGTTCAGGTTCCTGATTAATTTTGGCTCACATGCCAGTACGACCTTTTCCACACCAGAGGTTCAATGCCAGACTGCTGGCTGGAGTTTGAGCCACAGCAGGTTGCCCTCCCTCTTTCTACTCCCACACAGGAGAGCATTTGGTCCTGTTCAGCTCATCTCATCTGCCCCAGATTTGTGCTCCCACATTGGAGCCAGGGCAGTGAGTTTCCTGGTACAGAAATGGTCTTTGTGTCCATTCCTAAACATGAGGTACATGGGAGTGGGATGGTATAACTTGTATGAGAGAAGGTATTGCTTAGACATAGACTGAATTAACACTGAAAGTACTGTTGATCTTTCTTTTCAGCAGAAAGGAAGGAAATGTAGTTTTCAAAATAAACTTACACACTCCTCAAAAAAAGGCAATGCACTAAAATTAGCCATTCATCAACTTGCACATCTTTGCCTTTTTGTAAAATGATGCATTTTCCCCTCACTCTAACCTTTATAATCCTCTTAGCAGTCAAGATAAACATTGTGGGAATTCATTGGTTTTATAGATTTTAGGGAAACACATATTTGATTAATTTTATGCCATTTAAAATGATCTGATTTCAAACCAGGCAAGTACAAATGTGCTACTTTTATAATGACTTTGAATGCAATCTTGCAGATGTCTAAGGAGAGGAACCATAATGAGATTATATTTCTTACCTGATCAGTGAGTCTGGATATAAACAGCCTTGTTTTTTATTTCCATTTTTGGAAAAAAAATCATTAAATGCAGAAGTACCTCTCTAAGAGCAAAATTTTATTTGCACCTATTTGTCCTGAGACAAAAAATAAAAAGTCAGTTGGAGAAGACAAAAAAAATTGCCTAGAAAGCTGTCAGTTTTGTGGGTATATATTTATGTCTAAAGTGCACTTAGGGGAGCAGTTCTGTTGCACGGAAATGAAGGATAAGGGATTCATTTTTATGTATTGATTACTTGGTTTGGTCTACTGCTTTACTTCCAGATGGAAATTTGATTTAAGATTGCAAAGAGCACTATAGTTCCCACTGTGTATAAAAAGACATTGAATAAAATCAGCTATATATTCCAGGCATTGTGCAGGACTTAACAAATTAGCCCCCACTGATTCTTAATTTAAAATATGCTGAATGTTTCCCATTTGTTCCCACCAAGGCCCATTATGCACGGCCGCCGAAACGGCGATTTCGGGTCACATGGAAAACGCGGAGGGGGAAGACGCGATGCATACCGGTTATACACGGGGCGGGGCGCGACGGCGGCAAAACCCAGAGTAACCGATTATGCACGCGCCGATCCGGGCGCCGCTTCTGGTTGCGCCCCGCTCACCCGGAAGCTGCGCTTTCTTCTGCGTTTCACTGACGCGGCTTTTTTGGCGGCATGCACCGAAGCTGCAGCCGGTTGCAGCCGGCTCCGTGCGTTATCCGTGATTTTAGTCGCCGCCATTCCACCCCGAATGTGCGCTAAAACCCCCGTGCATAATGGGTCTAAATCAGAATAGTTATTCAGCTAAATAAGGCCACATTTGGTGTGGAGGGGGGTGGGGGTTAATATATTCCTGAAATGTATGCCAGGCAAAAAACACTTTATTTACAGTCATTTAGACCAAAACAAATGTATGCCAGGCTGAGGCCTCTCTGGACTAAGGCATAAAGAAAATCCAGTTAGATGGTTTCCATTTGTGGCAATACCCGGGTGTAAATAACCCTTAATTGCAAAGGATACATGTTTGGTTCAGACTCTCTACCCTACTACCTTCATCACTGTGGGTTTTCCACGATAGCCACATGCAGAGTGCTTGATATGAATGGAGAATAGAGTTCTGCTTTCCTTCTGCACTGGTTTCCCAATGTGAAATTTTCCCATTTGGCCAGCTGGAGAAACCCACAAGTACTGCACACAATCCAAATGGGGGTAATATGCATAGAAACTGAGGAGATTCTGCAGTCACACGCAAGACACGTAGGATTCTGGCCTGAATGGTAATGTGTAAACTGGCCCTTAAAGATACTATGGAGTGCACAGCCTTTAGCTTCTGAGGTGTGTTTTGAATTCTTAATAATTAGTGGCGATGCAATGTCTGAAAAAAGGATGTTTGAATCCTATAAATGTGTGAGTTGTGTGATTCCCCCTCCGAGGAGAATCCTTGTCTAAATACCCGTGCTGTCTTTCGGTGGCACTGCCCCCAGATTAAAAGAAACCAGATGACTAGACCCTCAGAGGACAAAAAGTACCAACACACATACAAAGACCAATCAAACATATACTGTACATGGTCTTTACTTGTGTTAAAATTGTAACTTGTGAACAGGGCTTTATAACTAAGTGTTCATGATTTAAAAGAAGCTTTAGAGCTCACTTACTCAAATATTTAACTTGATTTATGGGATACTCGGTGAGAGCACTGAGGCAAAATCTCAGTAAGAGCACTGTAAGTGACTTTTAAAAATTAAGAAGCAAATGTAACTACTAATCTGAGCATGCTGAGCATAATCTGAGCATTAATTATGCATTTCAAGTGAGGGGAATAAACAAGAAATAATTTAATCTGTGACATAAAATGAATCCCCCAATGAATCATTGCTGAAGGCATTTTCTAAATAAACACTTGCTTTTGTAAAGTCACCAAGGAAATGCAGTTGAAAACATTAGTTACTGAAGTCAGAAGCCATTTATTAGAACACTTTGCAATTATCTCCTCTCAGTTAAAAAAAAACAAACCCAGAAACAGATACTGCTAAAGGGCGAGTGTGCTGAAAGAAGAATAGTGTTTCCCAGCAGTAAGTTAGAAGTACAACTGCTAAGGCTGGGTTACATAAGCATCTGTGAGCACTGGAAGCAGCGATCTTCATGATTCGCTAAGCACTAAGTGGGTGGAGAAAGCACCTTCCGATTGGCCCCTCATCCGGACTGACAAGAATTACAGCCATTTGGGTGAGGGACCAAATGGAAGGCATGAAGTGCCTTCCAATTGGCCCATTACCTGAATGGCTGGGATTTGGCGAGGAGTGGCCTGGGTGGCGGAGACTTCCCTGAGAGCCTCCGAGCAGGCCCACCGCATTGGGGACATGGTGGGCCTGCTCCTAGGCTGGTTGGGAAGCCGGGAACTCGGTGGGGATGGGGGTGGGTGGGGGAGGCTTCCCTGCGGGCCTTGGAGCAGGCCTGCTGCATTGGGGATGTGGCAGGCCTCCTCCAACGCCCGCAGGGAAGCCAGGGACTTAGCAAGGAGGGGTGTGGGCAAGCGGGGGGTTGCATGGAGGGTCCCTGCGGGTGCAGGGGCTGCAACCACGGCCCCCCCTTTCAAAGCCTGCTCTTATGAGCGGGCTTTGAAGTCTAGTGTTAGCATAATACTGGAGTTACACTTGTCAAGCCAAATAAAAACTAATGTGTAACATAAAGGCTTCTATTTCTGACAAGGCATTGTACAACTCTTTCACTGATACATGCAAGCAGCACTAATTATTTTATAAATTGAAAACAAAAAATGCATCGAGGCCCAGGAGACTGGCGCAGCAGCTATCAACTCTGACCAACTTGTGTGTGCCAGAGAACTGCTTGAATTTCACTCTCAAGTACCTGATGCAGTAGACCAACACCTTCTTCCCCTGGAAATCAGTGAAGAGCAGTTTGAGAGGCCAGAGACAAAGCCCCTTTTGGGACACAAAAGAGTCTCTTGGCAGATTATTGAGACCACTGAGTCAGTCTATCTCCATTTTACAGGGTGCCCCTGGATCTAGACTGTGACCTTGATTTTCTTTCAAAGTAAAACTGGATGTCCTAGACCATCATCTGGGCTGCTGGTGAGTTGATTGTATTGTCATTGGGTGTGTGTGTTAATTTTTTGTTTTAATGGGGGTAATCAATTGTATATTTTATTGGGGTTTTATCTATAACCCACCGTGAGACAGCTTGCTGGGAGTGGCAGGCTATAAAATAAATAAATAAATAAATAATCATCTTGGGTGAACTTGAAGGGGGATGACCCATAGGTGCTTTTTAGCATGTTTCCCTTCGTGTCAGCTCCTGTGATTATGTTAGCCACCAGGAAACAGCCAAAGTTGGTGGCATACAATTCCCATTTGGTGGGAAAGTCAGGATCGAACTCCTCAATGTGGCCCCAAGTGGCCATGATTTCAGCTTGCACTGAGTCCCTTTATGCAAGTACTTCATATCAGTGGGATTGGACAGTCCCTCCTCGGAAGGCAGGGCACTGAAGAGATCAATAGCCATTTTACAGTTTCAGCCTACTCTGTTGATTTGGTAGTCATTATAATGTAGAAATGTTTATATAAATGTTTTGCATTACTGGTATAGGGTTAGGGTTAGAATGAGGTGGCTGGATGGAGTCACTGAAGCAGTCAGTGAGAACTTAAATGGACTCCGGGGAATGGTAGAGGACAGGAGGGCCTGGAGGATCATTGTTCATGGGGTCATGATGGGTCGGACATGACTTCACAACTAACAACAACATTAGTGGTATACACACACACACACACACACACACACAAAACTAGATTTAAAGCCCATTGCATATGTAAATGCAATGGGTGCTAGCATGCCCTGTCCTCAATTCCCCCCCTAGCAGCCCTCCCACCAGCCTGCCGCCCCCAAAAACAGGTGTGGCCTGTGCAAGCCTCGGTGGGCATTTTCAGGGCAGGGAACTCCCTCTTCCCCCCACCCCCTCGGCCAGCCCCACCAACTTCCTCTCCTGACGGTGGTCAGGGGGAGACTGGCAGTGATTGTGCCAAACTGCCCCTCTTTTGGTTCGTTGGGGGCCAGTCCAGCTTCTGTATCTGGTCCACAGGATAATCAGGACACTGTGCACATTCTGATTGGCCCATGGACTGGAAGCAGAGGCAGGACATTCTCCACCCAGGATGTCTCTGTTCAAATATTAAAGATAGCCAAATGTTAAGGATATGAAATTATAGCTGAATTTTTGCCAGATCTCTGTATCTCTCTCAAAGTAGCCACTCTGAAAAGGATTTGGTCCACATTATTTGTAATTGTGCAGTCTTTACCTACCAAAGTTTCTGTTCATGTGTGAAAAGATGGCCTCCTTGCATTCTCTTTGTTTAAAGTGATAGGTAAAGACAAAGGTATCCCCTGTGCAAGCACCGGGTCATGTCTGACCCTTGGGGCCACACCCTCTAGCATTTTCATAGCAGACTCAATATGGGGTTGTTTGCCATTCCCTTCCCCAGTCATTACCATTTTACCCCCCAGCAAGCTGGGTACTCATTTTACCAACCTCGGAAGGATGGAAGGCTGAGTCAACTTTGAGCCGGCTGCTGGGATTGAACTCCCAGCCTCATGGCTTCAGACTGCATGTCTGCTGCCTTAACACTCTGTGCCAGAAGAGGCTCTTACTTTTAAAGTGATAGAGATCTTTAATTGGAGAGATGGAGAAAAGAGAGTATATTAATCCAGGTAAAATTTAAGCAAACCACTGAAAGGGTCATACCATTCATGACAAGAGAATAGGAGGAAATGGAAAAATGCAGTTCATTAGGAAAGTAGAAAAAGTTCAATTATCTAAATTAAAAAAAAAAACATCAGTAAGATCCACATAGAGGTGAGACACTAGCTATATATTTTGGCCCCCTTACAGCTGTCATCAGGAAGAAATAACATAGATGGTAATTGTTTAAGCTTTCTTCATATCCTCCTGGGCCTTGTGGGCTCATGATCCCTGTTGCCTAATGAAATATAGCTATTAGGGATGGACACACTTTTCAGGCAGAAGAACAAGGTCTTTGACAAGTTTCTTCTGTCTTACCTAAGCCATATCACAGAATCTATGGCACTGTGGCTTCACCTCTGTTTCAGCAGACTGTGAACAATATGTGAAGATAAACAGTGCTGTCGAATGACAGCTTTATAATCACAGTCATGCTTATATGTTTGCTAGGTATTCTACCCAAGTGCACATTTATCAGTTCATAAACACCCACTGGGAAAAGTTGCTCTTTTTATTGACATTTCTCTCCATCACCAAGAGACTGATATAAACCATTTTAAAATGTGCAGGTATTTTGAAATGGTGAGAATATGTCCCTGCCCCTCTTCTTAAGGATCAGAACTGAGGAGGCATTTGTAGGCAAAGTATCAGCAGAATATATATTGTATATAAAAGTATAAAGAATCAGAAAATACAGCTGCAATTTGATGAAAATCAATCTGTTTACATTTGTGAATACTTTTCTCACATTTGATGTATGTAGGTCCTTCCAAAACATAGTTGTCTAAACAGAAGCAATCTACAAGCTTTGCATGTGCATACAGCTTCTGTGCACATCACTATGAATATGCAGTTGCGGATTCCTATTAATATAATGTCTGAAAGGAATTCTGCTTTTTGGTAAATGCACATAGGAATGCACAATTAGAATACTATAGGTGGGATCCTATTAGTATGCATTCAGATATGTTGGCAGAGTTTAAATATGCAAAGAGGGCAAAGCACCAAGTGGTTAAAAGAATAAAATAGTTTTATTTAGAAGAGAAATAATTTTGTATAGAAAGAGGAGAAAGAGACCTGTCTAATTATTGTTCTGCGTTAAGTTGGTTCTGGAGTTAAGAAGGGAGGAAGTATGCTCAATGGCGTAAGAGATCTCCAAATGAGCCAATCAGGAAACTGAAGGAGATTATTTTTAAAATATCACAAAGTTCCTGATCTAACTATCCTGAATACACATTTCCTCCAATTCCCCCTTTAGGGGAATTGTTCTTGAATCATGTTCTTATATCATATGTTCTTGAATCATGCACAATATATAGTTTGCATATTCAGTACTCTTTCTCAAGATCTAGTGTGCATAGTCCTTTAGATTTACCTTCTTTAAAGTCTTCAGGGATTCTT
The DNA here is from genome assembly GCF_049243985.1 of Paroedura picta. Classification (NCBI taxonomy): domain Eukaryota; kingdom Metazoa; phylum Chordata; class Lepidosauria; order Squamata; family Gekkonidae; genus Paroedura; species Paroedura picta. The sequence continues at coordinate 126,434,796 of NC_135369.1, read as the reverse complement.
CTTAAACAACCCATCTGCATCCTGCTGTTGTCCTCCCTGGAGGCAGGTTGCTGATTGTCCATGCTTGGTCCTCAATCAGAGCTTCAATTTTCTTTTCTGTATCTTCTTTCAACCCTTTTGCTTGGTTGTTGTCTTAGTTGTCTTCCTATGTGGAAGGTTCTCCAACAGCCTCTGATTTACTTAAATTGTCTTCTCAGTGGTACTCCTTTATTTGTTCCTGTTGATCTTCTGACTTAAGTGTCTACATCCCCTTCTGGTCATTGGGGTTCTTCAAAGTTCATGGTGCACAGTTGCACTGCTTCTGGCTGGTGTATTCTGTTTTGTCAATCAATGGGAATTCTTTGAGGTTTAACTTTTCTTATCTGTACGTTTTTCCTTCTTGTCACTGTAGACTGCATTACAAATCATTATAGTTTCAGTTCTTGGATTAAGGATCCTATATCCTGTACATCCTAATGGGTATCCTACAAAAATGCCTTGCTCAATTCTCATGTCCATCTCATGTCCAGCAAATCTACTTCTGATAAGACTGCCTTTGAATCACCCTCAAAACACTTCTCAAAACATCAGGCCTCCTCTTGCCTTCTCATTAACTGAGTCCCAGGGCCTTTGACTTGCCTGCTGGTCATCTCCTGGTTGTGGGTCTCTAATGACATGCCACAGTCCCATCTCTAGCAAGTGACACTACATTCTCTCCTTCCGGATCAGGTAGTTGCCTTCAATAAGCCTATCAAGTAGGTAGTTACTTTGAGTGTTGCAGCAAACTACCATTTTCTGTTTCTTCTTCTTCTTTGTCTATCAAAAACACACTCTCTTTTATTTTGCAGCCTGAGTGTTCATGCTGGGGCCAGAACCCTGTTAGAAGAGTTAAAATATGCAAAGAAGGCAGAACACCAAGCTGTTTAAAATAATTGAATAGTTTTATTTATAACAGAAACAAACTTTGTATAGAAACAGGAGAGAGAGACTGTCTAACCATTGTTCTGTTTTGGAGACAAGCAGGGAGGAAGTGTGTTCAAAGGAGCAAAAAGAATCCAAATGAGCCAATCAGGATGCTGGAGGAGATTATTTGAAAAATATCAATTCCAATTCTAACTATGCAACATATACATCTCTTCCAACGCCCCTGTAGGATATTCTTCATATTCTTGTAAATCATGCACATTACAAATTTTGCATCTTCCAGAGTGATATACCTGAGCCATAATCAAACCTGAAATTAGCTGTTTCAAACAACTTGGAAAGCTTGAAATAACTTTTTAAACTGCGCTTAAAGGGAAAGGGGCTTTTCGGGAGCATGATAACAACCGGCCATTGGCTGTTCCGTTTGATTGATGGCCAGGGGCGGGAACAAGCACAGAAAAAATCGCTTCCTTTCTAGCAATTTCTGCGAGACCGGAAACCTGTGGGGAATGAATGAAACGCTACTAGATTCCACTACAAATAAAGGTATGCGGAATACCGAGATTCCAGTATTTAAAATAGCGTTTCCGCTTTGTGAAAGCAAATGGCAACATTGGTCCTTGTGTGGAATGGCCCAAAGTTCCGCATGACGTTGCACACAATCTGCAACACTCCTGCAACACTCCCGCAAAAAGCATTTCATTGTAGCACTTTACGGGAAATCGGGAAAAGCGGATTCCCCCTTAGAAAACCGCTACACTTCCACGCACAAGCTGCAACACATCAGCGAAAGGGATGCGCGTTCTCAATGTAGCGGTACAAAGAAAGTCCCTCCCCCAATCTCGCCGCCAAATTTCCGGTGAAGTAATCGCCATTTTTTTTCCTTAGACGGGGAAAGCAACGAACGAGCAAAGCTTTTCAGAGGCTTCTCTAGCTAAAGTCCCTCCACAGAAGTGATTAAAAGTTTAACAAAGCTCCCTACTGCAAGTGTCTTTAAAGTTCCCAAGCAGAATACAGCCCCTTGTTCGACACTGCCCATAATTTCGGCCACAATTTTTTTTTTTAACTTGAGGAGCTTGTAAACGATTAAGCGCCAGCTCCTATGCCTGCGGAAAAGGTCTTTCTGATACACTTAAGGCACGAATATGCGTTGCTACAGGTGTTTTCAGGTTTTTAAAAAAGAGTTCTTAAAGTGAAACTCAAACACAACAGTTAATTGGCTGTTAAGGGGCGGGAGGAAGTGTGGAAAAATATTGCCTCCCCTATTGTGATTTCGGTGAGACCAGAAACTTGTGTATTATGAGAACAGTGCTAGTGGGAGAGCCTTTTTTCGCTAGAAACGGCTGTGTGCATTACCGCGATCTGCCGCTTTTGCCTGCATTGTTTTTCAATAGCACACAGATTTAGGCACATTGCCCTTTGTCCAGAATGGCCCTGACGAACCCATAGAGCATCAAGAACAGGTGACAGGAATACCCCGAAGAATTATACACATGCAGAATGAAAATTCACTCTCTTCAAAATGAAAAAAAGGAATAGAACTTAAACTGGCCATTCTTGAAGAGGAAGTTGAATGACCCTTGAGTCTATAGCCAAACAACCGGTTCCCAGGCATTGACATCATATCCATGGAATTCCTGAGATGTGTACCAATTAAAACCATTACAGCTTTGTGCCAGAAAATCTGGGAAACTAATAACAGCTAAATGGACACTCCATGTTAAGTAGGCAGCATTGGGTGCCTTGTATGAGCAAAAGGAGATAGCTATCACTTTCTGTTCTGCATCTGATCTTCCATAGTAATTTTTGGATATTTATACTTCTAGAGCAATTTGGATTCAGTGTTACAACCAAAGAACAAATTGTTCTAAGAGACAATAACCATGTGCCTATGTTACCATGTATTATAGACTAAAGACTACCCATGTATTATAGAACCTGGCAGAACTGGAAATGTTTGAACTTTTTTCCTGACTTCAGTGCCTTGCTCTTAATCAGCATTTTAAGGGTCATTCCTCACAGTGACATACTCTTGCCGGTAAGGTTAGAAGTGCTTTTTCTCCCGCCTATGCTTGGCTCTTCAGCAAGTAGCTTATATTACGCATTTATCTTTGTCTTTTTTCTGTCGTACATTACTTATTTTGGGTTATTGTTCTCTATCAGGAGAAAACCTCACCATGAGGGTTAACAAGCTTTTTAAAATGAAGAATCGCTTAGGGTCCATAGAAAATAATCTGTTACCTCCATCTGCCTTTCTTGTTCACTTTTTTGCTTTTTACAAGCTAGTTGATTTACAGTCTCTGTAGAAAGCATGACTTTGAATTTCCAAACTTTGTTGGTCTACACTGGTATCTCTATTGCTGAAAGCTGTGGTATTGCTATGCCGATTTCCACTAACTGTGCAGGCTCAGAGGTCGAAATTGCATAAGAACAACCATCCACACTGGCCATTTTGAGATACCTTCCTTTGCTCAAGGGCACTGCTAGTGTTGGTACCAGCCATACTGGTTGCCTAGTTTAGACACAGTTTATTGGTTCATGGATCTCAAAAGGCAAAACTGGCTGTTCTTATCTATTGAAAAATGGAATAAAAATACAAACTGCTTCTTCTAGCTTATTTGTTTTTGTTTCAGTGCACCACATTAATGCCACATACATTAAAGTCTTATCATTAATCTTCCTTAGCTCTTTCAATGAGGGCCACTTTCTTTAAAATGAGCAGTACTTCCTAATGTTCACAGAAGGTGGAGATCTTGAAGGCCACTTTGTTTCCCACTTTTGATGGAGTTCAGCTGATTCATTTAAGAGCCAGCTTGGTATAGTGGTTAGGAGCGCAGACTTTGAATCAGGCTAAATTTGGATGTTGTGACACAGTTTACTAATCCTTATCTATGGTTCCTCTATATATTTATGAAACAGCCTGGGGGGTGGAACATGTCCGGCCATCTGAGTTGGAATAGGGCCAATCAGCAACACTGGCTGCACCCTGATTGGCCCTGTCCCTACAGTTACCACCCTCCCTCCCTGGACGCTAGCCACGTTCCTCTCAGACATGCCAGATACGCGCACACACACACACACACACACACACAGAGCCATGCCAGACTAAACACAAGCCTTCATTCCCTCCTATTGCTCCTGCTGCAAGGGTGGCAGAGAAAGACACAGAGAGAGCTGCCCCAAGCTGCTGACCAGCTCTGCTTCCCTCCTAAGAATGAGCACTAATTACCTGCTATGGCTCCTGCTGCCATGGAGAGAGAGACACAGAGAGAGCCGCCCATGCTGTGCGAAGGGAGAGAGCGACAGACAGAGAGCTGCCCCAAACTGCCAGCCCCAAACACACCAGCCCTGCTTCCCTCCTAAGAACAAGCCCTAATTACCTGCTATGCCTCCTGCTGCGAGGCACACCAAGAGATGTGCAGCGAGAGGGAGAGAAAGAGACACAGAGATCTGCACCTCCCACTGTCCCCTGGATCTTTGCGCCCATTGCATTCCTGGTTGCAATGGGCTGCTAGTTTATCATAATTATTTTTTGCCTTATATTTCCACTGTTATGATGGTTGTTCATTAGTCTGAGGAAGAGTGCATGCACTCGAAAGCTCATGTCTTGAATAAATCTTTGTTGGTCTTATTCTACTGGACTCTCTCATTTTGTTCCTTCACAGCCTTGGTTACTCTTATTTGTGCAACCACCTCTCACCCTATGTTCTGCCTTGGCAGCTTCACTGAGCTCAGCAGGGCTTTCTGTAGGTGTCAACCTGTGAATGGGAAATATCAACAACTGCCTATACACATGCTTTCTCCATTGTGACCTCCACCTTATGGAATGGCCTGCCCAAGGAGTTTAGGAAGGCTCTCACTCTCCTGGGTTTCCTCAAAGTTTGCAAAATTTAATTATTCAAGAGAGCTTTTCCTACATAGATAATACAGTTGCATTGTACAAAAATGGTTCAAAAAGGTGAATGAGTATTTAGAAATACCACTTTTGACAAAACAGAAAGAAATGTGATGAGTTTCCTGCTGGAGTTTGCCAAAATTGGTGGTACAGTCTTCATGGACTTCCAGTATTGCTCTCTGAGCATCATCTGCCTGCAGCAGGAGTGTATTTTTGACCTCCACTAGCAGTATAGCTAATTCTCAATGTGGCCCCACTGTTCTGAGCATAAAACTGTTTCATGTGTTCATTATGGAACAAACTGAGGCAGAAGGAGTGAGAACAGAAGACTCTAAACTTGATAGACCGATGGCTGGATTCTGAATAAGGCAGCTTCAAATGTTCAACATGGTTGCTATGTGATTCTTTTGCTAGATGAGGGGGGAAGTATTTAATTTGGCTCCTGCACAGCCTGGATTGGCGCTTACACACCCTCTCAAATTCCAAAGGTGCACAGAAGTTCAAAAAGGCAATTTATTTCCCTAGATTAGTTTTTAACAGGCATAAGACAAAAAAGAAGCTTATTGAGATATCTTTAAATGCTGAAGGTAATTTATTTGGTCTACAATGAGAAGGTTATTGCATAAAGGAGTTTTTAATGAGGTAAACAAAGCTTTGTTCATTTGTTTGATTAGGGATTTATATACCATCTCTCTTGGACATACCATTTCAGGGTCTAAAACTTCAATAAAACCAATAAAATGAACAAATATAAGACTTAAAAATATAAAAGCCACAATTAATTGCTATTGCATCAGTGAAAAATCTATAATAATTTGTAACCCGCCAGGTTTTAGAGTTAGGAGTAATCGTAGAAAAAAGGAAGATTTGGTAATTAATTATTGTTGACCAGTTGACTTCAACCAAAGGCCCAACAGAAGAGGACTAGCTTGTAGTGAAAGTGAAACAAAGATCAATTCATACCAATAGGATTGTTCCTAGCTAATTTGATGTTTAACTATTTATTTTAAAAAAAACAATCCAAAGCAGGCCTACTCAGAATCCTACCAGATCTATTCAGTATGGCTCATTCTCAGGAAAGTTATTAGGCTTGTATTATTTGGCCGATTATGCATGGTGACAGCTGCAACGGGCTGCTGCTTGTGCGGGCTGCATAAAGCTCTGCAGCATTCTGTTTAACCATGGGGAACACATTTCAGCACTGGATCTGCTCCTGTGCTTTCTGTGTGTCCCCCCTAGGGAAACAGTGGCAGCAAATAGGTTTTGCCACGAGGGGGAGTGGTACTGGGGTTATTTTGCAGAAAGGTGAGATTGCATGGAACACAATCCCACCTTCCTGCAAAATTAAAAAATGCCCTGGTCCACCCTGTGGCACGGCAAAGCATGGCAAAGCTGATCAGGGCATTTTTTGCTTACTTTGGGGTACTGTAGGATGCCCGGCTCTTCCCTGTCCATACAGGCCGGCTGCGGGAAAGGCCCCATTGGCCCCTGCAGTAGGCAAAGGGAACACAGATTCTGCCGTTCCCTTAGTCCAAATGAGGATCCAATCCACAGCAGGCCCGGGAGGGGGATAGCCTGATGGCTGCATCTCTCAGCCTTTTCTGCCCTTGCAGAATTGGCCCATGTGAGTTAATGAGGAAACAAAAGGTTTTTCCCCCTTATCTCTCTAACTAAGACAAAGTTTATATATATATATATATATATAGCCTATAGAATCAGCTGGCAGAGAATTAAAAAAATGTCTAATTAAATTTCCTGAGTTATAAACTAAGCTTTTTGATAGACTTTTCAGAAGCCATGTTTAAACACCAACCAGTCTGGAAGCTGTCTGGATGTGTCTGAATTCAGATCTGTTCATTTTGCATGACAATGCGTGCTTTGCTGCATGATGACAATGTTTTTATTTTGCAACCAGAATTTTTTATTTTGCAACAGAATCAAGAGCCTTCATCATAACTCTATCAGCTTCTCAAGGTCAGACACAGCTGAGAAAGAGAACAGCTGAAAGTACCCCAGTACATAATGCTACTGCTGCCACTACTATGAACACCATTTGTTGGGTCCTCCCTTACTGAAAATAGATCCGAAGCTAAGCTCTAGAAGAACTTATGGTCTGCCAAAATATAACCACTTAAATCAACTGATCTCTTAGCAACGGTCATTTAATAAACCAATAAATGTTCTAAATAGTCAATAGTGTATGAATCAGAACTAATTTATAATGACCATGTTTTCCTTCCACCTCCAAAATCTAATGACCAAAACGTGTCAGGTTCAAAGTATCCTTGAAGAGGTACTTCTTCTAATACAAATAATGCTGAAAAGGCTGGAAAGCAGCCCACTTGTGCCCTCTAGTGTGTGCTGCATACTTGTTTGATGCCTTTTTAAAGTGGTAATGCTTGAAAAAATAATGAAACAATGGCAGCAAGATACTTTTTGAAATCATTTAGAAGTGAAATACCATGTCAGCTCCCACAAAATGGGAAATAGTTTGCAAATAAGCCCTGGTGGTGTCTCTTTGATGTTTTTTCCTTACATGCCAGCTTTGGCAAGGTGAAATCAATTTCCCCTTTTCTTGGGGGAAACAGGCATTCCACCTGAAATATGCTTTGCTTCACAGGGCTCTGTTTTGCATCCTAATTGCACCATGTGCCAGGGAAACAGATTGTTTGCTAATTGATATCATAAAGGAAGACAACCCAGTGAAGGATGATTATTTCAACGCCAGCTAGCAGCTGATGAAGAACTTGACAGGGGCTCTGTCATTTTTAACACAAACTGTATCCATAAGCTCATTTTCATTTATTTTGTGCTATGAAATAGGTAAAGAGAATGCCATCGAAGAGACTACTATACATTGGAGATCAGTACAGTTACAAGCCATGGTTGACTGGAGAACTAGCTGTAAGCAGCCAAGGCCTGAAATCTCTTGCTAGAATGATTTACTCTGGAGTAGAGATGGGCACAACCCAACCCATGGATCTCCATGAACCCACTAAATTGGTTAATTTGTGGCTTGTGAACTGGGCTCGTATGGCCACATCCCCAACAACTGTGCATGACCACATACAGGTCTTTGAAAGGAGGGATTTTCCTGGAAACGTTTTTCCTGATTTTCTCTTTGGAAGTGGGCTGAAGGATCACAAATAGATCCTGATTTCTAGTTACTTTTGTACAAAATGCTTTTGAGAGGGTGTGAGTAAAAGCCAGATCTAGAATATTTCAAATGGATTCTCATGAATTCATATGATTTTTACATTAAAATGAAATAAAACCATTTTCATTTTGTAGGCCATGTCGTAGACTATAGGCAGCACCATAAAAGTCATGCATCTACAGCACAATGGTGCCATAGTGGGGCAAAAAATGTTGTTAAAGTAAATGGATCCTCATGGGTTTTTTTGTTTGTTTTCTTTTGCCCTAGGCACCCCAAACTCACCATAAGATCACTTCCTCTATCGATAGCCAAAGTATATACCACAAAAATCACAGATTCATGCCTTCACAGTGATGCTATGGGCAAAAACATGGTTCCCAAGCACGTATCCTCATGGATCCTTGCGGTTTCTGCATCTAGTTACCTCAATCTCACTTTAAGAGTATCTATTCTATCAATTGAAACTCAAATACTTTGACCACCTTATGAGAAGGAAGGACTCCCTGGAGAAGAGCCTAATGCTGGGAGCGATCGAGGGCAAAAGAAGAAGGGGACGACAGAGAATGAGGTGGCTGGATGGAGTGACTGAAGCAGTCGGTGCAAACTTAAATGGACTCCAGGGAATGGTATAGGACAGGAAGGCCTGGAGGATCATTGTCCATGGAGTTGCGATGGGTCGATACAACTTTGCACCTAGCAACAACAACAACATTCTATCAATATCCACAACATACACCACGAAAACCAAGGATCCAAATCTTCAGGGCCATGCCAAGGAGCAAAAACATGGTTCCAAAAGTCAGATCCTCATGGATCCTCAGGGTTTTTGCATCCATTACCATCAAGTTACTTCTATCGATATCCATAGCTTACACCACAAAAATCACAGATCCATGCCTTCATGGTGATTCTATGTGGCAAAAACATGGTTCCAAAGCATGGATCCTCATGGTTTTTGCATCCAGTCACCTCAAACTCAATGTAAGATCATCTATTCTATCAATAGCCACAGCATACACCACAAAAATCACAGAACCATACATTCCTGGCCAAAGCACAGATCCCCATGGATACATGGAGTTTTACTTTTAGTTGCTCCCAAATCATTACCCAATTACATATCATATCTATGGGCATGGGCACTTTTAGCACCACAGAAATATCCAAACACACATCTCTGTGGCTCTGCCATGGTGCTAAGATTTGATCCATAGTATCCTCATGGATCTTCAGAACTTTGTGTTACATCAACCAAAACACAAACACAACTGCACTGAAGTTGTTTTTATTTGACAGCAATTATGACATTGATGAGTATTCCAAATGGAATAGTTTCTAGTAGAGGCCCAAGCAGTTTGGAAAGAGTTCTACCCAGAACTGAATCCTATATTGTTCTATATGGGGTTTACTCCCAGGAACATGTCCCTAGAAGTAGAAGTTTTAATGATCCATCAAACCCATTTGTTAAGACTTTTCAGTTGCTTGAAACATTAGCAACACAAGAAGGGGCATTTTAATACATGAGAGAGGTATGAATATACACACAATGATCACTTGTATTATACCATATTTCTTCTGAATTCCAATAAAGGAACAACTAGTGCCAGTGATCAGGGATTAAACGGTTGATCTTCCCTCCCCCTCTTTTGCTGTCTCCATCCTTATTGCAGTCACATGCATTGTTAATTTGTCTGGTTACAGTCAAATGGTTGCGGGAACAGGATTTGTCTTTTGTTTTCTTCCAACTTTGTCAAATCTTTTTTTGGTTCTAAATTTTGACAGAGAGAAACAAAAGGAGTAGGGAAAGAAAATGAGAATGATGGACAAATGTGGGAACTCCAGTTCAGATACACTTTTGACATTGAGCTCAGTCTTATGCATATTTATCCAACATGTACTTTCAAGTTATAGTGGGTTTACAGCCAATTTAGAGTACATATATTGTAGCTTCAGTTTCAGCACAGAATGAGACCTTAAATCACGGTGTTATCTGAATGTATCTAATATACAGAAAATCTGTTGTGTACTCTGTAGCTAGTAATAGTTTACAAAACTTTTTTTCTCTATTTAAAAAACATAGCTGTGATTGTGCATTAATGAGCACTACCATTTGACTTTGGTTTTGCCAAATCTCAATGCATGGTTTTAACCTTTTACACTAAGTATGTTCCAATTGTATTGGAAAACTACTATGGTTACAGTTTTAGAATCAGTCTATCACAAAGCCAATACAGCCAATAAACTCTCCATGCTATTGCCGTTCCTTCATAATTCCCAGTTCTACAGTTTTCTTTCAAGAATTTACCCAACATTCAAGACATTTCTGAAAAGAACCTATGTTATCCTGTGGCCACAAATTGTATAACTAGAACTCAGACTCTCAGCACACTGCATCCCTCCTCCTTCCATCCTAAGAAAGGTATATTTCCAGTCTAAGAAAGGTATATTTTTGCTCCCCATATCTATCTTTTGGAATATGCAAGATCTACATGATTGAACATAATATAAAGAGTGTCCTGCAGGGGGCATCAAAGTAGAGGTGTATTTAGCATAGTTAGGATAGGAACTGACTAATGATTTTCAAATAATCTCAGGATACTAATTTGAGCACACTTCCTTCTTGCTTGTGTCCAAAACATCAGCTGAACAAGCAGAATGGCTAGATAGACAATTAGGTCTCTTTCCTTTCTATACATAGTTGTTTCTCTTCACAATAAAAACTATTTTATTCTTTAAACAGTCTGGCGCATGACTTCTTTGCTTATTCAAATTCTACCAACATTATTTCCCCCTATTTTCCAGCCCATATTACACCATACAGAGAGCTAGCAATTTTGTTCCTGTCTCATAGCTGAAAAACCATACAGTTCTGCCCCACTTGTCCTCCATTCCATTTTCCCTTTTCTCTATGTTTACATTTTTAGCTTAAAAGTAATTCTTGCTCCAAATTGGATTAATTGGTGATTCTAGTTATGGTTGATTTTGCTTTTGCTAGTGTTTGCTTAGGGTAAAATTTACCCCCTGTAATATTGTACCAAGCCCTTCATATTTCTTTTAAAGCCTCTAACCTGGTCTCTGACATCCTTTTTCTACTGAACCTGTTATTCACAACCACTTCTTGTGTAAACATACATGCTAAATAAATCTGAATGTATGTGAGTGTTTGCAGGGGCTGGGGCAACATAATAAAAGCTTCCAGATTAAAATAGTGTTAAAAATCAACCCCTTAATTAAAAGCCAGCATGAACAGAAACTTTTTGGCCTGACTTCTCAAAGAAAGCAACATTGGTGCCTGCTATATAATAATCTCTGACAAATCCCTGTATTTGGTTGCCACCCACTTAACCACAAAACGTGGGGCACAGAGAACATGGCTTGAAAGACAGATCTTAACTGATGGGCTAAACAATATGTGTGGTGGTAGCCTTTCCAGTCCCCTGACCCCAAGTCATTTAGAGCTTGAAAGAGAAGAACCAGGACACTGAATTGTAGTGGAAACAAAGGGGAAGCCAGTAAAGATCTTTTAGGACTTGGATGATATGATCCCTATATCTTTCCTCTGACAATAGCCTGGCTGCTGACTAGCTAGACAAGCTAAAAAGCAGCCTCATGTAAAGGTCATACAGTAATTCTATCAGGATATAATCAGAGCACGGATCCCAAGTGCAGGGTCCAGAAAGCTTGGACTTGACAGGAGAAAATTCAGGATACCTTGCTGGCCTCAAGGACTGACCCCCGACCCCTGGCCTAGATTGGAAAGACTTTCCAGGCCCTACAGAGGATCCAGTGTGTACCAGGCAGGCAATAGCAGAGCTGATGCAACAGGTCACCAGGAGGGCTGGGGATGCACCAGATCCAAGAGGCAGCAGCAGGACCTCCTTGACAGCAGCTGGGACAGTATTCTCAACAGAGAGGGCTGCTGTTTCCTTGAGCAGGCAACTGAGACCCCCAGATGAGACAGCAGGGTGGAATCTGGGAGTGTTTTCCTCAGGGGAGGCCATAGCCGGCAAATATCAGTGCTCTTCAACTCCACCCATGAAGTATCTCAGTTTTGGATGGGTGTAGCAGAAACTGAGGGGAGAGAGAGACAATAGGGAGAGGCTGCAGGTGTACCCAGAAAGCCAGATCCAATCAAATGATCATGACTAGGATCCATTGGGAGGCCGAGAGACATATAAAAGGAGCCTCCAAGCAACAAACCCAACTGAGCACTGATGATTCAGGCAACTCAGAATGAATTGACTGCTTGGGAGGAAGAGAGTGCAAGTAGACCAAACCCCATTCTGAGGTCTGGGAGTTATGTTATGAGATGGAAGGTAAAAAAGCAGAGGGTGGCCTTTTCCAGTAGGCGACAGAAGGACATGACAATTATTATTAAGTTGGTCCCATACATCAGCTGTCCCCGACCCCTGGTCCAGAGACTGGTACCGGTCCATGGATCAGTCGGTACTGGGTCACGGATCCTCCTTGTCCTCCTCCCTGGCTGCTGCCTCAGGGGCTGCCCTGCCACTCTGCCGCCAGCTCACCTTTGGTGCTCTCCAGTGACCGCCATGGCTGGGGCTCCCCCTCGGCATGGCACTGTGCAACTGCTGCTGGCAGCGCCCCCCATTGGGTGGCAAGAAGTCAGGGGTGCCAGTGGGAAAGCAAGCGGAGCAGGGACTCAGGCAGTGGCAGCGATGTCCCTCGGCAAAAGTCTACCCCCCCCCAAGCCCCAGTAAAATTGTCAAGAGTTGACCGGTCCCCAGTAATTAAAAGGTTGGGGACCACTGCCATACATCATCTGGCCTGTTTCACACACATATTTAACTTCAAGGGAGATTATACAGAAGTGGTATAATCTAGCCATCTTCCAAAATATTTAAACATAATAAATTCATTGACAAGGCAATGGTGTATAACAGGACAGAAAAATGCATGGTCAAAACTGATACAAAGATAACTGCCACAGCATCTTACAGGGCATTAACAGGGCTGAATAGGGGAGAAACAAGGAATAACCTGGGGGTATGTTTCCACTTGTTTTTAAGTGTACACAAGGTGATTTTTAGCAAGAACTATACAGGAAGACAGAGGTTAAGATCCTTTTCTGGTCAACCCTTCCTCTGGCCCGATGTAGAACCTTTTGGCTGAAAAACAACAAAAACAAAGAAAAATCACTAGAATTTTATATAATATGTAGTGTGGGTTTAAGACATAATCTATAGCATCTGTAGCTGGGTTCTTAAGAGCGGTGACATGGTTAGACAGTCAAGGCGCTAAAAAGCGGTAGATGCAAGAACTATCTGAAAGTCACAGTTAAAGCCCAAATTATGTGTCTCAAGTGCCAATAAGAAAGCACATTATCTCCAGGAACCATCTGTCATGACGGTTTAAAAGACTGATGCTCAAAATTATGTAACCATTAGGGCTTGTGAAATGCTATCTCCAACAAATTTCTAGGTACTTGAAGAATGAATCACTGTTTTCCATTATCTGCAATGTGAATTATATTCGTAAAGAATGTCCTACCATGTTATTTTAACCGAGATGAATTTAAAATATTCTAAAACTTGCTTTAAAGGAAGCTAAGACTTTAAAAAAATCTGCTTTGCAGAGATATATGGAATTAACTGAGGAATTTTCTGGTCTATAGACTCTGCTGTGTATCAGAGGCTACCCAACCAAATGAATTCATGTACACAAAAAAATATTGGCCCCCACCTCTTTTTCCACTCCGAAAAGTCTCCTGGAAATCTATTTGCATGTAAGAAATGGGTGTTACATCGTGGCTTGGAAGGTTGCTAATATAGAGTGCAAGGATGTAAGTTCAGGTCCAACTGAAATAGCAGGTTTTCATAGTCTAAAGCTAGGGCAGACCAGCATAAAATATGGTTCCTCTAACCTAAATGCATCCTCTAACCTAAATGCAGCCATTTTTGTGGTTCATCAAGATCAAGCATGAAATCCAAGAAGCAGAGCTTCTGCTAAGGGAAGATGAAGATTGAAGACCCTTGACCAAAGACTGTCTGTGTTTTATGTGATTTGAGTATATTGGCAGGAGTAATTGTGCTTGCCAGATCAACAGGTCTTGACTTGTCTTAATCTATGCAATGTGGTTTGTGTGTATGTGTATTTTCTTCCTTTTTAGAACTGGATGCACAAACTTACTACATCATTGATGTGTATACAATTTGTTAAATGGTCCTTTGTGTTACACATTTTCTTATGAATAATAGGAATATAATGGTAGCTATGAAGTATAAGTGAACATGAACTGTTTATGCCACTAGGTTCAGCCATTTAGTAAATAGCCTGGGTTAATAGCCATGACAGGTCCCTGCTTCCAAGCCTGATGACCCAGGTGATTGCCCATGTTACTTGTCCCTAAATCATTACCTGGTTGGTAGATAACATTTCATGGGTGGGGGTGGGGTGCATGGGGGGGTCACAATTTCACAATCTAGCCAAAGGTTTGTATCTTTTCCCTCAGTATAGCAGTTAATGTATTGTGTCCTATGTTAATACATTGCTCTTGTGAAGATGACTTGGATGGTTGTTCAGGATAACAGTAATAAATGGACAGTTTTTTGTATAAAAGAGTCCCTGATACAAAAGAGACAAAACAAATTCACAGGATGAATATACTTTGCAAAAACACCAAGAGCAAATTAAAGCAGCTGACAGAAAAGAAACTAGAACAGCATATCTAAATGTTGGTATATGTTATCAGCAAAAGGACATGGGAAGGAATCCGATTTGTAAGAAAATAGAATTGTGAAAGAAATGTTCTGTACTTTTGTTGTACTGCATTTTCCATCTCTGTCTTCCAAAAAGGGGATATATTTACAAAGATGGTTGCTGCTGAAATTTCAGTTGTAAGCAAGTCAGTGGATGAGCAAACAGGATATATCCTCAACATCATTTGTGTTGGCAAACTTCTCAGCTAGAAACCTTCATCTCTGCAAGACATTAAATAGATTTATGGCCTATCAGCTTTAAACCAGAGGATGGATGTCTGCTTCTCACACTGAGTTGATGCATTAAATAATAAAAGCAGAAATAAAAAAGGCAACTGAAGTACTAAGAAATCATTGCTCATTCAAGTTAATATGTATGACAAATTCCCTTTGTGGTTGATCGGTATCTAGCTATACCTGACTGTAAAAGCTTTCATGAAGAGATACCCAATAGTTTTTAAATATAGAATAATTCTGAAACACATACCCTAGTGTCTTTTTGACAGCCTTCTAATCTCCAGATTCTTAGTAGGACTACAGGAAATCAACTTTATGTCTTTTCTTTTTTCAAGTAAATAAAAAATTAAACTGGATAAAGAAGGGGAGAAGAGAAATGTTGCCTTCAGCTCTCCTCTCATTAAGACAAAGTAAGTTTACTTTAAAGAGATATTTCAGTTGCTAGGAGAAGCAAAACCCTTCCCTTACAACAGTTTTTTGTACAAATTCTGATAGCACCAAAGTCAAAACTGTAATGTCACCACCAACTTTCATGGGCAGTATTATGGGTTCATCTACCATTTGTATGTTGAGTGACAATATTTATTTAGTTATTCAGTTAATGAATTTGTAGGCCACTGCTCTTGGCCTGGCCAGCTCACAGCTGCTAAAAATATAAACATAATAATGCAATATTAAAAACATAATAAACAGTAATAAAATAACCATCAAATCCCCGCCTATCTACCATTATTTCCAGGCAATGTTGTTACTCAGGGCATTTTAGAGGAGGAAGATCTTCCTCCCAACCAAATACCTGCTGGAAGAGCTCCATCTTGCAGGCCTTGTGGAATTACGTTAGTTTTATCAGGGCCCTTAGCTCTTCTGGGAGCTCATTCAACCATGTGAGGACCAGGACTGAAAAGGCTCTGGCCCTGGTTGAGGCCAAGAGAGCTTGCCATGGGCCAGGGACCACCAGCCTATTAGAATTGGCAGGGCAAAGAGCTCTGCAAGGGGCATAGGGAGTCAGAAGGTCCCTCAGATATGCTGGGCCAGACTATGAATGGCCTTAAAGGTAAAAACCAGAACCTTGAATACATAGTCCAATGAAGCATCCCATGTAAATTTTGGGACCTCATTGGAGACCACAGACTCTCACCACCCTGCTTCTTTTATCTTGTTACAGGCTTAGAACAAGAAGCAGCACTGCCTAAGGCTCCTTTGCTTTAAAAAAAACCCTGACAATTGCATAAGTTTAAGCTATTTCCTTTTCTCGCAAGATCAGTGGCAGGGCTCAGCACTATCACACATCTGCCAATGCTCATTCTTCAGCCTACTGCCAACTCCTGGCTCTGAAAATTGTGTAATTGTTGCCTTTTTGCTAGGTCTCTTCAAGCTAGAGACTACTGTAAGGAATGAGAAGAGGGTACAGCTACCATAGTTTATCTTAGCCTCTTCCTCTAAAGGGAAAGGATAAATTGAGCGAGTGGTAGCAAAGATGGTGATACAGTTGCCAGACAATCAGTGAAAGGTTAGGGGTGGGAGCTTCAGTGACAATGTGGTCTTTAGAAATCACTGAAAATTCTATGGCTTTACTATAGGGTTTCCAGTTATTCTTAGAGAGGTTTATTTTGGAAGTGGCATCACATCGTCAGTCTAACAGCAATTATTTTATTTTTCTCCTGCTGATACTCTGAGAGGTAGCTAAAAAGAGGAGCTGAGGGCAGGAGATTCTTTGCATGCAAATATAATTAATAATAAACAACTGCACGGGAGGGGTTGCAACTCAAGATGTGGACCAAAGAAAGAGAACCACTGAAAACATTTTGCACAAAGGTACCACAAACATTGGAATTGCTGGCACCATTCTCATAGTACAGCAGCAAAATGTTATTAAATGATAAAGTAATAAAATAATGTGCCTTGGACAAGTACGTTATGTCCCCCCCCCCAAAAAAAAGAAATGTTATAGTAATGGGCAACAAAGGGAAGCCCTCTGAATGTACTCATTTAAGAAATTTTCTGAAAATTACCTCAACGTTTTTAGAGGTATAATAGGCAGGATATTGTTTTAATTGCAATGAGCTTTGGATTTCCTTACAAGCAACTCTGTCTTCAGTTCAGCAGCCTGAACTGTTCTAGGGCTTATTGGATGCAGCTGTGGAGATGGCAGTGCGTTTTACCAGCTGCTCCTAAAATGCCAAAGCATTGTTTTGCTCCATTGCCTGAATGTGAGGTTTGATTGAAAATGCTTTTATTTAAGCTCTGTTTCCAAGAAATCACATTTTTTTTGGTTAAAGTTCCCCTGGTGCAAGACTGCAACTCATCACATTAGAGCGGTCACATCTTATTACCTTCCATTAGATGTGATTGACACAACTAGATGTTTTGTGCTGCAACACAGCATATCAGCTTGGGATACATTTCTTTTCTGGGGGGAAAGTGGGTCTTCTTTAGCAAGATGCTGCAATGTTTTGATGATTTTTTAAAAAGTTATTTACAGTTTATGCTCAGTGTTATATATTTTGTACCAGAAATGGCTTTGGGTGTGTCAGTTATAAAGTACTAGCCCAAAATCTATTAGTAGGACTAAATTCTACTGGCAGTAAGGGAATAGTATCAAAAGCATTTCATTTTTGATAGAAAGGTTTAACTTTATGTTGCTAGAAGTCTAGGGATAATCTTATGAAATCTACTGGTTGGGTCAAAGACAACCAATACATACACACACAAACATAGGTCACGACAATATGCAAATATTTTAGTAATGTTCATTGCCTGAACTAGGTTCCATAAATTTGCATTGGCATAGTTTTAAAATGCAACTCAAATTTTTATCGGAAATCTTTTTTGGTAGAAGCTGAATCATGGTAGTTAATTTCATAAATAACAATTGCATATTTCCTGTATATAGGTCTAGCACCAAACTTCTTCCTCCCAAACTGTGTATGGAGCAAGACTTATTTTTTAATAGAAAGAAAATGTTTGAATGGGATTTATGAGAGAAAGAGGAATATGTTTTGAAATGGCCTTAATCAGATTTAGGATCACAAATCAAAGAAAGATGCTCATTGTACTTGGAACAAGGAAAAATATGTTTCTTGTTCATTTGAGAAATGATAGTGAAAAAAATCAGTATTGAAACTTTTCTGTATTTCTGCAACCTGATCTGAGAAGTTTAGGATGAACATGATCTAAGGACTGGTAGCACAAGAAAACTACAAATATAGCTACATCATTCTGTGACCTATATTTTTTCTCTAGATTCTCTATTTTGCTTGCTGTTAGCAAGTTAGCATGCATAATAAATAATGGCTTTGATCGTAATCTAGAAACATGCAACAGCATTAAGAAAGGGAACATTATGACCTACTCCCTCTCATTCCAGCTGACTTTGCCTTCCAAAATGCTGCTTCAGGGAACAATGTGAGCATAGTGGAGAATTGCAGTAGGACAGAGGAATTGGCAACTATCACTTTCCCCTCCATTAATTGGTGTTCCTTCTATGAGCAGAAAATGTAATTAGGATCCATATGTGTACGTATTAAGTGCCATCAAGTCATTTCCAAATTATGATCTCCATTGGATGATCTCCAAAGTATCCCATTATTAATAATGTTGCTCAGGCCCTGCAAGCTGAAAGCTGTGGCTTCCCTGAATTAATCAATGCATCTCACATTGAGGCTTCCTCTTTTCCTACTGCCTTCAACTTTACCTAGCATTATTGTCTTTTCCGATGACTCTTGTCTTCTCATAATGTGACAGACTATTTAGCTTCTAGGGAGATTTCAGGCTTGATTTAATCTATAACAGATTCATTAGTTGTTGTTGTTTTTGTGGGGGTGTAGTTCACAGTATCTGTAAAACTGTCTTCCAATACCACACTTCAAATGAATCAAATTTCTTCCTGTCAGGTTTCTTCATTGTCCGATTTTCACACATGTACATATTGGTGGCGAAAACTATGGTATGAATTATCTTGATCTTGGTTGCCAGTGACACATCTTCACACGTAATAATCATTTGTAGCTGGGGAGGAAAGCTATGGCAAATCTAGACAGCATCCTAAAAAGCAGAGACATCACCCTGCCAACAAAAGTGCGTTTAGTCAAGGCTATGGTCTTCCCAGTTGCAATGTATGGCTGCGAAAGTTGGACCATAAGGAAGGCCGAGCGTCAAAGAATTGAGGCTTTTGAACTCTGGTGCTGGAGAAGACTCTTGCGAGTCCCTTGGACTGCAAGGCGAACAAACCGGTCAGTCCTAGAGGAGATCAGCCCTGACTGCTCTTTAGAAGGCCAGATCCTGAAGATGAAACTCAAATATTTTGGCCACCTCATGAGAAGGAAGGACTCCCTGGAGAAGAGCCTAATGCTGGGAGCGATCGAGGGCAAAAGAAGAAGGGGACGACAGAGAATGAGGTGGCTGGATGGAGTCACTGAAGCAGTCGGTGCAAACTTAAATGGACTCCGGGGAATGGTAGAGGACAGGAAGGCCTGGAGGATCATTGTCCATGGGGTCGCGATGGGTCGGACACGACTTCGCACATAACAAAGCTCCTTCATGGCTGCCATTCCAATTCGTAATCTCTTCTGGTTTCTTGGTTGCGCTCTTCCTTTTGGTTGATGATGGAGCCAACATCTTTAACAATTTCATTTTCTTCATCATCCTTTCAATTGTGTAATTCCACAGTAGTCACTACTTTGGTCTTCTTGATGTTTGACTGTAATCCTGTTTGAGCACTTTCTTCTTATCCTTCCTCCGTAGTCATTTCAAGGCATTATTTTCTGCCAGTAATGTGGAGTCATCTGCATTTCTCTAACTGCTAAAATTCCTTTTACCAATTTTTGCTCCACCTACATCTCAATCAAATCCATTTTTCATAATGATAGGTTCAGTATATAGACTGAAGAGAGAGGGGGATAAAATACATCCTTGTTTAACACCTTTTCCAATTGGAAACCATCCTGTTTCTCCATATTCTGCCCTAGCATTCCAGAGTATAGGTTGTACATCCAAACAAATAGATGTTATCGCACACCCATTTCATTTAATACATAAAATAGCTTATCATGATCTGCACAATCAATGATTTTGCTTTATTTTATGTTTATTTTATTCTATCATGTTTGTTTATTTTATTCTAGTTTATTTTCTTCTGTCACGTGTTCCAGTAACCAATGTAAATTTGCAATATGCTCTCTAGTGCCTCTTTTCTCAATTCAGCTGGATCATCTGGCATTTTTCATTCCATATATGTAAGTCTTTGTTGTAAGATTTTGAGCATCTCTTTATTGGCATGAGAAATTAATGCAGTGATCCAATATTTGCTGCCATCTTTGATGTCTCCTTTTTTCAGAACTGGAATATATACTGAGCATTTCCAATCTGTGTAGTGCACTCATATCTAGGACTGGAAAGTTTAAACATTCCATTTCTTATTTTACAATTTGAGTTAATTTGATTCATATTTACTACAATCCAAATTCCTATGATATGTATCAAACTTCTTTGGACTTTCCTTTTGTACCCATCACATCAGCAACTGAATATCCTTTCTGTTTTAATTTGATTGCATCATTAACAAAACTATTCACGCTTGTGGTCTGCTCTTCTCCAGAAAATAACTGAGTGAAATCCAGGCTGGGGATCCTGTCTTCCAGCACTTTGTTATTTCATTTGGGGTGGCCTCATCAAAGCAAGGAAGAGACAAACACTGGCACATCCCTTCCTGTCCACCCAACTTGACTCTTCCCCTTTATCCTTACAACAACCTCATGAGGTAGTTTAAGATAAGAAACTTCACAGCTAACAGGGTACTTAGATCTAGAGCTTCCAAGATTAAAGGTACAATCTTACACAGAGTTCCTCTAGTTTCCGGGTATGCCCATGGACTCAGCAAAGACTGGAGTAACTTTTGCATAAATTATACAGTATCAGACATACTGTCTCTTCCTCCACAGCTATCCAGCTAAAACAGCTACAAAATACAAAATTAAGAAAGAAGTAATTTGGCTTCAAGGACAATGGACAATCTGTCAACAAAAATCTCCTGCACTGCCTCCTTCATATGATCATACTGCCTATTGCCTTGCATCTAAACCCCTAGATGGTGTTTCAAAAATCTCAACCTTCATATTTATTCAACAGACCATGTAAAGTGTATGCTGATTTAGAGCTATCATCAAATGTGTTTGATGAAGTAATAGTCCAAAGCGTGTTTTCAAGACTCTGATTACTTGCTAACTCCTGTGAACTGCCTTGGAAATATGACTGGGAGCACTCAAATAATGTATAAATATTACATTCAAAACCCAAGCTTGGCAGAAGCATTAATATCACTGAATTTTCCATCTTTTGTTTTCATTTTGCCTCTCAACCAATTACAGTATTTGTACACCTCTTGTCAATTAAGTTTCCTACAGATGTTTTATACATAGAGAAGCTGAAATAAAACTTGACAGCCACTTTCTTCTGGGCCTCAGGCCAGGTGGAGTTTCTAAGTATTCTCTTTATTATTTCCCCCCTTTAATTTGCTACCTGACTGGTATATTGAAGCTCCCTGCTTTCTTGACATGCTGCATACATCCTAAATAAGGGATTTTTAATCATTATCCAGAAAGTTAGCTTGCAAATGGGTGATTTGCCATTTGTATTCAAAAGATGCCAAAATTCTATCTCATTTTCTCAGGTATATTCGTGGATTAATTCAGTTTGGTTTCAGCTGAAATCCTCCATGCTTAAAATCAAGGTAAATGAAAGCTGAATTTTTCTTATGTATTTGCAATTTCATTAATTTTGTGAAGGATTTTAGCAGGAGATAGTAAGTTATTGCTAAGGGTTCATACTAACAGATCAGTGACCACGGTTTCCAACTTGTAAGAAATTATAAGTAATTTCATATGTTGCTTTCCTGCAGGTAGAAAAACTATTCTTGCCAGGTGTTCTACTTAATCTGTTAGAGAACAATTAAGGTAGAATGAGATAAGAAATTGATTTTACTAGTCAGATAACCTTGAACACAAAGCTTCAGCAATTGCCTTGGTTTTTACCATTTTACAGAGATCACCAAGAAGATACGTTAACATTATCAGTTCTGTCTATTACTCCCATTCACCCTAAGTAATATATTTTGTAGTGACCTTGTACTGGCATTGCATATCTAGTATTGTGAAAGATTATATGGGATCCTAAATATAAATCTGGAATGGCTTTATTCCAGTCCCTTCAGCAGTTGCCACAACACAGGTCAGTATACCTGGTGCACTCTCCTATACTTTTAGATTTTATTTACATGCTGTTTTTTTGCAGATGGGGCTTTATCCCTCTTTTTGTGTGCACTAACAGTAACACCCTAAGTTGACTTATATTCTTCTAATTCAATTAACGTCAATAGTCATATATGGCAGGGGTAGTCAACCTGTGGTCCTCCAGATGTTCATGGACTACAATTCCCATGAGCCCCTGCCAGCGTTTGCTGGCAAGGGCTCATGGGAATTGTGGCCCATGGAGGACCACAGGTTGACTACTCCTGATATATGGAAATTATTCTGTTTATTAATGTATAAAATAACATAAATAATGATAACACGGTGCAATTAAATAAACAAATACAATGGGTGCTAAGGTGCAAAAGCTCAAAGGTGAAACCATGCCCAATTAAAAAACATGTCAAGCTGGCATGTCTTCTATTAATACCTTAGATCTATAGGAGAATCCTGACAATGTTTGTGAACTGCTGTGTGCCAGTTCCGGGAGCGGCGGTATAGACATACTATAATAAATAAATAAATAAAAATGCAACTCTATATAACCAAAATCAGCAAAAATACACTACATTTCTAAAGACGTGCTGGAGATCTACAAAACCTTGCCAGAGTAGGCACCCTCTTGACCTATTCTGGCAGGCCATTTAAAAGTATGGATACCACTACTGTAAAGTTTATTGATAGTCTAAGGACTGTCAGCATAAGGTATCAATAAAAAGCAGGTGCTGAGTTGATCAAGTTAGCTAGGTAGTTCTCTAAATCTGTGGGTCCCAGACCATGAAAGTTAAAGCAAAGTCCTTGTCTATGGCATGTTGACTTGGTCGTTGTGAGGGGGGCCAGAAGATACTGGGTTAGCCCAGGATGAGATATATTATATTGCTGGGGGGAGGGGTGGTGGTGGTGGTCTGGTGTGTTTATTTAAAAGGTATTTTTGTATTTTGGTCCAGGGTAGCCTGATCTTGGAACCTAAGCAGATATAGCCCTGATGAGGACTTGGTTGGGAGTTTAGGGTTGCCATTCAGAGACAGGCAATGACAAACTACCTCTGAATACCTCTGGCCTTGAAAACCAGATGTGGTTGGCTGTGACAGGATGGCATGTCACACACATTTGAGTCTTCATTTGAGGAGGAAGAAAGCATGGTAACACTTAACAAATCAACATATTGTGTTGCTTTCAAAGACTGGAGAAGTTGTATATAATCGACAATATACTACAAAAGGACTGTAGCATTTTATTGCTAATGTTTCCTTGGTATACAGTGCTGCACGAGATGCTTGCATTTAAACTATTTTCTTCCTATCGCCGTTGTTAACCGTATATTTATTTATTGGATTTATTTCCTGCCTATAAAGGGGATTCTGTACATTAAGTAAAATATGCTTGCTAGCACTGAGTTCATTTGCTTTAGGATGCTTAGGGCTGATTCTGCATTGAGCAGGGAGTTGGTCTAGATGGCCTGTATGGACCCTTCCGATTCTATGATTCTATCCCTATATGGCTAATAAGTCTAAAAGTATGACATTCTGAGAGGGTAAGACTTATTTGTGGGCCTCTGGTAACTGACACCAAATCCAAAAAGAATGTTAAAACCTAATTTTGTACAGACAGAAAGCGAGAGAGATGTGCATGCACACATTCAAACGTAGGCACCCTCTTGACCTATTCTGGCAGTCCAGAACACACACACACACAAACCCCTTTTCCCCTCAAGATATGAATGCTGCTCTTGCTGCAGCTAGGCAACTGGCAAAGGAAAGTAGCAGCAGCCCAGCTATCCCAGCGATCATATGGTCACCCGAAATAACTTCAGAAATGATTACTTTCACATATAATTGGGGGCAACATGGTGAGCCAATGTTCATAAGCACAGGCCATATGCTCTTAAACAGGCCCAAATTTGTTTGTGCAGTGTTTAAGCTCAATAAATTAAAGCAAAATGAAAAATCTGCTGACAGAAAGTAAGCTGCTGTAAGGGGAGAGCAGTGTGCTAAATCCTTCATTCTGGATCATTTAGGTAATGTTCCATTCATTTCCGATTCATGAGCTGAGCCCTTTTAAACCGAACAAGCATGCTATATATCTTAGGCTATCCGTTATTAGGTGGCATTTTGCCATTTGCAATTGTACAGGTTTATTTGGTCCATAATTAACTATGTAATGGCCGTCTGCATTAAGTGTGCTATTTTCATCCACATTCTCACTTAAATCAAATAATGCTAGGACAATGTGACCATGATTGCTGTTTGTTTTCACAGAAATGTTCCTGATCCTGTCTGCAAATAAATAAGCAGGCAAACAAATAAAGAGCCACATGACTCGATCCAGACACTGACTCCAGCGTTGTGTTGTGCACCTCACCTTTTCCAAAGTCACTAAAGAAGGAAGCAGCAAGGCTTTTGCCAGCCTCTCTAGCGAGAGAGCACTTAAAAGAAATAAATCGAAAATCCATAATTTCTTGATAGTTATCAGACATTTCATAATTCTTGTGCCAAGCCAAATGATCTATGTGTACTCGGTGAATTGTCAGCATCAGGCATACAAGACGGGTACTAAGAGGTTATGTCACTTAACTAAGTTGAAGTTGTTTTTGTTCCCTCTTCAAGAGTTGCCTAATTCCCTTGAAGACATATAGATGAAATGAAAGCTCCCTTAAATGATACTTCTCTACCCATCATAGGTATGACTCCCTGGAGAAGAGCCTAATGGTGGGAGCGATTGAGGGCAAAAGAAGAAGAGGACGACAGAGAATGAGGTGGCTGGATGGAGTCACTGAAGCAGTAGGTGCAAACTTAAATGGACTCTGGGGAATGGTAGAGGAAGAAGAAGAAGAGTTGGTTTTATATGCCACTTTTCCCTACCCGAAGGAGGCTCAAGGCGGCTTACAGTCACCTTCCCATTCCTCTCCCCAAAACAGACACCCTGTGGGGTGGGTGAGGCTGAGAGAGCGCTGATATCACTGCCCGGTCAGAACAGTTTTATCAGTGCCGTGGTGAGCCCAAGGTCACCCAGCTGGTTGCATGTGGGGGAGCGCAGAATCGAACCTGGCATGCCAGATTAGAAGTCCGCACTCCTAACCACTATACCAAACTGGACATGAAGGCCTGGAGGATCATTGTTCATGAGGTCGCGATGGGATGGACACTACTTCGCACCTAACAACAATTCTAACCTAGATAGCCCAGGCTAGCCTGATCTTGTCAGATCTCAGAAGTTAAGCATGCTTGGCCCCAGCTAGTATTTGGATGGATGCCCTTCAAGGAATACCAAGGTAGTACCTCACATGGAGATGTTACCCAAATTGGATCCCTCAAAGGGAATTGTGGGCTGGGTAATGCAAGAGGCTGGGTAATGCAAGATCTTTTCCACCAATTTTTACAGAGTCCATTC
The DNA here is from genome assembly GCF_049243985.1 of Paroedura picta. NCBI lineage: Eukaryota > Metazoa > Chordata > Lepidosauria > Squamata > Gekkonidae > Paroedura > Paroedura picta. Next base: position 126,409,254 of record NC_135369.1, on the reverse strand, counting down.
CCTGGGAGAAACCCTTCTTAAATCAAGATGACAATTAAGCTTACACACAAAGGGATTTATTTGGGACCCTGTAAAAATGGGTAGAAAAGATCTTGCATTACCCAGCCTCTTGTTATATTCATAATTCCCCACAATTACCTTTGAGGGATCCAATTCGGACAACAGAAAACCATCTCTGGATAGCTCTTGCCTTGAAAACCCCACTGGGTCGCCATAATTTGGTGGCACTTTCCAACACTACCAAGCATGCTGATTAAGTTTACTTTTTTGTTTGTTTTGCTTTTGAAAACCTGGTACAGCCATATGTAAAAATTGAGCTTTTCAAAAGCAAAAGAATGTATACTGAATGAGCATGCTTGGTGGTAATCAAGTCACAGTTGACATATGGTGACCCCCATGGGGTTTTCAAGGCAAGAGATGTTCAGAGATCACTGTCTGCATTAAGTATTGGCATGGCACATCCGGGGGCAGGGGAGAGAATAAATGCCTACAGGTAGGTTAAAAGCCACAACATTCTAATCTTCATACTGGCATTTTTATTATCTGAGTTATACAGCCTCGGTTGAGGCTAAACTGAATAAAATGAAATTCAGTAGGGACAAATGTAAAGTTCTGCATTTAGGTAGGAAAAACCATATACACCATATAGGATGGGGGAGACTTGTCTTGGCAGTTAAAGCATAATAGGCAGTTAAAGCATAATGTGCAAAAAGGATCTAGGAGTCTTACTAGACCATACACTGAACATGAGTCAATAGTGTTACTCGGCAGCTAAAATGGCGAATGGGATTTTGGGCTGTATCAAATGGAATATCATGTCCAAATCACGGGAGGTGACGGTAGCACTTTACTCTGCTCTGGTTCGGCCTCACTTGGAGTACTGTGTTCAGTTTTGGGCACCCCAGTTGAGGGATGTAGACAAACTGGAGCATGTCCAGAGGAGAGCAACAAAGATGGTGAGGGGTTTGGAGACCAAAATATATTAGGAAAGGTTGGGGGCGCTTGGTCTTTTTAGCCTGAAGAGGAGACGACTGAGAGGGGATCTGATAACCATCTTCAATGTAGAGGATGGAGCAGAGTTGTTCTCTCTTGCCCCAGAGGGATGGACCAGAACCAATGGGATGAAATTAATTCAAAAGAAATTCCGTCTAAACATCCAGAAGAAGTTCCTGACAGAGGGGTTTCTCACTGGAACACGCTTCCTTGGGAGGTGGTGGGTTCTGAAGCTTTGGAAATTTTTAAACAGAGGCTGGATAGCCATCTGATGGAGAGGCTGATTCTGTGAAGGTTCAAGGTGGTGGCAGGTTAGAGTGGATGAGCAATAAGGTTGTGAGTGTCCTGCATAGTGCAGGGGGTTGGACTAGATGACCTAGATGGTATCTTCCAACTCTATGATTCTATGATTTCAACTCTATGATAGGTCTGAAGCTGATAAACAGCATATGAGGGTTTCCCTGATGTTTTTAAATTTTAAAAACCAGCAATGTAATGCCTTATTAGAATAGTTTTTTATATATATATAAAGGAATCCAACTGTACCAAGTTCACTTAATTGTTTTTATAAGATTAATAATGTGTGAAGGGAAGGGTCTTACCCTGTGAGGTCCAGAGAGGGATAGCCCAGCAAGTTGACCTTAAGAAAGGAAATTTGTTCACTTTGGTTGAGTCCCAGTGGGACTCACTCTGGATACTTGTGAAGGGTAGGAGAGGTAAGTCATGGCCATGCAAGAGAGATCAAGCCAGGTATGACCTATACTCCTTTGTGACTAGTACGCCAGACGATTAGCATTGCCAAGCTCAAGGGACTCAGTGAGGTACTTCTTTACCATCATATCTATTGAATTCTCTGCCATTGAATGTCTGACATCACTGTGGCTCTTGACCTCCCAGTTCACCACTGACCACCTTTTCCAATTCTGGGGCCTCATTTCTAGCTCACAGTTTGTAAACATTTCTACACCCTCCCCAATGACATGGTGCTAGGCATAGCACACCCACATGTGGAGGGTCACAAATCCGAAACACTTCTCTTCCTCCATCCTCTGAAGTCACCTGCAAAGGGTGTACCCCAGAATGTTGCAACTGGAGGAGAGTAGCAGCCAGTGGAAGGAAGAAGAGCCCACTCCTCAGCAGGGAGAAGCAGAGGGGGGAAAGGAAACCTGTCCAATAATTACTTCCCACATTCCAGGTGCCATGTTTGGTGAGACATCGAGGCATGCCACCCTCCCAGAGGTCATTCTCACTGACATGTCAACAATTCCATTCAGAATGGCTACATGGAGAGCCAGGAAAGAGTCACTCACCTTGTAACCAAAATGTTTGCTGTGAATGGCCAACCCTTCTCCCCTGTGGAACCTTTTGCTGGCTGCTGCAACATCTGGCTCACTGGTATTCTGTCCACTTCTGGAGGGCCATGAGCTGATGAGTCTTGTCTGGCACGTACCTTTCGATAGTGGTGATGGTCAAGGCTCAGCTCTCCAGAGCACAAGGCAATTCTGGGCACTTCATGGCAGACCTCTGGAACAGCCTGCAGCATGTAGGAAAAAAGCTCAGGTGCCAGGAGAGAGACAGTTCTACCACTGGTCTATAGAGTAGCTTTGCTCCATACACAGGGGTTGGATGCAAATTACACGGCACAAACATCACCATCATGATACATAATAGTCTGGGTCTACCTAACATCAAAATTCCACTAGGGCAGAGGTGTTTACAATCAGGAGAGGTGGGAGGTTCAAATATGGGTCTTCAGCCAGGGTACCCAGTAGTTCAGTCCTGAATCCACCTAAAATAAAACCCCAGCAGGTGAGAGGGGTTCACAGTCTGGAATACATGAATATGCTCTGCTTATAACAAGTTCCTTGACTCTTTGTGTAACTGCCAACACTGAGCAGAGGAGGGGGTATGGAGCTGATCTGAGTTATTGGTATAGATAGCATTCTGATTTCATAGAATAAAATAGGAACTTTGTTATTGGTAGCCAGCAGTTCCTATTATGCTTTGAATGACCCCTGTTGGTGTTTCCAAAACTGGAGAATCCCCCCTCCAATTGTTTTGAAGTTTGGTAAACATTTTGATTGACTGGAGACAGTTTGTCCAGAAATATATCCATTAATAAACTACCACAAACCACTTAAAATTCTCATAATGGGAGAATTCCCGGAGGAACTGAAAAAGGCACTGGTATGCCCATAACTGAAAAAAACATCTTTAGACCCACGATAACTACTGACCCATCTCGCACTTAGCGTTTCTGGGAAAGATGGTAGAAAGGGCTGTCACAAACCAACTAACAGCATTCCTGGAAGAAACTTTGGTCCTAGACCCATCTCAGTCTGGCTTCTGGCCTGGCCATGGGGTAGAAACAGCACTAATTGCCATGACGGATACCTCCATCGCCAGTTAGACCCAGGCGGGTCGGCTCTGCTGATACTGCTAGACCTCTCAGCAGCATTTGACACAGTCAACCATGACTACTAGCTTGCCACCTCATTGACACCGGAATACAAAGGACAGCCCTTCAATGACTGATCTCCTTCTTCCGGGGTCATGGACAGAGGGTTGCAATAGGAGAGAAAACATCAAACTGCCACCTACTTACTTGTGGAGTCCCACAAGGGGCGGTCCTCTCTCCTATCCTATTTAACATTTTCCTGCATCCTCTTGCACAACTGATACAGAAGTTTGGCCTGGGCTGTCATCACCCAGGTCTTCCTCCTGATGGATGGTCACCCTGACTCTCCTCCAGAAGCATTAGCCAGTTGCCTGGAAGCAGTGACGAGATGGCTCAAGCAGAGTTATCTGAAGCTCAATCCTTCAAAGACGGAGGTCCTGTGGCTGGGTAAGAAGGGCCCATGTGAGGAAGCATGCCTGCCCACCCTGGATGGTATATAGCTCTCTACAGCTCACTCCACTAGGAACCTGGACATGATCCTGGATGCTTCCCTCATAATGGAAGCCCAGATCACAAAGGTAGCTCGACTGGCATTTTACCATCTCCACTAAGCCAAGCTACTAGCACTCTACCTGGCCCTGGAACACCTAGCCACAGTGATCCACACGCTGGTCACCTACAGATTGGACTTCTGTAACTCGCTGTATGCAGGCCTGCCCTTAGCCTTGACCTGGAAACTACAGCTGGTCCAAAACGCAGCGGCCAGGATCCTCACAGAGGAGATCCCACATTTGGCCCATCCTCCACCAACTGCAATGGTTGCCAGTTGAATTCTGGATCAGGCTAAAGGTCCTGGTAATTACCTTAAAGGCCATATGTGGTCAGGGATCGCCTCCCCGCCTATGCCCCCAAAAGAGCTCTGCGCTCCACCGCCACCAACTGGCTACTGGTCCCTGGCCCTAAAGAAGTCCGCCTGGCCTCAACCAATGTTTTATTTCAAAAACTATCAATATATTGATAAAACACAAATCAATAGCTGTGGGTGATGCCATTCAAATCTCATAATGTATAATCATATTCTCCTATCTATGCCTTTTGAATTCAGACAGATAGAAAAAATACTGTTTCCAAGTGGCCCTCTAAATCCCCACACCAGTATCCAAATCCTTCATAAACAGTGAGTCATCAGCCATATAGAAAACTGCTGAGAGATTACCCAGTACCAACAGAGAAATCTATTTGCATATGAAGAAAGTTGATCAGAACCTTCTCTATCCAAACTCAAGTTTGAAATCAGATTGAAAAGTGTCAAGGGCAGATGTGTCATCTGGGGGGGGGGGGACAAAAAAACAGAGTTGCTCTGCCACACCGGTAGGAACTGACATGTCATGAGACAGAGCCTATTTTCCAAGAGAAGGTTCCTTGAAGAATGAAGAAGGGATAAAAATGAATCTGCTCACCGCTTTCCCTCATCTTTGGACAGATGGCTTTCAGGCCACCCTCCACTCATACCCACCCAAAAACTGACACTTTTTATTCAAAGTAGGCTACAAATATTTCCAGGTTTTTCATGCACATACATGTAGATTGGGGCTTAAGTATCCAGCCTTTGGAACAGCAGTGTAATGTGTGTTCCGGATTGCATAGGAAAACTTTAATGAACTGGGATAGCATTTCATGGCATGGGGCCAGCTGATAGTGGTGGCGGTGGTAGGGAAACACCAGGAACAGTCAGGATAAGAAAATTCCCATAAAAGTACAGAGCAGAATAGGGCAGGCAATGGATCACTGAGAAACATGACACTATGGATCTTTTTTTTTTTTAAACCTGCAGTCCTTGTATTTCAGCTCAGGACTGTTATAGTCAACATCAAATTATTTTACTGATGTCCACTGCTTTTGGAATGCTTTCTGTTTCCATGCTTGGGGGATGCTGGAGAGAACGCCAAAATCTGTTCTTCTGTCCATTACAGAATACAGGCGGAAAGTTAATCAAAGAAAAGAGGCAAGTGCCGGCAATACTGATGTCTGTGTGAGTGGAACAAATAGGAGAGATAAACGAGAGAAAAGTGAGATGGATGAATTTTTGTGCACATCACGTCGGGGACTCTGTGCTGTGTATTATACTAGCACTGTTAGGATAATTGATACAATTACTACTTAAAGAAAAGAGCATTTTGCTGAAGAAGAAAGTAGCAGCAGCAAAGGGATTCTAAGGGGAGCTTTTTGGTAACTGACTGCTGAGGAAAAAATCTGCTTACAGATATCTCAAATCTCAGCGTCTCTGGCAACAGAGTAGCATTTCTTCAAACTTTTACAGTTTAGATGATCTAAATATTTGTAACAAAAAAGATGCCTTCTCAGCTTGTGGCAGCTCTAAGCCAAAAAAGCATGACAAATTGAAATGTTGTAGTAATTTCTAATGAGTGCATTCTCTTCCCTTCAGAGTGATCCTGAGCCACACTTGAGGGAAGAAAATTAAATGTGAAATTAATTGCTAGAATGATTACATGTTTTAGATAAAACTTCTTTGTTTGTTCTGTTTTATTTTCTACGATGAAATGTCTAGGAACAATTTTTTTCTGTAGTCAGACATGTATTGATTCTGATTTTTCTGCTTTGGTATGAAGCATCCAGAATGGGCCTGCAAGTAAACTGAGCTTCTAATTTTAAAATGAGAATAGTGGAACTTATGGCTGCAGACCTGAATCACTGGGGGTATTTCTCTCTGTCTTCCTAGTTATTGACCCCTAGCTTCACACAACTGACCTGGCCATGGGGATCCAAGCTATGGTTAACTTGAGACTAGACTACTGCAATGCACTCTACATAGATCTGCCAAGAAGGAGAACTGGGGTTTTGTACCCTACTTAAGGAGTCTCAGAGTGGCTTACAATAACCTTCCCTTCCTTTCCACACAACAGAAACCCTGTGAGGTGGTGAGGCTGAGAGAGCTCTTGAGAGAACTGGCCCAAGGTCATCCAGTCGGCTGCATGTGGAAGAGGAGTGGGGAATCAAACCCAGTTCTCCAGATCAGCACTCTTAACCACACCAAACTGACCCAGAAACTCCAGTTAGTGCAGAATGCATTCTTCCAGTTACTGTGAAGCAACAGGCATGACAAGCTTGCAACACCAATCAAATATCAAGTTGTGTTCAAAGTTCTAATTTTCACCAATGATGCCCTCAGTGGGATTGGATCACTGCTCTCCCATTGTGCTCTCCAACAACAGTTTCACTTATCATTACTGTAGCAATAGGGATTAAAAGAAAACGCAGGTGCCTTTATATGGTCCCCAGCTGTATAGGACCTCTTTTTTCATGAGTGCATACCTCATAAATTTATGTCTGCATGTAACAATTCTATCCTAAGATGAGATACACTCTTCTAAATACATTCAATGTTCTTAGAAGGGAGTAACTGTTTAGGATGGAGCTGTAAATGCCCCATGTATGCAGCTGATATCACAGATCTTGCCCATAAAATTAGTCCCATTCTGGGAGGTCAGTGCAATTGTAATGGGAAATGCTCATGTGACTGCCCCCAACCTTTTGGCTGTATTATTTATTAATTATTACTCATTTATACATCATTATACATTAACTATTACATTTGTAGCTCAAGGAAGTTTGCATAGGTTTCCAATGGGACCACCTGTCCAGGCACTGAATAGGCCCAGAGCTGCTTAGCAATGTTTCTGTAACAAGTTCCTTCTGATCATGCCTGGGATGTAGACATTTTACGAACCACATGAGATCTGATCATGAATAATCTTCTCCCAGTCTCCCATGCAACTGGAACAACATTTAAAAGCTGTTAACTGTAACTGCTATTAGAAAGAAGAGACTGTAAAACATACTCATACATTTAAGGACTTGCCAAAATGATGTATTCATCTGGGATCATGTTAGAAGAAGTAATTCCAAATGGGAATATTTATTAGAAGAAAAAAAGGGGGGAGAGAAATAAATTATGCCAGACATAAATTGTTTCTTTCCTTAATAAAGTGGGTTAACTGACAATGGAAATGAGTTGATATTAAGTTCCCAGGAAGACTTTTGATCTAATCCCATATGCCATTCTCCTGAGAAAGTATGGAGAAAATATACTTGAGGAATTGACCATAACATTTATACAGCAGACTAAAATGCACTATTCTCTGGATAGTAGTAGATGGAAATAAAATTGGGAGGAAAATATCTAGTGACTTAATGGTGAAGTGTTAGGTCATGCACTCTTCAGCATCTTCATGATGAAAAGAAAAATAGATATATAAGCACAAAAAAATCAGACTTCTGAACTACATTGCAGTGTGTGTGTGTGTGTGTGTGTGTGTGTGTGCCTGATTTCATACTTTATATAGGGGTCATCCTATTTCTACAATATTTTATTTAATGCCAAAATACATCTTCTATTATCTAAAGCACATTTACTCTGTTTGCTTTGGAAATGTTAAAGAGACTGTGTTCAGCGAATGATGGACATGTGGAGGTCTGACTAGGCTTGCATGTGTGCACTTATCAATTATGTGTGTGGGAATATAGTTTTTTTTGCCACCAGGGTGTGTTTTAATGAGGTAATCATAATTGTTTTATTTGGGGTTTTATTCTGTAACCTGCTGCGAGGCAGTTCGGCAATAGTGGCGGTTAACCAATCTAATTTAATAATAAAAATAACAACAACAACAACAACAACAACAACAATAACAATAATAATCTGTTCCACTTAATATTTCTTGTAAGGCCTTGGAAGAGGAGTGTGTCTCATGGCTTAAGTGCCACTCAGTGTTTAACACCCACTCAGGGTGACTGTCCCGCCCCTGAGTGCTTCCTCTTCCAACTGGATTGCCTGTCAGTCCAGCAGCCAATCACCTTCCATCCCCCACCCCTGACCACCCTCTCCTCCTTCCACTTCTCTCTGAGTCTCTGAGGCTGCAGATCCTTGCCGCATGAGAGTTTCTCCTGCCAGTGAGTTCCCTAACAGCTGCCAGCATCCTTTCCAGGTTCCCCTCATCGTGATTGGTATCATTAGAGAGTGCAGTTGTATTACAGAGTGCCATTTCCCTGACTACAGCTCATTCCACACACACTTTTCATGTGCTTTTGCTGCTGGATTTTCCTGTGTGGGACAGAATCATCTACTTAAAAACTACATTGAAAGTGTATACTCCAACATGTGCACAATGGGCCTATGTCTTCTCTGGTTCTTAATGCTAAGTGAAATTCTGAGGGTGTTTCCGCACAATGTTGCCAACTGGTTCCACAAAGCGGAAACGCTATTTGAAAAAGTGGAATCCAGTAGCGTTTCATTCGTTTCCCACAGGTTTCCAGTCTCACAGGAATCGCTAGAAAAGAAATGATTTTTTCTGTGCTTGGTCCTGCCCCTGGCTGTCAATCAAACAAACAGCCAATGGGCGGCTGTTATAATGCTCCAGAAAGGCCCCTTTCCCTTTAAGCACACACATGTTGCAACGAATATGCCTTGATTCTTGCTAACATAGAGACCTCTAGCTGGCGTGTGAGCTGGTGAGTCATTGTTACCATGCTCCCCTGAGTGAAAAAAAAATCCCCCCCTCCCGCACGGGCACGATTTTCAGCCAAAAATAAAGGGAACTTGCAAACAGGGCTGTGTTGTGCTTGGGGACTTAGGGGAGCTTTAAAGCACTTCTGTGGAGGGACTGTAGCCAGAGAAGCCTCGCTGGGTGAATGAAGCCTCGCTGGTTCATTGCTTTCCCCGCTCGCTCCGAGGGGGGGGGGAAGGCAATCGCTTCGCCGGAAGTTTGGAGGAGAGAGCCAGGGGGAGGGACTTTGTTGGAACTGCAACAATGAGAACATACAGGTATTGTTCGCTAGTGTTGCAGATTGTTCGCAAGAGTGTAGCGCTTTTTGAAGGGTGAATCCACTTTTCCCAATTTCCCTAGAAGCGCTACAACGAATCGCTTTTCGCGGAACTGTTGCAGGAGTGTTGCAGATTGTGCAACGTCTTGTGGAACTGCAAATTAGTAGTGTTTACAATATGAAAGCCTTCTGCTACATTAAACTTGTGCAGAATGGCCCTGAGTATATACCATCTGTGATCAACACACAAGGGATCTAAAGCTTTGTTAAGAGGTAGATGCACACAAAATGTTGCATGTCAACCCTTCATCTTAATGGAACTTTCTTTAATTGTGGTATACTGTACACCCTACCAAACAGCCTTTAGTATGGTAAATATCACCTCTGAATGGGGGGGGCAGAATAAATAAGTTATCTTTATAGTTCACTGTATAAAAATCTGTCATTGTTTTCCATTCAATTTTTTTTAAAGCAACCAAAAACCTGTCTTGTTCACAAGTGACAGAATTATAAGTACCTATCTGTCTGTTGTAAGTGGTAGTATGGGGTGGTAGAAGGACAGATGAAACCAAACTACAGATACAATTGGGCATATTGATCGTACATATGCCTGTGGCATCAGGATGTATGTGCCATTAACTTCTAAACCCAAAATAGTTTTCCCTTTCTCTGGTCAAATTCTAAACTTCACCCTTTCCTGATCTCTTGGCCTCGCTATACAAATAAGGGCATCCAATTCTAAACTTTCTTTTCTTTGTGACTGTTTTAGCTTTTATCATAATTGGGTCATGAATAGGGCAGTATGTGCCATAAATCTTTCTCTACTGTTAATGGGTAAAAAAATACCTCCCTTTGCTCAGATTAGCAAGATAAAAGCACAGGATTTGGGGAGAGGGGTAGAAAAATGAGAGAATTTAAATCAAGCTGAGTCTGTGACTTGCAATGAATATTTTACGATTTGAGAAGTGAAATGCTTGTATGGATATCATTTTTAAAATCCACTAAGTATGTGTGTGTAAATAATACACACTGTTGCACTAATACAGTACTGGGTGCTACACTGTTGTAGCTGCTGCCCTTTAAATGTGCACTGCCTGAAGTGAAGTCTTTGTTGCTTAGCCACATCTGCTTGTCTGGCTAGACAGATGGAATTTAACCCCCCCCCCCCATAGTACTGAAATTGTGTCAACGTAGTTGTCCTTGCCAACGTTCCATCTATCAATCAACTGCCTTTAACAACCTGCATTATGCGCCAGAGATGCTGTTGAGCACAGCCTGTCTTCAGGGTCAAGCTATATGGTCACTACCTGTAAGTTAATTGGCATTACTTATTATGACATTTTTCTGGTATGCTGAGCCTAGAACTCCACATATGCTTTCTATCCCTGTCTTATCAACAAAAGCTTCATTTCATTCCCTACACTTATGCTGGAAAAAATAAAATCCTGCATTACTCTCAAAGCACTATTGAGTTAGTTAAAATATTTGTATTCTGGGCTCTCAGTGTGTCAGATTCCCAAGGTGGCTTGGCCTCAATAAGATAACCTCCAAACCATAATGAATATATAGAGTTGTTGTTGTTGTTGTTAGGTGCTAAGTCATGTCCGACGCATCGCGACCCCATGGACAATGATCCTCCAGGCCTTCCTGTCCTCTACCATTCCCCAGAGTCCATTTAAGTTTGCACCTACTGCTTCAGTGACTCCATCCAGCCACCTCATTCTCTGTCGTCCCCTTCTTCTTTTGCCCTCGATCGCTCCCAGCATTAGGCTCTTCTCCAGGGAGTCCTTCCTTCTCATGAGGTGGCCAAAGTATTTGAGTTGCATCTTCAGGATCTGGATAGAGTAACAACTCCAAATTTGTGATTTATGATAACAAATGAAAACTAAACATTGCCAGGTACAATTAAAATCTAAAAAGCAGCACATCTTTAAAAAAGTAATTAGAAGCAAAAAGGTGCAAAACACATTCAGTCTATATATCTTGTAAAAAATAAACCAAACAGTCTAGAAATAGACAGCATAAACTCTTAACTCTAGAACTTGGATCAGGTATCCTGCCTCATTAATTGGGATCAGCATGTCTTGTGGTTACAGCATTTGACTAGGATCTATGAGACCTATGTGTTCTGCCATGAAGCTCACTGAGACCATTTCTGCACTGGGAACTATACTGCTCAGGCTCCGCTGTGGGAGCACAAATCTGGGTAGGAGGAGGTGCACCAGGCCAAATGCTTCCCCATGCAGGAGCAGGAAGAGGCAGAGCAACTTGCCCCAACTCAAACTCCAGTCTGCAGCCTGGTGCAAAGCCTCCAGTGTGGAAACCGTCTGAGTGACCCTGGACAATCACTTCTCTATTTCAGACTCATCTGGTGCAATGCTAAACAGAAAAAGGAGAATCATGTATGGTGTCCTTGGTTCCTTAGAAGGACAGGATAAAATGCACTAGACAGATCACACAGTGGGAAATGAAAATAATTTTGTTACAATTCCAGTTGACAGAAATGAAATGATATTTAGATACTTGGGTTGGGTCCTGGTGATGTAGAGGATAGACCCCAAGAAAACCTTTGTCTGGGGTCCCATAGTTAAGGTTGGCAGCCATGCTCACCTTTGGCTGAGTAGTGATTACATTTATTCTTCCAATTACTGAATTTAGCTGTTTGTTTGAGCTCTGATTTGTTCTACTTCCCTCCCCAACACATCCCCTAAAAAGCTTTTCACTCAAATATCCAGAAGTCTGGATATTGATTGGGACTTCACAGTGCATGTAAATCATGCTTTATTATATTTCAGAGTGCATAAAATCAGCCTGGGACCTTATTTACTCTTATCGCTTATAATAGCAGAGCTTCAGCTCTTCACCCTGTTTTTCTAATATAAATTTAAATGACTTTTATCCTTGTTTTTTTCTGAGGCATTTTTTTTAAAGTGATACTTGATTCATTTTGTGCTGTATAGTTCAAGCAAGCCACTCAGGAGAAAGAAAAACCTAATTAGATATTCACTTTGACATTTTGGCCCCAGAAGAAAGAACATTAGCTTCATACTTATCCATCTGGTTATCAATTTTAGCTGGAGAATCTCTGCTTCTAATTTTCTAGGGATATGTGGGCGACCTTCCAGTTATGCCATTAAAATCCCTTACATCCTAACAACATGCTAATTAATGTCCTCAGATGCTCGGGCATGCCACATTTGCTGTAGGGGGGAAATCCCAATATGGGAGAGATGGGGAATTTTATTGAAGCAGTTGATGTGCCACATTGTTTTGGGCTCCTTTAATTCCCTTCTTAACAAACTCAGAAGCACTTTCAAAATAGCATCTTGAAGAAAGAAAGAAAGAAAGAAAGAAAGAAAGAAAGAAAGAAAGAAAGAAAGAAAGAAAGAAAGAAAGAAAGAAAGAAAGAAAGAAAGATCACTATTATGCGTTGAAACACTGATCTGTGTTAGTGAGAACTAGCTGACCAATTGTGTTGCTTAGCAACTCCATATTGTCAGGGAGAATTCATCTCTGGGATTGTAATGACTCGAGAAGTGCTAGTTAAAAGTTATAATTTGTATGCAAAAAAATACCAGTGTCTGTTCTGATTAGGAATGACACCTCTTTACTAATATTGGCCAGCAACAGCCCAATGCCAGCCATCTGTCTGGGCATGCCTTTGTTTATTCAAAAGGTTCCCTGTGGCAGCTAAGAATTATATCAACAGTGAGCATTGAGAGTCTGTTATTTTCTTTTTTCTGTTTGCTCAGATTCATGCTCCCTGTATCCAAATGGATCAGGAACAAATGCAACAATCTTCTTTTTTATAAACTAAAATTATTGAAGAGTTGCTATCATTGTGGAAATAAAAAGCCTAATCTGAGACATTGCAGTGCTTTACTTGTAACAATTTATTTACAGGGATAATTCTGTAGATACTGGACAAAGCTTGGGTTTGCTGTAGGGATGTGCAAAAAAAAAGAAAGAAAAGAAAAGAAACAATATTTGTTGGATGGTTAGAGCTATAGGGTTAGATCAGAGCCATCTGAAATTCAACCCTTCCAAGATGGAGATCCTGTGGCTGAGCAGGAAAGGGGCAGGACAGGAAGTGCATCTCCCCACCTTTGCAGGGGCACAACCTAACATCTCGCCCACAGCAAGGAAACTGGAGGTGCGTCTGGATGCCTTCCTGGATGGCTTTGGGGAGGGTCTTTTTTGAGATAGAGGCGCCAAATTGACAAGATAGCTGTTGTTGTCTTTCCTCAAAAACCTCCCCAAGATTCAAAAAGATTGAGCTAGGGGGTACAGTTCTGTTTGATATGATTCCTCGTCTCTACGATGGGTATCATGTTGCAATGTTTGTTGTATTGTTCAAACCCCTTTTATTTAGAGTTAGCCAGCATCCATTCAGTCCTAGGATTCTTACACATAGCTCACATCTCCTGGTCAGTTACTTCGCCCCCTGGCTAGGCACTTACTGTTCACACCTTTGATAGTTCTTGTTATCTATGTCAGTTCAGCATCTGGGCCACTCTTACTATGTACTGAAGTCATCTCCCCACTGCCTGAGAGGACATCACCCCGCCAACCATCTGCATCTCAGGGCAAAACTATGTGGGAGTGGGGGTTGGAACTCCAGATGCAAAACAGAGCCCAAACTGAGGGTCCTTCCTCAGTTTGAGCCAAGAGTATATTTGCTGCTACCCCTATGCTACCTAATAAAGAAGTCTGATTTCATTATCATGAGTCTTGTTGGTGTCTATGGGATGTGGGTGTAATCCTCAGACTGTAGGAATCTGGTGGAAATGTAAACATTTTCAATACATTCTGGCAAAGAGAGCTTTGACTATTTAAAATATTTTTTTTTTAGAAAATTTAAATGATTAAACAGGGAGCTGTAACTCTTGAAATGCTACATCCAAAAGTCTTGCTGATTTCTAAGGTACTACTGGAGTCTAGTCTTGTTGTTCTACTGCAGACCAACATGGCTACCTACTGAAAATAAAATTCATGAAATATATCAAATAATAATAATAACCACTATATCAAGAGCTGGGTTTTTGTTCCCTGATTTTTACTACTTTACAGAGTCTCAAAGGCTTACAAACATCCTTCTCTCCCCACAGCAGATGCCCTGTGAGGTAGGTAAGACTGAGAAAGCTCTGAGAGAACTGTGACTGGCTGCATGTGGAAGAGTGGAGAACCAAACCCAGACCAGAGGCAGCCGCTCTTAACCACTATACCAAGTGACCTTGTCCTACCCACCCACCCTTTCTACGTGAGAACAACAACCACTGGAAGTAAACAACTGGCTGGTCTTGCTGTGCTGCAGGTCTCATGGCAGTTTTCAGTTAGCTGAATTATTCTCTAAAATATGACCGTGTCCATAGATCAGACCTGTGTGTGATATAACATCTATTTTGAAATGGATAGAAAGTTGCCAAAGTCATTAGTGAGCTTTCTCACGGGATGGCAGATTTAAACCTCGTCCTGTTTCTTTTAGTCCAGTATGCTAACCAATACACCACATTGTACATACCAGATTTCTTCCTTATGCTATCTGTGTTCTCAGTGCTTTTTGGACTGGGAGAGGTATTTGTTGTCCAGCATGAATTATGCTGTATCCTTTGGGCCTGATTTTCTGAGGTATCAAAACAGTGTTCATTCACATTCCTGGTCTGTGGAAAGAAGAAATAGGAGATGGAAACACAGTTCTATTATACCCTCCCTCCTTCCCTGCAAGATCAAGAAACATGCAAGAGGATGGCCTTTGAAATTAATTTAAACTAATTAACAGAAAATGTACTGCTCTGACACTGATTTAGATGTATTGTCTATACACTGTAATTCACCTGAGAATAAATCACCATCTCATCTCTAACTTTTATTACTGCATCTTCATTGCTGCTGAATGGTAAATGCCTGATGGATATTTAAGGAATAAGATGTATTTCATGATGGAAATGATAATCAGCCTCAAGAACAAAAATCATGCAATAAATATTTCCATCTCTTATTTCCATTTGTTAAATCCTCAGGAAAGGTCAGCCATGTAGTCAAGGTATAGTCTATGGTTTACGGCAGTGGTCCCCAACCTTTTTATCAGCGGGGACCACTCAGTGCTTGACAATTTTACTGAGGCCCGATGGGAGGGGGTAGTTTACTCCTCTACTCTCAACCACTGCCCTAATGTTCTCTGGTCGCTATGGTAATATTTAAACATCCCTTCAAAATAAGATACAGACACACCACAACAATGAACATAAGGAACATTTTATTTTCATGGAAATTTTAACTCATGACAATGACAAATCAATGGGAACCCTGAGCTTGTTTCTCTGCAACGAGATAGTCCCATCTGGGAGTGCTGGGAGACAATGACACCCGAAGTGTGTTGTAAAGGGCCGAGGGGGGAGGGGGGATGAAGTAAAGGGCCGGGGGGGGGGAGAAGGCATCCTTTGCGGCCCATCTCCAATTAGTCGACGGACCACATGTGGTCCGCAGCCCACAGGTTGGGGATCGCTAGTTTACGGGACTAATACAAAGCGTTGTTAGAATAATAGGTTTAATTGCTCTACTCTGTAATGTTGCTTCCTTAAGTAAAACGAACAGCTGTTGTCATTCTCACATTTCTTGTGTTACTTCAGCACTGTTATCAGGTGCCAGTTGAGCCTGACTTGCACAAGAGCAAGTGTAAAATGTTAATTATTAAATACATAATGTTAATGGAAACTTTCCATCTCATGATGAATAGTGGAGTGGCAGATGGGGCATTGTTGAGATTATGGTACATCTTCAAGGAGAAATGGAGAATACTCCATTTGGAGATGTGAGTATCCTGCATAGTGCAGGGGGTTGGACTAGATATTATTTATTTATTTTTTATTTATTATATTTATATACCGCCCTCCCCGGGGTCTCAGGGCGGTTTACATAATAACATAAGAACAATACATGGAACAGTCTATAAAACATTTGAGTAACCGTGCAATAATAACTGATAATTGTAAACATATAACATTATAATTGTATAACCAATAAACAATACAACGTTGCAACATACAAACAGGTCCAGAGTGTATAGGTGGTATTCTGAGGGGGGGGCTTTGGTCGCTGTTGGTTATATATATCTGGTCTCAACCAAATGCCTGGCGGAAGAGCTCCTCCTTGCAGGCCCTGCGGAACTGTTTAAGCTCCGTCAGGGCCCTGATCTTCTCCGGAAGCTCATACCACCAGGTGGGGGCCAGAACAGAGAATGCTCTGGCCCTGGTTGAGACCAGGCAGACTTCTTTAGGGCCAGGGACCTTTAGCTGGTTGGTAGCAGTGGAGTGCAGGGCTCTTTTGGGGGTGTAGGCAGGGAGGCGATCCCTCAGATACACTGGGCCCTGACCGCGTATGGCCTTGAAGATAATTACTAGAACCTTTAGTCCGGAATTCAACTGGCGACCATTGCAGTTGATGGAGAATGGGATGACCCATGAGGTCCCTTCCAACTCTATTATTCTATGAGTATGGGCAAAGCCCACTGTATCCAAGAATACAATGGGCACTAGAGGTTGGCAGTGGGAAAAGGAAGGGGAGGAGTTGTCCAGTCTGTAAGGGCATGGGGTTGGATATGTGTGTTGTGTGGGAGGTTGTAGTGGTGTGTTGGCAAATGAGGGCATGGGTGTGGAGATATGGATGTCAAGAACCTGTGGTTTGGAATGTTCGTTGAGTGTGGGAGAGGACTGACCTGTGGGAATTGTGGCATAGTGGTTACAGATGAGCTTTCCAGAGCCATGTCTTCAGATATATGAAGGGAAAATCAGACTGGAGACTCTTCTTAGGGGGAGATTACATGGCAACCAATTCCTCCCAGTTCTGCGTCATTTCCCAAAATGCCCCTCTGCCCTAATACACATGGGGTAGTCACAGTACACAGGTGTCCACCCTGTTCCTTCTTCTCCATTTTTTCACTGTTGATAAAATGTTACGTGCTCACATGCTTCTTTCATGGTTGCTCCTTAGAGGAAGAACAGATTTTTGCACCCTGTTGTTTACTATCCAATGGCTGTAAATATTTATTTAGATCTTCTGCACTTTCCAGACTCACAGGACTGATGCTGGTCTACCTGTCTGCACCCCATAATACAAACAGTTGCTGGTAAGGGCTGGCCATAGCCCATAGCCCGGGAGGGACACACCTGCACCACTCCCTCCCAACTGCAGGCAAAAATGGCTCCTTTGAAGGCTGGACTCTGAGGCATTATACAATTTTGAAGTCCCACCTCCAAACCTCCAGGAATATTTCCAACCCAGGGGTAGCCAACCTCCAGGTGGGGCCTGGAGAGCTCCTGGAATTGCAGCTCACCTGCAGAGTATAAAGATCAGCTCCCCAGGCAGAAAGGGCTACTTTGGACAGGGTTGTTATAGAGAAGAAACATTTAAGGCCTCCCACACAGGTTGTTGTTGAATAGAAAGACTTGAGACCTACTGCACAGGATTGTTGTGCAGATGAAACAGGAGACAAAAGAACCAGTTTCGTCTGCAGAATAATGCTGTACAGTGGCCTCAAATCTGCAGAGAATTGCAAAGAAGAAAGACACATGGCTTGGCTATGTGTAATCCCGGCCAGAACAGTATTTTTAGTGAGAAGGGGCTTTTCTGTGACCTCCCTGTCAGCCAACTGTTTGGCAGAAGGGGAAAGCCCCCTCCCCTTCAAAAGGAATGCCCTCAGGCTGCCCTGAGTTGCTCTCTGAAGGAAAATGCCTCCCTCCTCTCAGTCAGGGCCTGTCAGAGGCTCCTTTGCAGCAGGCCTGAAGGGGGGGGGGGAGGGAGCACTCTCCAGCCTCCTGCCAGCTCTGTCAGGGTTCTCAGGCAATTTACAGTTGGACTTGACAGTTAGGACAGCCTTGGGGCAAAAAGGGCTGGCGCAGCCTGTCCAGGCCTCTGTTCTCATCCCCCTTGGCAGCCTTGCTGACCTCCTCTTC
This sequence comes from Paroedura picta, assembly GCF_049243985.1. NCBI lineage: Eukaryota > Metazoa > Chordata > Lepidosauria > Squamata > Gekkonidae > Paroedura > Paroedura picta. Next base: position 126,391,074 of record NC_135369.1, on the reverse strand, counting down.
CCGCGGTGGTCTGGTGAATTTTGGTCTGTCCTGGTAAGGGGCCAATTGGAAGGCACTTTGCGCCTTCCGATTGGCCCCTCTGCTTGTCAGTCTGGGGCCAAGGAGCCAATCTGGGAGTTTTGATCATGGACTCAGCCCACCCCAACCCTCCTTACTGTTTTATTAAGAGGGACAGGTTCTATGATTCTATGACTGTTTGTTTGTATCAGATATCTCACAGATGTATATGAAAATGTTTTTAAAAACACACTTTAATCACTGTTTCAGGAGGACATTTTACAAGGACAGTATAATAGAACAGAGCAAGAGATCACTCCTATAGGGGATAGTACAAGTCTATTGCAGTATATATTACTTTTGCTTCTTACTACAATATCTTTTTGACCCCCCTTCCTTCATTATATGTCATTTTTAGACAGTTTGTCTTGCTTTAGATAGGAGAGGGCTTATGTCTCCACTAGCACCATTTTCCTAATCTGAAAGGGTTATAGAAGAAGAAGAAGAAGAAGAAGAAGAAGAAGAAGAAGAAGAAGAAGAAGAAGAAGAAGAAGAAGAAGAAGAAGAAGAAGGGTTGGTTCTTATATGCCGCTTTTCCCTACTCAAAGTGGCTTACAGTCGCCTTCCCATTCCTCTCCCCACAACAGACACCCTGTGGGGTGGGTGAGGCTGAGAGAGCGCTGATATCACTGCTCGGCCAGAACAGTTTTATCAGTGCTGTGATGAGCCCAAGGTCACCCAGCTGGCTGCATGTGGGGGAGCGCAGGATCGAACCTGGCATGCCGGATTAGAAGTCCGCACTCCTAACCACTACACCAAACTGGCTCTCTCCACTAAGTCAGGGCCTGTCAGAGGCAGTGGTTCTCAGCCTGGGGGTCAGGACCCATTTGGGAGTCAAATGATCCTTTCATAGGGATCGCGGCTGGGCAAGCAGCTTGGCCGGGTGGGGTGCTATCCACACAACAGCCTTGCGGGGTTGATCAAGATAGCACATTTGTCTGTCTGGAGCAGCAGATCGGCATGGTGAGACAAGAGGCTGAACTGAACTGAGAAGCCCCAGGAAAAAAAACAACGTATATACAATCATGAACAATGGATCTTCATGCCATTGGTCAGTTTTGGTTTAATTTCTTGCAGAATTTTACGGTTGGGGATCACAACAACATGAGGAACTGTATTAAAGGGTCGCGGCATTAGGAAGGTTGAGAACCACTGTTATAGGATGTGCCCTGTTCCACTGGGGAAATTTATGTGTTCCTCAGCAGTCCTCTGAATCCCTCAATGGGACAAATGCCACTACTGTGGGGCTCCTTTATATCAGGAAAATAGTCCAGTGCATAAGTCCCTCTTCAGTGCACTGTGGTCCCATTCTTAATAGGGGCCCATTCATGCCTGAGAATTGAGTTAGGCATATATAGTCCCCTTCACATGACATCACCAACATCCCAAGGCTGTCCAATTTGGCCATTTTTAAATTACAATTTCAGGAATCCAGAAAACTAGATTTACCACCCTAAACTGGATGAACCACTGGTGAGCCACCAATGTGCAACTAGGGATAAGACCATATGGAGGGGAAAATGTGTGATAGTCTCAGCAGCTTTGTCCTGCCCTCACTCCTGCCCTCCCCCCTCCATATCTTGCTTTGAGTGATTTTTCTTTAATGGCGCAGTCCATGTTGCAGCAGGACCACAAACATTATCCAAGGTAAAATAAAATCTTATTTAAAGTGTCCATGGTCTTCTTGGAATCAGGCAGGCAAAAGACAGCCCTCTTTATGTTTTCTGAAGGTGGGAAATGAGCTGGGAAAGGAGGAGGCAGGTGATTGAGCAGCTTTCTCCTGATCATTCAGACATGTGTGTACTTTGTTCTTAAGCCCACCATTAGCACAAAATGTATTTTGGGGCTTCAGTTACCTGTCCAGCCTTCTCACAACTGGGGCAAGCAAAAACAGTCCCATTGCATCTTCTAATTTTAGCTTGTAATAAATCATAGAATCATAGAATCATAGAGTTGGAAGGGGCCATACAGGCCATCTAGTCCAACCCCCTGCTCAACGCAGGATCAGCCCAAAGCATCCTAAAGCATCCAAGAAAAGTGTGTATCTAACCTTTGCTTGAAGACTGCCAGTGAGGGGGAGCTCACCACCTCCTGCTGAATTACTCTGACTGTGAAATTTGTTTTCATGATATCTAGCCTATATCGTTGTACTTGTAATTTAAACCCACTACTGTGTGTCCTTTCTTCTGCAGCCAGTGGGAACAGCATCCTGCCCTCCTCCAAGTGACAACCTTTCAAATACTTCAACCTCCTTGAGCAACAAAATAAAAATTCAACAGCATTAGGCTAAACATACTAGTACAGGTGAGATATGTTCCAATATTTGGTCTATTGTACATCAATACTTTTTATAAAGATCATGCCACTTGTACTCATGTTAGCAGGACTTAAATTCAAATCATATGATAGTTTTGTAGTCGTCATATATTTTGTGAAGCCTCCTTCTCCAAATATTCTTTAAAAGGTAGTCATCTTTTTAAAAAGTCATTTACTTTGTCTTTACAAAACCCCTATGCAAAGAAAACTTCATAGTAAGCAGGGATTTGACATGTCTTTCCTCAGAAGTTTACCATCTCTGACATAGTACAACATTATACTCAATACTAACTTGCTGGCCCTAATCCTAGAAAACCACAGTTCAGCCAAACATACAGAAAAGGTCCCATGCATGTACAAATACATATATTACAGCTTTATAGATTTTACTGTGATTGCTTCAATAAACTCCAATTGCATTTATTGTTAGTAACCTAGAATTTGTTTTTGAAATTTATGGTGGATTTCTTTGTTTAATGTTGTTTTCACTGGTTTCTTCAGCTTTATGAAAGTTCAAAATCACTTTGAGGACTGTTGAGATATACAAATATCTTAAAGAAGCTCAAAATCGTACAAATATTTTCAGTAAATAAATGCATAATGCCAATCCATGGAATACTAGGATACAATCCAATCTCCCAAAGTTACTCTTAGACCCTTTATGCACTGGGAACTTCACTGTCCCAGCTCCCATGCAGGAGCACAAATTGGGGGTTGATGAGGTGCACTGGGCCAAATGCTCCCCCATGGCCCATTATGCACGGCCGCCGAAACGGCGATTTCGGGTCACATGGAAAACGCGGAGGGGGAAGACGCGACGCATACCGGTTATACACGGGGCGGGGCGCGACGGCGGCAAAACCCAGAGTAACCGATTATGCACGCGCCGATCCGGGCGCCGCTTCTGGTTGCGCCCCGCTCACCCGGAAGCTGCGCTTTCTTCCGCGTTTCACTGACGCGGCTTTTTCGGCGGCATGCACCGAAGCTGCAGCCGGTTGCAGCCGGCTCTGTGCGTTATCGGTGATTTTAGTCGCCGCCATTCCACCCCGAATGTGCGCTAAAACCCCCGTGCATAATGGGTCCATGTGGGTGCAGGAAGAGGTGGGGCAACCTGCCACGACTAAAACTCCAGCCTGCAGCCCAGCATGAAACCTCCAGTGCCTAAACGGTCTTAATCTTGCCTCCATACTGAGAGTATTCTATTAAGGGAGAGTTTCTGCACTGTTTTTTTTCTTAAAGCTCAAAGAAATGCACCCATTTTAACCCCATTTCTATCTTGGTGTCTTCCTTCAGTCTTCAGGTGTAATTAAACAGTATTCTATTACATGTCTGACATGGTTTAGTCCTTTTAGCTTCATATTTATGTTGGCCTGGATCAGAATTATGTGGCAAGAAGCTGGCAAAGTGCTAAACCACATAGGACTGACTGGACCACTTCACAGTCATTGAATTATTGTATCAGAAGTAAAGCATTACATTTCATTGGTCTGCTAATTTTATTATTTTCAGGAAAGTTTTAAATGGAGAAATATTAAGATATGACAAAGCCTATATTATCATCCCAGAATTTTACCACCTCATATATTGCAGTTGTAGACAAGATATGAAAGACAAGCAAACCTGTTCTTAGTTGTCAATATATTACACTGAGAAATCAAAATATATCTATTTTATCCCCTACAAAATGGTGCCAATTTGTGGTTCCTGGGGGGGAAAGTGCATTAGTTCTACTAATTCAGTTTTCAGTCATTGATTGCCAACCTTTCCTTTGGACTCCTGTAACATAATTTCCACTTTGAAGGAAAAGGATCTGTGGAAATTGACTGAAAATTATTGTTGTAGCAGTGTTTTCAACTGAAATTGTATGGGGATGGGTAATGGTTAAAGAATGTGTCACAGACTGGATGCAATGTATGATTATGAAGCCTCACTGAATGATTTAAGACACTTACGTAAGCCTATGTTGTTATGTCACCTGCAGTTCTTTTGGTAGTTTTATTTTAAAATAATACACTTTATCAGTGCTGATGGCAGTCTTATAGACTACTGGAAACTGGGATGAAGACCAAAGTTGTTACAGGAAGTAATTGTTTCTTTTTAAATTTATTATTTTCTCCGTGTGAGAACCGACACTGCCATTTTCTTAAACATGCTTTGTCAAGGATTCCTTGCCTGAACCCTATGAGTTCCCAGAACCAGTGCACACAAGAAAACAATTCTTGTAAAAATATAGAGAGTTTATTTAAATAATATTTAGAAATAGTTTTATTTCTAGGCAACACACCACTCTAAAATCATACAACAAAGAAAGCAAGAGAATCTAGCTTACTATCTAACATATTTGAAACCTACATTATATGGCACAATCTTAAGGTCCCAAAAGGATGTAGCTCAAGTATTCTCTACAATGCTGTCCATTTAAATAGACACATACCATAGCCTTCAGTCCATCAGAATCCAAGCTAACTATCATCTTCCAGTCCTTAGACCAATCATAGATTTTTGATCAACCTGCATCAGGTGATGATGACAATCCAATCAGGATGTGTTCTTGCTAGAACCCTCTAGAAAATTACCTCATCACTCCTAATTCTCCCCCTCACATCCTGTGTGTCACAGGTCCCACTCCTAACTCTGGCCTTGAAAAAGATAAGGGTCATAAGCCAGAGAGGCCCAAGTAGCAACACCTGCAACATGGAATGAGCCTGTTACTATACACATTAATCTCTGGGAGGAATCAGGGGTGCTTTGCTTCACACACATGCAATATATTATGGAGAAAATGTATGAAAGATTTATGCCTTTGAATGAGACATTTTAGGCCCAGTTTAAATGTGATATTGGACAAGCAAGAACTTGTATGTACAAAATGTAGCCATTTAACATATTCCTTTCAACTGGGCTATGTAACATCTGCACATATAACTGTTAGCATATTGTGGATCTAGAGACTGGACAAGTACTATGTTGGTATATTAACATTTCATATATTGCAACTGAGTTTAAATTTGGCTAGTGGAAAATTGACAGACTGTGTCAGTCTCAAGGGCACAAAGGACAAATTGACCAGTCACAGTTGCCCTTATCTCCTCACATCCCAAGATGTCCATATGGACTTTCTCAGTCTACTAATTTCTATAAAGCTTGTGAGTTAGTTAGTAACTTCTCCTGGTTATCTCTGGGTTTCAAGCAGAGGCCTTACCTGGATCATATTTGTGTTTGGGTGGAAGGGGAGGCCAGGATGACTCTGGGAATTGTGCTCAGCATTGATTCTCAGTCAGGTGGCTCTTGGTCATCTTTCTGCAGCCTGCACCTCTTTTGCTGGGGGAAAGTGGGGCCAATGTATGTGAGGGCTCTTGGCCGATTCAGTCCACGTTTAAAATGAAAGAGCTGCATGTGAACTGGGCATTTGGAGTCTGCTTATTCCCAAGTGCTCTATTACCCATCCACCAAGGGCTAAAATAAATGCCCAGAGTGTCTTATTAAATTTCCTCCATACACCATCAATTTTCTTGGGATTCTGTGACTCAGCCTCTGCAGCAGCTCAGACCAAATGATCTGTACATCCAGGGGCCACAGGTTAGTTTGGGCTAAGCACCAAAGGATAACACCCATCCTCCGACCCATATAATTTTAACCTTCCTGATTAACTATAATGCCAGGATGGTCATGATGTGCCTCAGCAGGGGTTCTTATCAGCCCAGCCATGTAATGTCCAGCGCTTCTCTTACCCTGAGCTAGGATCTCTTTTTAGACTTTACCATATGATGCTTCACCCAGTTAAGATTACCAAATCCAGGTTGAAAATTCCTGAAGATTTTGGGGGATAGAGTCTACATCCATTTTATATATTATTATTATTTTATTTCTAGGCTGACACTCTCTAGCAACAATCTTGGGGTGGCTCATAACACTTAAAACTTCATAAATAAGATAAACTTATGTACATTTAAAACAATCATTTTAAAACAAATACAAACAAAGAAAAACATGATCCATCACGAAAATCTGGGGGCAGATGAATCAGAATTTCACCAAAGTCTAGATAGAAAAGAGAAGGGGTGACAGGGGGTCCCATTCAAATGTTAGTAAGTGTTAGCCTTGACTTCAGCCATATTCCTGGTGGAAAAGTGCTGTTTTACAGGCTCTTCAGAACTTTAACAATTCCAAAAGGGTCCGTAACGTGCCTGGCAACTCATTCCACCAGACTGGAGCCAGGCTTGAAATGGCTCTGGCTCTGGTCAAGGCCAGACTCACTTCTCTGGGGCCAGGGATCACCAACAAGTTGTCACTAGCAGACCAGAACACTCTTTGGGGGACATACTTAGAGAGGCAGTCCCTAAGACATGCACACCATGTAAGACCTTAAAGGTTAAAACACACACCTTAAAACTAATCCAGAACTTGATCAACAACCATTGCAGCTGCTGGAGAACAGTTCAAAGATGGGATCCCCACTGGGTTCTCATAAGGATCTTGTTGGCTACATTCTGGACCAGTTGCAATTTCTGGGTCAGGGACAAGGATAGGCTGGTATAAAGTGACTTACAGTAATCTAGCCTGGAGGTGACCATCAAATAGATCACTGTGGCTAGTTGTTCTGTGTCCAGGTAGGTGCTAGTAGCTACAAGTGGAATGCACACGGCTCTTAGCTGTCAGGCTGAAAAGACTGGAAATGATTTCAGCATACCAGTTTGCTTCCCCACCTTGAGAAGGAGAGAATGATCTGACACTCCAAAATGGCTTGCAGCTATTTCAGCCAGATAATTGACAGCCATGATATCTGTCAGACCCTGATATCTATCCGGAAGGGTTGCAAGCCTTTTCAGCATGCAGGATCTCTTCTCCCCCTTTCCAAATGTGAGGGAAAGCTATCACATGTACTGAAATGGCATGCTGCCCCTTTGGCCTGACAACGTGGCCCACAGGCCTCTCAGCTGTCAGGCCAAAAGCGTTGGAGGCCATTTCAGTGCACCAATCATTCCCACCTCCCCTTCCACCGAACAATAAAATACTCTGATCAATAAAAGAACCCATTGCAGCTGCTTTTCATGTTCTGTCAAATAGGGCATAACAATACAGAGCCACACTACACATTATGTTTTGTAATGAGTTAGGTTTGTGTTCTCTGGACTTGACTCACTTTCGACACAGCGATGACTTTTTTAATGTCTTTAGGGGGCTGATTCAGCTTTGTGCAATAGAATGGGAAGAAGACTGGTTCCTGCCTCCCACTGCACAATTTTCCCAAGTTGAAACAGCCACAGGGAGGAATTCTTTGTCCTATTATGGAGCTGCACATTCATGGACTACTGCAAATGCAGCAATCAAAATCATAGCATGAAAACAGAGAAAGAGAGGAAGAGCTGTCTGAATATAATAAATCTCAGAAAAGGAAACACAGAGAGGCACAGCATGGGAAACAACTAAATAATAAAGAATAATATCAAAGAAAGTAAAAATGAAAGATATTATATATAAAAAAGATTATCTGTCCAGAACACCCTACCTCTTTTGAAGGACAAATGACAATTACAAATGAATTTTGTGTAATTCTGCTACAACAGTCTAATATGAAACTCCTGGAATTAAATGCTGCAAAGTGCAACTCCAATGATGCATGACATAACTATGAATTTGACCTTGGATACTATTTGGCACAGATGGAGGAGAATTGGCTGCTGTGCCCAGGGCCCATTTATGGTGGCAACTGGAGGGACAAAATTCCCCAGGCTGAAGTCAGGGCTACTGAAGCCAGTGTCAAGATGCATCCAGAATGTAACTTCCAGTGCAGTTCTGCATTGCAGCCACTAGGGGCACAGGGAAGGTAGAGCACAGTGTTCTCTGCTTTCTGCTTAACTGCTTTCTCCTCAAAAATTTTAAGAATTAGGATATAAACACATGTTGTTACATGCTAAACTTTAAAAAGTCAAGAAGTGCTATAAAAACAATTCAAGCATTCTTCACAAAAAGAGAGCCTTGAGTGATAGGTTGCTTCGCGCAATCTGATTGGTTAGCATCAGCTGAGCAGAGATAGAATTGAGAGCTTCATGCTCAGGAGACTGTAAGATTTCTGCCTTGACTGAGTTGAGTACTGACAGTATGATTTCAGTACTAGCTGAGATGAGTTGAGTACTGACAATTTTGGAAGTCAGTCCTGACTGAGAGTAGTTTAACACAGATAAGAGAACTGCGGGAAAGTTGGCAAGAAAGTTTGGGAAGTAGGCAAAGACTCCAATTTGGACCAAGGAAAGGGGATAGATCTAGTAAGAGAAGAAAATTCATTCCCCAGTCAAACAGGGAGTGAGCTCTGAAGAGTGCAGAGGTCCCTGGTCTAGTATGGTTAGAAACTGCCTTTAGATAATCAGTTAAAAACTCAAAATGAGTACTGGTGTTTCAAGAGAAGGGGCTTGACTACCATAAAGAGTGTAGCAGCCTTCTGGAAATCAAAAAGAGTCAGTGCACACTTAAAGTATACTTTCTTTTTTCTTTGAGTGACAACACATTACTAAGGTGGCTCAGCCAGGAAAAAGAAAGTGAAACAGAGGGAAAATTTTGTCTCTCAGGGAGGGAAGTGAATGTGGCTGTCATATATGCTGACTTCCTTCATGTGGGTAATTTGATATTGAATGGGACTATCAATGTTTCTGAGTCATTTTAGTGACTGCCTTACTCAATAAGCACATCCTTTGATTTGCAATCTTAACTTTCATCTTTCCTCATGTGGTTATATTCTTTAGCCATATTGTTCTGTGCCATTTTGCCTATTGATGTCCAGTAGCTGATAGATAAATGCTGGGTGGGAAGATGAACATAGAGAGAATATGAGGTAGTAGAAGGACATACTGGGAATTCTGTGCTAGTCTTTGAATAATCATGTTTTCATGTGCTAGAGTAGAGGCTATTGGGAATGAAAAAAATCAATACATTAAAAATGACAATACATTAAATGGAATAGCAGAGGGCAAATTAAGTAAATAATATTAAAGTTTATGGTAGGGATTTGATTAGTAATTATTGAACTTCTAGGGAGGTTTCCTCTTTAAAACAGATAAAAGAAAACCCTCCTTTGTTTCAGTTCATAGAAAGAGCCGTGAGTGGAGAATCCATATCAGTGGTAGCCAAACTGCGGCCCTCCAGAGGTCCATGGACTACAATTCCCATGAGCCCCTGCTAGCATTCACTAGCAGGGGCTCATGGGAATTGTAGTCCATGGACTTCTGGAGGGCCACAGTTTGACTATCCCTGGTCCATATGGATAATTTACCTGCAGTCAGGGAAAAAGCAAAGCTAAGCATTGTGCCTCCTTTATGGCCTTTTAATGGGCTCCTCCCATTTTCTCAGCTCAGCTGTGCTGTAGCTTCAGTTCAGTTGAAGAAATGGGAGGGAAGGGAAGGATGGATCTGGGTCATGGGAGAACCCAGTATGACTGATGTTGCATTTGGACTTTAACAAATGTGAGAAAAGAAAAAGAGGAATAGTGGGCGGAAGGTCTTGTGGCAGCAGACCTAGGTTGCCAACTTTGGCTGTGGGAATTCCTATAAATTTGGGGGTACTTCTGGTGATGGCATTTGGAGAGGGGAGGGAGCTTAGTGGGGATGTGTGAAGCTGATCTTCTAGGATTGCTAGGTCTGGGCTGGGAAATACCTGGAGTCTTTGGTGATGGAGCTGGGAGTGGGTAGGATTTGGAGCAGGGAGGGAGCCATTTTCTCCTGAGGAATTGATCTCTGTCACCTGGAGATGAGCTGCAAAATCAAGTGATTGATTGGCATCTCTACTATCTTCTGAAGGTATTATTTAGTATATGAAGATCATGTATTATTCTGGGACAACTCTAAGCCTCACTTTGAGACTGACAGCTCCAGCTCCAGTGGAGATAGGTGCTATCATGCCAGGGGCACTTAGCATTCTAATTAATCGTTCTGAGGAATACAGCCTGGCCTCTGAAATAGAAATGCATATTAGCAGAGGACTCATATGCTGAGACATTTTTGGAAAATGGGAGTAGGACTGTGTTTTGATAAATTTGAGTGCTATTCAGTTAAACAAGAAAGGTCAGTTGTGGCTGTGTCATTGTTAGAAGGAAACTCTGTCCATGGATGGCGATCCAGAGAGTGCAGTTTATTATTATTTTTATTATTATTTATTTGATTTGTATGACCGCCGCTCTCGGAAACCGGCTCGCGGCGGTTCACAACATTTTAATACAGATACAATATATTAACCATTAAAATTCCCCATTAAAACCCCATTAAAACAATGACTAAGTCACAATGATGGCGATTAAAACTATTCCCGTACAGGCCCACTGGATGAGCAGAAGGGAACGGAGGATAATTGGGCATAGGATGGAACACTCTGGGGAACCAAGTCAGTTTAGTACTGGCCTCCCCCCTCCGGGGAGAGGGGTCCGATCTTAGCCCCGGGCCATCACCCGGCCTTAGACAAACGCCTGGCGGAAGAGCTCCGTTTTGCAGGCTCTGCGGAACTCAGAGAGCTCCGACAGGGCCCGCAGCTCTTCAGGGAGCTCATTCCACCAGGTAGGGGCCAGGACCGAAAAGGCCCTGGCCCTTGCCGAGGCCAGGCGTGCCTCCCGGGATCCTGGGATCATCAGCAGATTCTTACCCGCAGAGCGAAGTGCCCTGCGGGGGGCATAAGGAGATAGGCGGTCCCTCAAGTATGCAGGACCCAAGCCGCGTATAGTCTTAAAGGTTAATACCAAAACCTTGAACCTGATCCGGAAACAAACTGGCAACCAGTGCAGCTGCTTCAGCAGAGGCTGAACATGGGACCTCCAAGATGATTTAGTGAGGACCCATTTACATTTGATTGTCAAAAGGATCAGATCCTGATCTGTCAGTTAGCAGAAGCACCATAAAATCCATCACATAACAACAATATTATGGTCCAATGAATGTTCAAAATGCAGATAAATGTGATAGATCATTTCAGGGTCACCACCCACCCAGTCTTGAAAACAGACATCAAATTTTGGCAATGGTGAAAACTAATTTGAACATGGGTGAGTGCTTGTGGTTCAGTTCTTTGATTTATTATGTGTGTTGGCATAATTCATTTGACAGAAGTACAAAGAGCAATCAGTCATAAATAACAGCATTACTGGGTTTTACCAACTGTTCCTGTAGCTCAAACCCTGCTTTTGAAAATGGAGAAAGTTGCCTAAAGTCCCTGGTGGTGTGGTAGGCACAATTAATCCTAGATTATGAGACTGATTAGGCAGTCACTAAGGATTTCAGGAACCACGGGGGTTATGAAGACTAATACCTTGGAGCATCTAAGGAAGAATGGCCATTCCCAACTAAGCCTGTGCTGACACATGGGCCAGGAAGAGAACTCTGTTGGTCCTCAGCAGCATCAACCAAATCCTTGGGGGCTTTCCACACCGGGATCCTTGTAGCAAATTGTTTGCTGAACGAAAAATCGCCATTTAAAATAGTGGAATTCATTGTTATGCATACCTGACTTTGTAGTGGAATCCAGTTGCGTTTCCATCGTTTCCCACAAGCTTCCGGTCTCAGCAAAAATCGCTAGCCAGGAAGCGCTATTGCCGAGCTTGTCCCGCCCCTGGCCGTCAAGCAGCCAATGGGCGGCCGTTAGCATGCTCCCAAACAGCCCCTTTCCCTTTAAGAAAGGTTTTTTTAAAAAACACACACACACACACACCCGTTGCAACGAATATGCGTTGATTCGTTGCAACGGAGAGACCCATCCAGCTGGCAGGTGTGTTTGAGCTGCTGTTTCATTGTTGCCACGCTCCCCCCGAGTGAACCCCCCCCTCATGGGCGCGATTTTCGGCCGAAAACAGTGTGAAAAACAAAGGGAAAATACATCAGCAAACGGGCTTCTCTGTTGTTTGTGTTTAGTGACTAAACAGCTCTGGGGAGGGACTGAAGCCGGGTAAGCCTCTAAACGGAGGCTCGCCGGTGCGTTGATCTCCGCTCGCTCGGAGAAAAAAAAATGGCGAGCGCTTCACCGGAAGATCAGAGGAGAGAGCTAGGGGGGGGGGACTTTGTAGAAACCACAACAATGGTAACGCACAGAACTTTCCCGCTAGTGTTGCAGATTGGTTACAGGAGTGTAGCGCTTTCTGGAGGGTGAATCCACTTTTGGGGATTTCCCTGAAAGCGCTACAAGGAAGCGCTTTTTGCGGATCGGTTTCAGGTGTGTGGCAGATTGTCAACGACGTGCATAATGACAAAACTGTAGCGTTTTCAATTGGCAACCATTGTGCGATTTTGAAGGAGTGCAGAAAGCCCCTTGGAGATGCTGAACCCATTTTGTGGCTGAACTCCTAGTCCTTATGTACCTAAAATTCCATTTTTTTAAGATGAGTGTTATGACCATTTCAAACTAAATTAAATATCTGATAGCTTCCTAATTCATAGAAAGTATTCCTTTGCTTAATGTTTGTTTGTGGCAAAAGTTGACCATTACATGATTGCTACCATGGGTGAATATTTGTTTACAGATATGTTGGGGCTCAGGAGATGGGTTTTTCCCCTTATGATTAACTCAAGAAAGAAACTAAATTGCTCCCTTGGAGATGTTAGACATTTGGTTTAAGAATATCGCATTCTGTCTTCTGCAACATTTCTCCTTTGGTGTCACAACCACTGACCATTTCTTGTGGCTGCTGATCTCAGCTAATCAAGGTGTGTGTGTGTTTTTTAAGATTAACTTTCTCAGAAAAGAATGCTTTTCTTTTCATCTTCCTTGTAAGACTCTGAGTTTGATCCATGATTCACTGGCCTTTTGGTCTCTGGTCCCTGGGTCTAAGAGAGAAGGAAGGCCTTTAGGTGCCCCCCCCCCATATATTTTCTGGGGTAGCCTGAGGCAGTAGATGGAGAAGTGTAATAATATTACCTACTGTGAAGGTACCACTCATAGATTGCCTGTTAACCTGCATTAAGATGTTGAAATGCTGTTTTAATGATAGGGATCACCCATGGATGATGATGCCCTGAATCAGCCTAGTTTAACCCATCTGCTTGGTATCTCCCATCTTCATACAGGAGTACAAAGGTATATTTCTGGTGACTTATGAGTCAGATGAAAAAAAACAGTTATGTTTGTTGTTAGTTTGTATTTGATGATGTTATTCCTCTAATCCTTTGCAAACACAGGTATCCCCAATTATTATTGCTATTATTATCTTTACTAAATGAATTCCAGACAGAAGGTGGACCATCGAAGCTAGGCTCCTCCCCCCCCCCCCCGTGAACCACACAAGCTACGTAACTTTATAAACAGCAACTAAGTGATCAAATCCAATAAAGCTAAGCTCAAGCCGCTCTGTTGCTCTAGTGCAACATCCCACTGTGATAGTTTCAGGCCTTGGTTTGAGGGAGTACAAACACTGGCATACAGAGTGACTGCTGACAGAGTCACAAGGTAAAGGTAAAGGTAAAGGTATCCCTGGTCCAAGCACCGAGTCATGTCTGACCCTTGGGGTGATGCTCTTTAGCGTTTTCTTGGCAGAGTCAATACGGGGTGGTTTGCCAGTGCCTTTCCCAGTCATTACCGTTTACCCCTCAGCAAGCTGGGTACTCATTTTACCGACCTCGGAAGGATGGAAGGCTGAGTCAACCTTGAGCCGGCTGCTGGGATTGAACTCCCAGCCTCATGGCTTCAGACTGCATGTCTGCTGCCTTACCACTCTGCACCACAAGAGGCTCTATAGAGTTACAAGAGGGCAAGATAAAGCTGAACTCCTGTACCTCCATTCCCTGCTGCTCCTTTTCAGCTGAAAGCTTCAGTGCCTCTCCTCCCTCCAGCATTGATTCTGAGTGAGCAGAACTCAAAAAAATAAAACATTCAACAAACATACATGCACTGAAGTTCATTGTCAACCTTAAAACAGTTAAAGATAGCTGACAAGAAAACACCTTTCACAATGAGAACTGGCCCAACTAGTCTAGCACACCAAAGACTGCCATTTAATTCATTTTATAAAGGCAAGGATTTGCACAGTTGGCCATTTTTATAGTTTCTGTACATGCAAGGAGGGGTGATCTCATATATAACTTACCAATGGACATTAGAACTCAAAACCACTCCATGTTACAGAGAAATGCAACTTTTTCTCTCAAGTTTCAGGTTCTGACTTTGTGCTAGGGACAACTGGGGGATGACAAATGGAGGAACTAGTCATACTGAAGTGACGGAGCTCTTCCACCAGGTTTTTGGTTGAGGCAGGGGTCAGCGGACCTAGTAAGTTAGATCTCCCCCCCCCGGACCAAATAGGTTAGATCTCCTCCCCACCCTCCCTGCCGCTCTGATAGCAGGGGATAGGAATAATGAGAGCTTCTGCCATGTTGGGATTGTTTTTTAAGTCTTTTAATGGGTATTTTAATGGGGATAGGACTATTGTGACCCGCCACAAGCGTATGGGGAGTGGCGGGAAATAAATCTAATAAATAATAATAATAATAATAATAATAATAATAATAATAATAATAATAATAATAATAATAATAATAATAATAATAATATTCTGCTACAAGTCACCACACAAGCCACTGCTGAGTGTATGAAGTTGACATCCTCTACATGTACAAAGCAAACAAGCACAGAGGTAACAACAACCTTATATTATTCCTCATAGAGGCCACTGCCATTTATCAAGCTGTTTTGTCTATGGCAACTCACCAAAAAAGTTTCTCTATTTTATGCTATCTTACTGTATCTCCCAAATTTTAATTATAATTGCTTGAAAAAGGATTCTTCACCTTTCAGCCCCCCCTCCCACCTTTCCCCTTAAAAAATGGTTCCAGTAAATATGGATTAATTTTTATTCTTACAACATCTTTCAGGCAGGCTAGGTTTAAAGTTAGTGACATCAGTGCACTTAGGCGTAAAGCTGCTTAGGATGGCAATGAAAGTCACTTTCCTGGCTAAGGTTGAAACTGAACCCACATACTTCTGGCTCAGGTCCAAAATTCTTTTCACTGCAGTATGCTGACTTTGTAAACCAGCAACCTGTAAATGGCATAGCATGTTATGAGCATGGGACTTCACAAGATGCAGACTCTTTAAAAGTATGTTTTTAGCATGAGATCAGACTTTGAGATCTTTCTATATGCTTGGCAGGGAGTGGCCCAGAAGGCAAATCCACGTTTTAAGAGCAAAATGTACCCTCTCAGAACTGTGAAAGGAGTAAAAAAAAAATGTTTCTGGCTTTCTCAAACTAAAATATCAAAGAGTTGGATTTATTTTATTTTATTGCAGAGGTATGAACAATTCCTCTCTGATCCTAATAAGACCGAACCTAATTAAATTTAAATACTTGCAGTGGATGAAAGGCACATTACATGAAACCAAGCAACTGAACCTGAACCAAATAAAAGACATCTAAATTAAGTGGCTGAAGGGCAGCTCTGCTCATCCCTAAACACTAGTATCTACTTACTAAGTCTCTTTCTACCATGTACATCAAAGGTACTAGATTGCAGCCATATTCAGACAGGCAAAGGCAGACATCTCTGACTCAATCAAAACAAGAGTGAGGATTTTGTTGAAATTCTTAAAAAGAAATTCATATTACAACTATGTTAGTGCACCAGCAGGAGTATCGTTGCTTTAATTAATGTCAAGTGAACTGCAGATGAGTGAACACTTGTTTTAGTCTCACAAGAGTCTTTTTAGTAATAGTCAGCTCACAGAAGTGCAGTTCCTAAAATATGACATTTAACTGCCACAGTGAAAACAATCCAATGTAAGATGACAAGTTTCGAGTTTCACATATTACACTTGGAGACCTGTAAGCATGAGACTAATGGGAATAAAAATGCTGCCTGGATTTTCAGTGCTTTACAGCACCTAAAGCAATAAATGATAGTAAGTATCAAAGGCAGGCTGTAGGAGGGTGGGGTTTATCCCCAGGCTTATGCGTCCAGTGATTCTGGGCTCAGGCAAGCAAAGCAGTGGGAGGAGATTCAATAATAGGGGGGCAGCAACATACATAGGTCCAGGAAGGCCTCGGCCGTGGAATTTCCATGGCCATTGGCCTAGGCCTATTCTGCATCTCTTGATTTTCCTGCTTTTATTCTTGCCGATCTCCGCCCGATTCGGGCTCAGGCATTATGAGTGATCTGCAACAAACATTATTCCCAAAATGAAACAGCTTTAACATACTTGCGTCATCTGCATCACGTTAGTTTAAATCGATTCCTGACGTTCTGATGTACTTCCCACCAGAGTGCGCCTGGATATGTTTTTTTTATTACCGTATTTGTACACTTTTCCATTTCTGTGCTGTCTCAAACAATCTAAGCTCTCAAAACAGAGCTGAACAGCATATTTACCCGTGAAACAATTATTCCCCCTTTCTTTCGACTCCGTGAGTCGACCAATCAGCAGGAGATAAACACATTCAGTCAGCATTGGAAAGGGGGGGGTTGATGACCAATCAGCAAGAGAGAACCACGCAGTGTTAGCATTGGAAACGCGGGGGTTGGTTGACCAATCAGCAAAAGACAGTTCCGTAACGTCAGCATTGGGGAGGAGCGGGGGGAGGAATGCCGGTTAATCCGAGTGCCGAGGACATCTATACGTGGATCCTTTGGTGCATCCGGTGCAGATTGGTGGATATATTTTGCAAGGCATGAGGCGGACCTGGCTTGTGTGACCAAAACCTGGGTGCACGAAGGCAAGACCTTGATAGAACATGCGCCACCTGGGTTTTCAGTCCTACATTAACTCCAGATCCACGGGAGGGGAGGAGGTTGGCAATCTTGGTCAGAGAGTCTTTCTCCTTCAGGGCTCTCCCTGCACCATCAATCTTGGGGATTGAGTGTGTCTGCCTAGTGTGGGAGTTGGTCGAGAACGTGGCAATCTGGTTGGTGTACTGATCACCCACTGACCCTCTGGACTCCCTGCCAGACCTACTGGAGGCAGTGGCTGCTTGGACATTGCAGTATCCAAGACTTTTGGTCTTGGGTGACTTTAGTGTTCACGTGGATGCACTATCTTCATGACATGGCCTGGACCTCGTGTTTGCCGTGGAGACACTGGGGTTCTCACAATTTGTTACTAGTCCCACTCATCAGGCCAGTCACACCTTCGATCTGATCTTTGGTGCAGGAGTAGTGGTAGATCTTGTGGTGAATAACATCATTCCATGGCCAGACCACCACGCCCTGAAGGCTCGACTTAAGATACCACCCACTCCCCGTTTGGGTGATGGACATATTTTCATCAAGCCGTGGAAACTTATGGATTTAGAGAGATCCCTGAATGCTCTGTGGGACCCGATGCCCTCCGACAATTCATTGTCAGCCTTGGTGGAGGACTGGCAGTCCCGCATAACAGCCACTACCGATGACATTGCTCCTAGGCCCCCTCTCTGCCTTTGCCTCAAACAGGCTCCATGGTATTCCCAGGAGCTTCAGGAGAGGAAGAAGGAAATGAGACAGCTTGAGTGAGTGTGGAGGAAGTCTCACGACAAAGCGGCAAGAACAACTCATCACACACTTATGAAGCCATATGAGAACGCAGTGAAAGCAGTGAAACGAGACTTCTACGCCATGGAAATCGCATCCGCAAGGTCCCGCCTGGCACAATTGTTTAGAGTGATTAGGTCTCAAAGAAGGACACCAAAAGATAAGGGAACTGGATTTGAGCTGTGTGGCATTATTGAGCTACTTTGTGGATAAGGTTCTGTCACTCCACCGCGACCTACCTGTCACTATTGATACAGTTAGCAAACTGGAAGCTCCATGGCTATCGAGGGGGTTGGTGTTTGATGGCTTCAGGTAGCTCTCTTTAACTGAAGTGGACAAGTTACTGGGGTCAGTGAGGGCGACCACATCCTCCTTAGATCCCTGTCCATCTTGGTTGCTGAAATCAGGCCACCAATGGATAGAAGGCCCCTTAGGGGAGATTATCAACCTCTCTTTGACATCAGGAAAGTTACCTGAGGAGCTTAAGGAAGCCGTGGTCCACTCTTTGCTGAAAAAACCATCCCTGGACATATGGGACCCTGCCAGCTACCGCCCTGTCTTGCATCTAGTGTTTCTAGGGAAGGTGGTAGAACAGGCCGCAGCAGACCAGCTCCTAGTATTCTTAGAGGAAACTTTGGCCCCTGACCCATAAAAGTCTGGCTTCCATCCTGGCCATGGGGTGGAACTGCGCTGGTCGCCTTGATGGATGATATCCGGGGCCAGCTGGATCAAGGTGGTTTCACCATTCTCGTGCTGTTAGATCTGTTGGCCACATTTGATGTGGTCGACCACGAGTTATTGGTTCACCACCTCGCCAGGACTGCGCTGCAATGGCTGGCCTCCTTTCTCCAGAACCGGATGCAGAGGGTTGCAGTGGGGGACGAGTTATCGGATACCTGTGAGCTCCCTTGTGGTGTTCCACAGGGGGCGGTACTCTCCCCCATGCTTTTTAACATCTGTATGTGCCCTCTGGTTACAGGCTTGGGTGTCACCAATATGCAGATGACACCCAGCTCTATCTCCTAATGGATGGATGGCCAGTTCCCTCCCCCCCAGATACTTTCACCAGTTCTTTGGAAGCAGTGGCTGGATGGCTCAGGCAGAGTCACCTGAAACTCAACCCCTCCAAGATGGAGGTCCTGGGGCTGAGGAGAAGGGGACAGGACCAGGAAGTGTGCCTCCCATGCCTGGATAGTGTACAATTAACATCTGCACCAGTGGACAGGAATTTGGGAGTGACCTTTGATGCCTCCCTTTCTATGGAGGCTCAGGTCACAAAAGTAGCCCAGACAGCTTTTTTTCATCTTCACCAGGCCCGTCTACTAGCGCCCTACCTGTCCTTGGAACACCTGGCCACTGTGATCCATGAAACGGTCACTTCCAGACTAGACTACTGTCACTCACTCTGTACAGGCCTACCTTTAGCTTTGATCCGGAAGTTCCAGCTGGTACAAAATGCGGCTGCTAGGGTCCTCACTAAGACATCGTGGAAGGCCCATATCCAGCCGGTACTTCATCATATGCATTGGTTACCAGTCTGTTTCCGGGTCAAGTTTAATGTTTTGGTATTAACCTTTAAGGCTATATGCAGTCTGGGTCCTGTTAACTTGCGGGACCGCTTGGTTACTTATGTCCCCCACAGGGCTGTTCGCTCTGCGGGTATAAATCTACTGGTTGTCCCGCATCCCTGGGATGTTCGCCTGGCCTCGACCCGGGCCAGGGCCTTTTCCTTCCTGGCCCCAACCTGGTGGAATGAGTTCCCAGAAGATCTGAGGGCCCTGCCAGAATTATTAATTTTCCACAGGGCTTGCAAGATGGAGCTCTTCCGCCAGGCGTATGGTTGAGGCCAGGGCAGAACCTGGGTTCCACCTTGGAATCCCCAAGATCCATCAGTCCGGCTCCCTCTCTCATGGAAGGTAGTAGCCTCTGACTGAACAAGGAGGGCTGGACGGGTTAGAATGTCATCATTGTTATTCTGTAAATGCATGGGAGTTATGGGATTTTATTGTGATTTTAATGTTTTATTGTGAACCGCCGTGAGACCTTTCGGGAACGGCGGTATGCAAGCAAGCAAGCAAGCAAGCAAGCAAGCAAGCAAGCAAGCAAGCAAGCAAGCAAGCAAGCAAGCAAATAAATAAATAAATAAATAAATAAATAAATAAATAAATAAATAAAATGCTGTCTGGGAGAGAAGAGGATTAGGCCAGATACCCTAGTCCTCCTGTCTCTCTCTGGTTTACATCTTCTCAGCTCTGAAGCAAAGGCCTAGTCCATCTTCATAGGTCCCATTTAAAGGCAACCTTCAAAGAAGCACATACCTGCACCTGCCCTCATAATCTCCAAGGAGCAGATATCCTGAGACAGGGTTATCAACCTTCTTAAAGCTTGAATTCTCCAGCACAGAGAAAATATGGGTCTGTGACGATAGTAAAACTAACTAACTTGTCTCCCACAGCCACTGCTCAGCCCACTGATCAGCTGTGAGGCTGGTCTGGAATTAAAGGGTGAAAGTTATCTATTTTATGTGAAGGACATGATGTACATCATGCTGAGTCAGGCTGCTGGAAGACATGTATTTAAATTAAATAAATATATAATAAATTATTCACTGCGGTCCTGGGAGGATTTCCTGAATGGGTGAAAATTAATAATATGTAAAATATTTTTAAAATTTATCAGGTTGTATGACCATATATGGTCATGTCAACCTGCCCCCCCACCCCCAACGGTCAATGATGGGCTTGGAAGGAATGGGGAAGTGAATGGAGGCAGGAGGGACTATGGGGGAGAAAATAATGGCCAACCAAATAACACCAAAATTAGTGGTGGCAGGCAGCCCTGATTGTGTACAATGCTGCTGCCATCCCATCCCAGCCCTGGCCCAGCACAGCACCCCCAAAGGGAACACAGCACCCCTGAAGGGAACACAGAAGATTTTGCATTCCCTGGGATGCCACAGGCACCAGTGGGGCCTAGGTTGGGCCAGCACCATGCATAATCAGCAGGGACACCACATGCCCCTGTCAGCTAGGGAGTCTCCCCACCCCCATGTCCCACTCTCCCCCTCCCACTGACTCTGGGCAGCGTACTGGGCTTTCCAGCCCTACTGTTTTGCACATGCACATGCTACACCAGGGCAGTCCACATACACCAAAGTATTCCCTCCCCAATGCATACGTGGGAAGTGCCAGGGCATGCTGCCCTGTCTCAATGCTCGGCAGCAGCATGGCGTGGCTGCTGCTGTGCATAATGGGTCAATAAGGGGTTTCCAGTCATCATACTTGCAAAGAAAAAAAAATACTTTTCCACCACCAAGATGCACCCCAACTTGTGGTGGGGGAGATTGTTTGGGGGATGAAAGTTTGTAACTCCCAAGAGTCTTGGATTTGTATTTCTGCACCAGCCATGTCTATTTATATCTTCCTAATGCACATCCAATTATTAATATCATCATTTACAACATTTATACCACACTTTTCTGTTCTCATCAAAGCCACCAAACAGCAGATTTTAAACATTCATAATAAATTCCACTCTCAAAAACAATTAAAGCTAACATATATCATCAAAAAACGACAGCTAAATCACACACACAAAAAACATAATAACAAAACATAGGGCAGAAATAGAGATTACTGATTAAAATAAAACATTGTTATTCCTTGACAAATGATGGCAGCAGAAGTGGACAGACAAATCTTCCTGAGGAGAGAATTCTAAAGTTTTGGTAGCCTGGAGTGATGTGGTCCTTACAACCCACTCCAGTCAACATCTTGGCCACAGCATTATGCACCAGTTGAGATTTTCAAACAATTTTCTAGGCTAACCTACAACAATTCAATAATCAATAATCTAATAATGAGATAGTAGCCAGCCAAGTGGGTTACCTTTGGTATAATGTCAGTAAAAGATAGAAGAGCTGAAAGGTCCAAAATATAGTTGATCCTATGTAAATGATATCACACTTCAGTTTGCCTATAGAAACAAGAAAAACAGCACTATGATATCTGATGCCAAAGACATAATGTTTAAATTGAGTATAAATCCACCCATCCTCAAACACCAATTAACATGTATGGCATCCATAAAATGGTTTGTCTATGGTGGAACCAGTTTTCAGGCAAAATTCTCTTCTTTGTATATTGTAATGGTTACCGGGGCAATATTCTACATAACTGGTCTAGACAAGGGTGCTGAAACATAGAAAATGGAACAGAATAGCACTGGTACTCAAAACTGAAATCAGATTTTCTAGAAAACATTGGAAATATACATACATACATATATAGAGAGAGAGATAGCCTCTTGTGGTGCAGAGTAGTAAGGCAGCAGACATGCAGTCTGAAAGCTCTGCCCATGAGGCTGGGAGTTCAATCCCAGCAGCCGGCTCAAGGTTGACTCAGCCTTCCATCCTTCCGAGGTCGGTAAAATGAGGGCCCAGCTTGCTGGGGGCTAAACGGTAATGACTGGGGAAGGCACTGGCAAACCACCCCGTATTGAGTCTGCCATGAAAACGCTGGAGGGCGTCACCCCAAGGGTCAGACATGACTCGGTGCTTGCACCTTACATATATATATATATCTAATATCTAAAGGGGGGAAAGCACTAATATTAATTTCAGGATTTCAGGATTTTCAAACTTCAAGGTCATGTATGCCATATAGTCTCGGGGGCAGGAATTTATCTTTCTGATTTGAAAACATGTAATGAGTACTTACGGCACTGAATGAAATACTAGCACTAATTATAATTAAAAAACTGCATCCATTTTTAGAGAACAATTATCTGAATCCTAGCACAATTCTACAAGTTCCATAAAGGAATTTTCATGAGATTGCCTTCCAAGCAGATGGAGACGTAGTAGCTAGAAATCCCACAACACCAAGAAGGAGATGTAAGGGCAAAAACAATTTATTTTCAGATCAGATACCTGCTGCTTCCAATTTAGATATTGGATAAACTATCAGCAATGAAAACAGCAGAGTGCTATGAAGTATCCCCCCCCTAACTTCCAAATTTTTAAAATCAGCTCTTTCTGTGTATGTCTAACTAGAACCCACCTCCTTTTTTCTGCTCATGACTGGAGGGGGGAGGGGTCAAATTCAAAACAGAAAATGTGAAAGCAACCAGAAGATAAGAATAGAAGGCTAGAAGGCTTCCAAGGAATTGCAATCACCCTCTGTGGAAGAAATTAGATTTGCACACTTAGACGGAGGGGTGGAAAAGGACACAAATAATTTAAGCAGGAACTATAGATAGAGGTCAATGAGGACTTTCTGAGTGAATATCACCTGCTGAGGAAGAAATTAACTTTGAACATGCAAAATAAATCAACATATAGAAATATGCTGAGGAACATTGTTAAGAAATCTTGCCTCTGTACTTATGGAAAGATACCTGGAATAGGGGAGAAGAATCAGTTGCATGTAACCATGAGTTCTTTCAATGGTTATCTTATCTTTCCTTTCTCCTCAGTAATTAGACAAATTGGTAATTAATGGGTACCAGAAAACTCTCTTGGAAAACTGGAAAAGATTGATGCTTTATATGGCATACAGCATCCTTGAGTTAAACCAAGTTATAATTAGCAAAATTCTTGTCATCGGCTTTCCGCAGAGCCTGTGAAAGACCGTTTATGCACTGGGAACTTCACTGCCCCACCCCCTTATCAGGAGCACAGATAGGGAGTGGATGAGGTGGACCAGGCCAAATGCTCCCCCATGTGGGTGCAGGAAGAGGTGGAGCAACCTGCCACGACTAAATCTCCAGTCTAGAGCCCAGCATGAAACCTCCAGTGCATAAACGGTCAAACAGAGCTCTTCTGTCAGGTCTATGGTTGAAGTTGGTGTAGGGGGAAGTTTGGTTTGGGCCCACCCTCAGGAAGACATGCCACCTGCTTGGAACATCATGGGTGATGACTGGTTGACATAGCCCTCTACCGCCCCAGTGGCAGGCATACCTTTATGGGGAAGGATTGGTTTTTGCTGCCATGCTGTCTTTTGTAATGTTTTTGTAATGTTTAATGGGAGTTTTAATGGGGTTTTATTGATGTGGGTTTTTATGCTGTAACCCACCACAAGTCGGCATGCCAAGAGTGGCAGGTAAGAAATGTTGTTGTTGTTGTTGTTGTTGTTGTTGTTGTTAATAGCAATAGCAATAGCAATAGTAATAAATACAATGTAGGAAGAAGCACATACACTTTAAAAGGAATACTGCAGTAAATTTCTG
The DNA here is from genome assembly GCF_049243985.1 of Paroedura picta. Taxonomy (NCBI): domain Eukaryota; kingdom Metazoa; phylum Chordata; class Lepidosauria; order Squamata; family Gekkonidae; genus Paroedura; species Paroedura picta. The sequence goes on along the minus strand of NC_135369.1, from coordinate 126,367,012 downwards.
TGCACATTGAATACCCAGGGACGGCTATTGGAACCCCCTCAGCTGCCAGCATGGTGTAGTGGTTAAGAGTGGTGGCTTCTAATCTAATGAGCCAGGTTTGATTCCCTGCTCCTCCACATGCAGCCAGATGGGTAACTCTGGGCTCATTGCAGCCCTGATAGCACTATTTTGACATGCAGTCCTGACAGAAGTTCTCTTAGCCTCACCTATCTCACGCAGTGTCTGTTGTGGGGAGAGGAAGGGAAGGCAATTATAAGCCATTTTGAGACTCCTTCAGGCAGTGAAAAGCAGGGTATAAAATCCAACTCTTCTTCTTTTGGAGAGAGCAGGGTCACCTTGTGTCACCAGTGTTCTGAAATGCAGGATTTTACCATTTCCCATAGGAGTTAACAGCAATCATTCATGAGAGAAAGTAAAAAGGTAGGCTAAGGGCCATGAGGCATAAATTAGAATAACTGGAACTTTGTTCCAGCAAACTGCTCCACCAAGGTTACGTTCAGTTACTTCTTGGTTCACAACTTCAGCTGTTTTGAGAGAACAGAAGGGAAGGGTGCAAACAAACAGAGATAGATTCAATTGGGTAGCTGTGCCTCTCTGAAGCAACACAAAGTTTGAGTCCAGTGGCACCTTTAAGACCAACCAAGTTTTATTCAAGATATATAAGGTTTCATGTTCATGCATACTTCTTCAAGCAATATCACGGATCAAGGTGTTGTATTGTAAGTTAAGCTCCTCATCCAAAATAATATAACATCTAAGCTGAAAATTGCCATTATTGCCAGAGTTTGCAATAAACCTAGATGCCAACTTTGCTGCCACTCTGGACCTAATAATATCAACTACACCATCTCAGGATCATTCACTTGCTCATTGTTATGTCATTGTAGGTATTCAATATTTCTTTTCTCTGCTATCAGCCATTCTGCAGGGATGTTTGTGCGTTACAACCAGTCTGCCATCAAAAAATGGGTAGATGGATTGCATGGACAAGTAAGCCACAGTTTCTATGAAGCATTGTGTGCTTGATGGGAAGTTATAGCCAGTCTCACCAAAGTTATTTTTACTTTTCCCTGGGTTGTACTGTTCACAATGTGGTTTTCTGGTATATGAATATTTCTTTTTTTTTTGGCAATTTGTATAAAAATACCAGAAGTATATATGATATTTTAATTGCCATCAATATTTTGGTTGGAAATGCTTTTTTTATGAAATGGAATATTTTAATAAAGTAATATTATATTATGTATGAATGTGATTTTTAGCATTCCTAAAGAAGAAGGTAGTTGGAAACGTCTGATTATTGGACGTTTTTAAGTTTAATAAATTTGATTTTTTTTCTTGTATGCGTGAACTGATTGATTTCCTTTCTTGTGCTGTAAAAGGCTAGAAGTCTGTGCAAGTTTGTAAGGAACCACATGACTGTCAAACTTAGAAAGTTACCTCTTTTGAAATTTAGTTGTATGGAGCTGACTTCTACAACTACTGCCACCACCAGCATGATTATTACACATTTGCAGAACCCTTTGAGTGTTCAAAGCCCTTCCCTTACATCACTTTATCATAGGTTTAATAGGAATCTTGGTAGGTAGATTCATCCCCCAAAAGTGAGTGAAGGTGTGAGAAAGAGTTGTGTTCTGGAGTCTGGACAGTGAGTACCTGATACAGATAGGACTTCCTAATTCATGGCTTCATCTCTTTGGGTGCAAAGAGATTGTAAAGTGTAAATTGAATGCATGTGCAGCCTCAGTTCAGGGTGGAGTAATGTGAGAAAGGAAAAGGGTTTCAAACCTTTCATTCTGTTTTGCTAATCCAAACTAGCCTTCTGTGCTATTGTTAGATTTTTAAAAAGTGTCCTTTGAAATAGAGACTTTGATTGCATAGCTGAACAATTGTCATTTTGCAATTTCAATCTGCAATCTGGGTTTTCAGATAGTTAGGTGGATAGGGAATTGGTTAGAGAACCGCACTCAAAGAGTTGTTGTCAATGGTGTTTCATCAGACTGGAGGGAGGTGAGTATCGGGGTACCTCAGGGCTCGGTGCTCGGCCTGGTACTTTTTAACAGATTTATTAATGATCTAGATGAGGGGGTGGAGGGACTACTCATCAAGTTTGCAGATGACACCAAATTGGGAGGACTGGCAAATACTCCAGAAGAGAGACAGAGTTCAACGAGATCTGAACACAATGGAAAAATGGGCAAATGAGAATAAGATGCAATTTAATAAAGATAAGTGTAAAGTTCTGCATCTGGGTCAGAAAAATGAAAAGCATGCCTACTGGATGGGGGATATGCTTCTAGGTAACACTGTGTGTGAACGAGACCTTGGAGTACTTGTGGATTGTAAACTAAACATGAGCAGGCAGTGTGATGCAGCGGTAAGAAAGGTGAATGCCATTTTGGGCTGTATCAACAGGGGCATCACATCAAAATCACAAGATGTCATAGTCTCATTGTATATGGCACTGGTCAGACCACACCTGGAGTACTGTGTGCAGTTCTGGAGGCCTCACTTCAGAAGGACGGAGATAAAATTGAAATGTTACAGAGGAGAGCAACAAAGATGATCTGGGGCCAAGGGACCAAGCCCTATGAAGGTAGGTTGAGGGACTTGGGAATGTGCAGCCTGGAGAAAAGGAGGTTGAGAGGGGACATGATAGCCCTCTTTAAGTATTTGAAAGGTTGTCACTTGAAGGAGGGCAGGATGCTGTTTCTGTTGGCTGCAGAGGAGAGGACATGCAGTAATGGGTTTAAACTTCAAGTACAACGATATAGGCTAGATATCAGGGGAAAAAATTTACAGTCAGAGTAGTTCAGCAATGGAATAGGCTGCCTAAGGAGGTGGTGAGCTCCCCCTCACTGGCAAAAGTTGGAGACACTTTTCTTGGATGCTTTGGGCTGATCCTGTGTTGAGCAGGGGGTTGGACTAGATGGCCTGTATGGCCCCTTCCAACTCTATGATTCTATGATTTAAACCTAGACAAAGGTCAGTTATTCTTGTTGATATTGCTGGACCTTTCAGTGGCCCTTGATACAACTGGAAACTTCATCCTTGTCCATCAGATAAAATATGGAATAGGTGATATGGCTCTTGGTGGTTTGGTTTTGCCTGATTAGACACAGAGAATTTCCATCAGGAGAGAAGAATACAGAAGGTACTGTGGGGGAGCCTCAACATTTCATTTTGTTACCTTTACTCTTCAATATTTATATGATGGCTCTGAATGAGGTCTGTAGCTTTGGGGTTGCATATCAATATGTTGAAGACAAATGAGTCTGCATTTAATTAACTTCCATATATGTCTATTCAAGTTCTGAACCAGTGTTTTGAAGCAATGATTGAAAGGCTTGGGCAAATCAAGGTAAAGATGAATCCAGAGGAGACAGATAATGCATGGTGGAAAGATAGATTCTTGGCTAGAATTCAATACTCTAATTGTGAATGTGGATCTGATTTCCTCGTTCATAGCTCCATCATGTATAGCTTAAGAGTCCTCAGGGACTCTGTGTTGCTGTATGAAAAGCAGAGTGGTGTGGTCAAGAGTTTTGTTTTTGCTTTTTTTTACCAGCAACATCTGATCCATCATTTCATTTCTAGATTCAGCCAACCATGATCCATGGTGTTGTAACCTATGTTGAGCTGCCTTTGAATGAAACCCAGAGATTGCAGATGGTTCAGAGTGTGAAAATCTGACTGTTATTATGGGATGGCTATTGGAACTATATCTTGTCTATTTTAAAAAGTGTTGTGAATTCCAGTTTACTTCCAATTTCAATTTTGGTGTAGTGGTTAAGAGTGGCAGTTTATAATCTGGCTAGCCAGGTTTGGTTCACTGCTCCTTCATATGCAGCCAACTGGGTGACTTTGGACTTGTCACAACTGTTCTCACAGAGCAGTAATATCAGGGCTCCCTCAGCCCCACATACCTCACAGGGTGCTTGTTGTGGGGAGAGGAAGGGAAGGTGATGGTAAGCCGCTCTGAGATTCTTTCTGGTAGAAAAAAAACAGGGCATAAAAACAGCTACTCTTCTTCTTCTTTAAAGCCCTTTGCAGCATAGGATCAACATATCAGAAGAAATATATCTTCATGTAATGGGTTCTCTCCAAACATGAGGGGGGAGTCTTCCATGGAAACTTTTAGAAGGGTCTGTTTTCACAAAGCTCTGCTCATCAGAGCTTTTAATACAATGTAGTTTGCAGGTATTTTATTGTATATTAGGTTTTATTATGTTGGGGTAAGAATTTTGACTTTTATTGTACTTTGATGTTTTAAGTATGCTTTGTAAGTCCCCTTGAGCCATGGGGGAAGGTAGAATATTAAACAAATAAGCAACCAAATGTCTAATTTTAAAAATGCTGATATAGTGTGGGAAGCCCAGCTTCAGGTAATGAAATGTTGCAGATATTGAAAGGTTAAATCCCCTCTCCTGTTCCACCCAGCCTTGAATATAAATCATAGGTGCACATATTTGCCACTTACCAATCACAGATGCTACTTACCCTTCCTCATTATTTCTACTTGGCTTAAGGTATTGTTGTTTCATTATGTTATAGGAGCTCTAGCCAGTGTTATTTCTTCTGATTTAGGCATGAATATCTAAGCTGCAAAATCTTGTGCTGTGATAGCATATGGGTTGCCAGGACTCTTCCAAGAAACTGCCATCTCCTACTTTAAAACCTCATGATCTGCAGTCCCCAAAGGTATAAACAAACATAACAGCAAAGATAATGACAGATGTATCTGGAAACAAGTGGACAGCAATTGAATGTGAGACTCCAAGCAACCCCTCCAAGATCTTCATACCATAGAAAAGAGGAGGAAGTTGGAAACAGTGGCAAAGCCAATACGGAATGTAAGAGTTTAGTCAAATTTTAGAATCTTCCAGGGTGAGTTGTACATTTCCTGGGAGCTCTCCGTGGTGCTGAAAAACAATTCACTTTGCCTATGATCTTAGCTTTCTGAGTGTGCTGCATCCTGACTTCCTGAACAATACTCTGCTGACTGCCTTTGTCTGTTGCCTTCTCAATTCTCCCAACAGCTGAGCCTAACCACTTTCTGTAGAGTGGAAGAATTTATGGAATAGAAAGTGGGGAGGAGAACCTCTTAAAATTCAGTGAATGCTATAAAATACTTGAAAATGTTTTATCTCACCATACATCACAAGATTAATCAGAGGTATCATTTGTTTAAATCAGTAATTTAGAAACCACAGCCCAAATTTATCCCTTGAGTACCTTCCTTTGACAAATTCTAAAAGGAAAATTGTATGGCTCAAGGGGCTAACAAAGTCTTTTGCATTCCAGTTGCTGCTTGGAATATAATACAATCTTTGTAAGGATATAGAGCTGTTCCTCTGAAAAAAACATGATTTACTACTCATTGGAGAAGGATGATAGTTTGGATAAAATACTCTTGATCCAAAAAGAGCAATTACATAACATGCAATGGTTGTATTATCATGCTATATCTACACTAGCTTCCCATCTGCTTTCAGGCATAATTCTGAATACTGGTTCCTACCTTTTAGGTCTCGAATGGCTTAAATCTAGGATATGAAAGGAGTGTCTCCACCTATAACATCTAGCCCACCACTTAAGATCCTTGGCCTGCTGACTTTTAATTTTGCCTTGAAGTATACTGGAAGCCAATGACAATCTTTTAAAACCTATGCGCTATGAGTACTATATGGTGGACTTGTTACATCACTCAGGACCAGCTGAGATTTCTGAAGATTTGTTAATGTCAGCTCCACATATGTTACAGTGATCTAAACTTAAAGTAAGCAGTATGAGTGACTGATGAAATTATTTATCTTCAGGAATGTAGGCAAAGGACAGTAACTTTTCTTGGCTTTCTCTTGGACATCCTATCCTAATCTGCTATGATTTAGGAGAACCTCTAGTTTGGAGCAGTGGTTAGGAGTACAGACTTCTAATCTGGCATGCTGGGTTTGATTCTGCACTCCCCCACATGCAGCCAGCTGGGTGACCTTGGGCTTGCCATGGCACTGATAAAACTGTTCTGACCGAGCAGTGATATCAGGACTCTCTCCGCCTCACACATCTCACAGGTTGTCTGTTGTGGGGAGAGGAAAGGGAAGGCAACTGTAAGCTGCTTTGAGCCTTCTTCAGGTAGAGAAAATTGGCATATAAGAACCAACTCCTCCTCCTCCTCCTCCTCCTCCTCCTCCTCCTTCTCTTCCTCTTCCTCTTCCTCTTCCTCTTCCTCTTCCTCTTCCTCTTCTTCTTCTACAGCTGATGCAGAACGCAAAAGCCAGGTCCCTCACAGCAACACAATGGAGGTCCCACATTCAGCCCATTCTCTAACAATTGCACGGGTTATTATCCAGATTCTGAATCAGGCTTAAGGTTCTGGAAATTACCTTCAAGGCCATACATGGTCGGGGCCCAGTGTACATGAAAGACTACCTCTCTGCCTATGCCCCTCAAAGAGCTTTGTGCTCCGCCACCTCCAAATGGCTAGTGATCCCTGGCCCAAAGAAAGTTCGCTTGACCTCAACCGGCAGCAGAGCCTTCTCCATCTTGGCCCCAACATGATGGAAATAGCTTCCAGAGGAGATCAGGGCCCTAACAGAAACAATTCCGCAGGGCCTGCAAAAGGGAGCTCCTCCACCAGATATTTGTTTGATATTGACCAAAGTTAGACAACATCTACTGGGCCTCCAAACCTCCCTCCCTTGAATCCATACGCCTGACATGATCAACCATGGGTCTGTTAGATTGTTACTCTGTTAAAATGTTATCTTCCATGTTTACTGCTATTATTATCACTGTTGCCATTCATTTGATATAGTCATTAAGTTTGATGTACTGTTCTTGTTCCCATACATTTCATGTGAACTGTCTGGAGCCCTAGGGGAGAGTGGTATATAAACATGATAGATAGATAGATTCAGCATCGTTATATTTATGTATTTATTTACAGTCCACCTTCCTTGCTGAGCCTCAAGGCAAATTGAATCAGCTACTTGGAAATGTAGCTCTGCTCACACAAGAGGTGCCAAGAATTTCATAGAATCATAGAATGATAGAATCCAGTCCAACCCCCTGCACTATGCAGGACACTCACAACCCTATCACTCATCCACTGTAACCTGCCACCCCCTTGAACCTTCACAGGATCAACCTTTCCATCAGATGGCTATCCAGGCTCTGTTTAAAAATGTCCAAAGATGGAGAACCATCAACCTCCTGAGGAAGCCTGTTCCACTGAGAAACCACTCTGTCAGGAACTTCTTCCTGATGTTTACACCTCTCCTGCCCTTCCACCAGTATCCAGAGTGAGTCCCACTGGGACTTAACCAAAGTGAACAAATGTCCTTTCTTAAGGTCAACTTGCTGGGATATCCCTCTCTGGACCTCACAGGGTAAGACCCTCATGGAAACCTTTATATGCTGTTTATCAGTTTCAGACCTATCATAGAATCACAGAGCTGGAAATCATAGAATCATAGAGTTGGAAGGGACCTCCTGGGTCATCTAGTCCAACTCCCTGCACTATGCAGGACACTCACAACCCTATCACTCATCCACTGTAACGTGCCACCCCTTTGAACTTTCACAGAATCAGCCTCTCCATCAGATGGCTATCTAGCCTCTGTTTAAAAATTTCCAAAGCTGCAGAACCCACCACCTCCAGAGGAAGTCTGTTCCACCGAGAAACCCCTCTGTCAGGAACTTATTCGGAATGCTTAGACTAAATTTCTTTTGAATTAATTTCATCCCATTGGTTCTGGTCCATCCCTCTGGGGCAAGAGAGAACAACTCTGCTCCATCCTCTACATTGAAGATGGTTATCAGATCCCCTCTCAATCATCTCCTCTCTAGGCTAAACAGACCAAGCTCCCCCAACCTTTCCTAATACATCCTCATCTTCAAACCCCTCACCATCTTTGTTGCCCTCCTCTGGACACATTCCAGTTTGTCTACAACCCTCTTCAATTGGGGTGCCCAAAACTGAACACAGTACTCCAAGTGAAGCCAAACCAGAGCAGAGTAAAGCACCTCCCATGATCTGGACACTATACTCCGTTTGATACTGCCCAAAATCCCATTTGCCTTTTTAGCCACCGAGTCATACTGCTGTCTCCTGTTCAATGTATGGTCTACTAAGATTCCTAGATCCTTTTCACACAGACTACTGCCAAGACAAGTCTCCCCCAGCTTATATTGGTATATTTGGTTTTTCCTACCTAAATGCAAAACTTTACATTTGTCCCCATTGAACATTTTATTCAGTTTAACCCATTTTTCGAGCCTATCAAGATCATCACTCTGGATCAATCCTTCTTGCTGCCGAAGGAAATTTTAAATCGCCCGAAATCCAAATGGAAATCGCATTCTGTATAGAGGGCAGGGACTGAATCGATCTGGGGTTGGAATAAAAGCTCCGTGCAGTTTACATCCTGTTTTATATCAGCTGAACCTTTCTGTTTCAGGTATGGAGTAAAGAATTAGCGTCTGTGACTAAGTGCGGCTGTCATTGACACCACAGAGGCCATCCAATGCAGAGCAACGGCACACACTTGCAGATCCACATGGGCAATGGTGCAGTGGCATGCAGAGGGCACAGGTGCCTATTTAAGGTACGACATGTGCCTGCCTGGCCTTTCCACACCATTTGCCGCCCTCCCACCCTCTGTTTAAATTAGGTGTTTGGTTATAGGTCAAGTTGCTATATTTTTATTATGTTATACTTCAGTTGCAGCTGTGGTTTAGGCACAGTAAAGAGCCCATTGGCAGGTAGTCCAGTTTGCGTACTGGAATCCCTGGGGTTGGGGGGTTTCCTTAACGAGACTGGCTGATGATCGGGTGCTGCCTAACCAGTTAGAAAGCTAGGGGCTCATAGCCAGGCAGCCAGGGTTACCAAAAAGAGGTGGATGCCTGTTGGCCCCCGTCTTGTCACCTCCCATGGAAGGGATACCATGATGCAAAGGAACTGTTCTCCTGGCTGGGATAGAAGTGGGTTCCAGGGCATCTATGGACCCTGGTATTAATGCAGCTGGATGGCTGTGGGGGTCAGGCTCCCTTACCTTGTGCTAGGCCAACCCTCAGGGTGAGGTTGTAATAAGAAGCTGCGGCCATTTCATTGCCAAAACGGCTGAGTCACATCTTCATTGGTATAATTGCCAGCCTGCAAATCAATTATTATCTCTATATTTTTCACTTTAACCAACTCCTACAGCAGTGGCTACAACAAAAATGATACTTTTTTTGTTTTCCTTGCAACTCAAGCTATCAGCTGCAGGGGTAGGAAGACAGGAAGGATCATAAGCTTGGCTTTTTATCATTTCCACCCTAACACCCCCCCCCCTTCAAATTTCTGCATCTCAGCAAGGGTTGGATACAATAAATCTTCCAGCCTGGAAAATAAGAGGAACCAAAGTTTCCACTGATGCCTATAACCAGCTGAGAGTAGGTTCCTGATCCCCCCTTCTACCACAAAGTACTTTGCTATATATACAGAAAATCCACCCCCCCCCCCATCAGCAGCAGATCACAAACTGACTCCCACTTGATTCCTCACTAGATGGCAGATGGCTTCTGTTGTTTGCAAGTAGCCTGTTCCTGTGAACAGACCTGAACAGGTTCCAAACAGTCAGTTTATTGGCTGCCTGTTCCCCAGTAGTGAACAGAATGGGAACTGAACCAGCAAGTGTTTGAGCACCCCCTCCCCCTACACTTTAGAAAACAAGGATTTTACATCTAGATAGGACACAGCAGCACAAACTATTCCTGAGGAACAATGAAGAGAATAATGGACCCAAACCAAACCAAAGGGAGTCTCACCAAACCAAAGGAAGCCTGGTTGGATAGTCTGGCCACAACAATTTTGTTGAGAATAGGTACTTCACGTTAAAGAAGTGTGTGCTCTTAGGAAGCACAATGGCTAGTCTGCGAAATGTTCATTGTCTATTCATAGAACATAATTTCACATTTCAGACCAGAGAAGAACATCTTGAGGAGATGCCTTTTGATTAGAATATTATTACAAGTGTGTACCAAGATGGAATTTGGTGACATTAATAGTTGACTCCCATACCTTCCTGTCTTTTACAATACATCACATCAGAGTATTTAACCACTGGCAGAAAATCTTAGCTCCTCATCAGTGGGTGCCAAATTGTTGTTTGTATAGACTCTCTGGGGGTCCATACCAGATTGTTTCTACTAAATTGTCTTCTCTATACTTCATGAAACTTGGTGAAAATATATGTAGGACACATACAGTGATTTTAAGATGTATTTCATAGTCCTCAAGTAATAACTTTGTAAAATAGCAATATCAGGCTTTTCCCCCCATTTCTATTCTGCATCCTCTATCAGAATGAAATTAGGATATTTCCTTTACAATAGTAAATAACATTTCCACAATATAAGAGAAGTTCAATGCATTATTCAACTTTACTACTCAACAGTTCTTCACATCTGCTTACAGTATGCTTGCTACCTTTCCCCACACACCCACACAGAGGGATTTTGTTCCTACATACTTTCAGACAAATGTACATTAAACAGCTACAAATCTGGTTTTGCCCGTCACCAGAAGACACAGCTAATTATGGCTTTGTGACATATATGTAATATGATATACTTGTTTTCAAGCATAGTCTCAACTTACATTTGTTCACTTATCTGTCCAATTATAACAAGTATTTCTATGCCACAGTACAAAGTTCATACAGGCAACCTCCCTGGAAAAATCCAGTCCAGCCTAGCTAACAAAATAATATCATAATTTGTACAAATTGTGTCTTTAAAACTGCAACAGAAGCAGGCGATATAAGAAAGAAAAAGCTTTGCTGTTACTAACTTACACAACTGGGACAGTCTTGGGCTTAGTAGTCAGAAGACTGAAAGTATTGTTGAATTTCCTTTTTTCATACCAAATTATCTGTCCTGAAGATCCTGTTTTAAACAGCAGACCATTAAGTTAAGGTGTTTTGTTGTTGCTCTACTATGAAATCATAATGAACAGAGTAACCCAGGGCTTTCCTCCATTTGCTCTATTTTTATCATAAACCATGATATTATCAATAGAACTATGAAACAGCAAGATAGATGGGTAGCTATATTGGTCTGAAGCAGCAGAACAAAGTTTGAGTTCAATGGCACCTTTAAGACCAAAAATGTTTTATTGTTGGCATCTACTGGCATATGCAAATGTTATACACACTACAGTTTGGCATGCATTGGGGAGTGCTTTTTAGGGTTAATATAAAAGTTTATTTACTGCTTAATTCTTTTTGCTCCTATTAAAAACTTTAGAGTCAGAGAAATAGATCATTAACTAAAACTGTTTTTCTTTTCTTGCTTGACAATGAGATTAGAATTGGGGGGGGGGGGCTGAAAACACACAGAGAACTGATGAGGCATTCCACCAAAGAAGACACCAGCATACCTTCCAGATGTGCTGACGAAGCACCTTTGTGGCACTGGGACTTGACTAAGTGTTACTGTGGCAATGTTGTGGAGTAAGGCAAGCAGAAGCTGTTGTGCTGGTGGAGAAAGGGGCAAATTCTGGACATGGCATGAGTTAAGCACCCGAGTCTGACAATACCCCCCCAAAACTTTAAGCTGCCATTTTCTTATCTGGTGGGTGTTGCCAGAGTTGCTATGGACTCCAGCGTACTTGCTATACTATCTATGACTTGCAAAGGGGCTGGGGGACTTGTTATTTATCCCTGTTAAATGACCATAGGGGACAGACCAACAGCTCCAGTTTTTTATTGATGGAAGGCCATCACAGTCACCCTCAGGATTGGGCTGTGAGAAATCTAACTTGAAATGCTTATCTAGTCCTGGGCAAAGAATAACAAGGCTGGACACATCTTATTGTATACTTCAGATAGCAGGATAGGCTTCTTCACTCCAGGACCGAGACCAAAAGTGAAAGCTTTAATCTGTGTCCAAAGTTCGTGCTCTTATGGAAGACATATCTTCATTACAAAAATGCTAGTTGTAAAACCAGTTTTCCCTGATCCCGATAGCCAAGCTATCCTGATCTCTTCATCTCTCAGAATTTAACCAGGGCCCGCCCATGTTAGTATTTGGAGGAGAGATCACCAAAGAATCCCAGAGTCACTATGCAGGCAATGGCAAACCATTTCAGAAAATCTCTTGCCTTGAAATCCCGATGGTGTTGCAACATGATGGCAAAACAAAATGAAACACCAGTTTAATGTTATGGTCTCCAAGTGACTCACCAATTATAATTCTATAAGGTTACAGACCCCACCAGCTTATCAGATTTCCTTTTTAAAAAGGGTTTCTGGGATAAGAGTGGAGGAGACCAAGATAATTATACTACGTAGGTCTGTGATAATCAAAAAGTTAATCAAATCTTATTGTCAGTTAAATTTCTGTTGATAAATAAAGCAAAATAATTGGAAAGCAATGTCAAAACATGGAAGCTTATTCCTCACCTCACATCATGACTCTATTTCTCCTAAAATTGCTGCCAGCACAGAATCCTTATCTGGCTTGACTAAGTATCCCACTAGAAGCAAATCGGAGATCTATGGCCAGATTTTCAGAATGTCTTTAAAATGCTAATTCTCCAGTTCTTTTATGACAGTTGGTGAGGAAAGTGGTTTTACTCCCTCCCATATAGTTTTACCAATCAAGACTGATACCTGCTTACTTGCTTCTTGCTAATTAGTCCCTCAAAGGAAGAACATGCCCCCCCCAAAAGTATTGCCTGCTTCCCCTCCATGTGGTAATAACCATCTATTAGACGACTCTACTTGTGGGGGTAGCATCAAATGCAGGTTTGCCCTCCAACCTTCTCCCCTTTTTTTAGGACACCCCATATGGATCTCAACTGTATGTTGAGAAAATAAATGTAAAATGGCAAAGCCACACAAAGCCAGAATTTAATTCTCTCTTCATTTTTCTCTCCAAACACGCAGTTCCAGTCAGAATTGGCTACCAGTGCACAAATGGAATGATGAATCTAGTATTTGTTTTAACCATAAAGTTATCAGGTGTCTGTAGGAATATCTGCAACCTGAAAACCACAGTCTCAAACTTTTACAGTAGATTAAAAGCATTCTATTATTTCATGTACTACCCTTATTTTTTCATTTTTTATCTCACTGGGAACAGATATTTTCAAAATGGGACCTGAATATATTCCCATAGATTAACGTTCCATAAAGCTAGCAGCTACGGATGCTATTTTGGTAGTGTGTCAAACGGTGGCTACACTTGCAGAACTTTTTAGCAACCCTGCTTTCACCTCTATGCTATCTCCAAGGTATTACCTCTTAACTTTAATACAAATGGATTGGAATGGTCTAAAGGTTAAGAAAGCAAAATTTTGCGAGCAGAGTTCATACATTATTATAGACCCAAAGCAGATGCATCTAAGTGCACAAACCATTGGTTAAAATACATGCTTTAAAAAAATTAATTTTTACCATTGATTAGACACAGCTTAAGCTCTTCTTCTTCTTCTTTTTTCATTGCCACAGTGGTGATGAGGGGGATAATTTTCAGTTAGTCAATTGCTAACATCTTATCTTACTGTGTAATAGCAGAAATTAATGGGATAAAAGTAGTGCATTCAAAGACAAATTATCATTTCACTGATCTACTGCTACCAGTGCCAATTCCCTCTGCTCCCATTAAAAGCTTTAAAGCAATAGAAAAGTGCTAGTTAACTAAAATTGTGTTCCCTTTCTTACACCACAAAAATTCCATTTATTCTTTTTGTTATGCCCTTGTGTAAATTCCAGCTTTCGGAAGCTGTTTTGGGGATCATGTGTTATGTATTTTGGCAGTGTTGCATGCCTGGATTTTTTCCATGGTACTTTAATTTTGTGGTTCAGTGAGTATAAGTTGGAGTTCTCCATAAAGACTTGTATTTAAAACAGCGAAGGATATATATTGTTTCCTAAAACATTTGATGTTATGTTCATGATGGTTGTGACTATCCATAGAAAACAAAGGGTCTTCGTTGTCTCCCAGAAAAGCCCTTTGATTTCTTATCAAGCTAGAAATTATTTACAGAAGGCATGACGTAAAAAAAAAAACCCCTTCAATAAAAAAAACTTTTAGCATATTGAAAAAAAGACAAAATATCACAAAAAAAAATGTTTTCATTTTTATCCTCACGAATGGATAGGCAAACTGGAAGCAGGAAAAAATTGCCTTTGATATAGAAATAAATTGCTGATTTTCTATGATTCTATGATTTTCTATGATTTCTATGATTTTCTATGAGGTAGCAGCTCATAGATCTCGACATTCAAATTCCATCATCGGTACAACCCAGTCCATGAACAACTATGGAACTGTGGGATCATTCGTAAGGATGGAAAAGCTGAAATTTCCTCTATCTTTGCTGAAAGAGAAGCATTAGTAAGGGTAGTGGCAATTTTATCTAGTGTTTGTTGAGAGAGAGAGAGAGAGAGAGAAAGCCCTACTGAGTCATTTCAACAATGCAAATGTTAGAAATCCTTTAATGATTCAGAATGTTATATGATGGCATATAGTAGGAACAGGTAACTTGGTGGCAATTACAATGTTAGAATCATAGAATCATAGAATCAGAGAGTTGGAAGGGGCCATACAGGCTATCTAGTCCAACCCCTGCTCAATGCAGGATCAGCCCTAAGCATCCTAAAGCATCCAAGAAAAGTGTGTATCCAGTGTATCAGATTACCAGTGAGGGGGAGCTCACTACCTCCTTAGGCAGACTATTCCACTGCTGAACTACTCTGACTGTGAAAAATCTTTTCCTGATATCTAGCCTATATGGTTGTACTTGTAGTTTAAACCCATTACTGCGTGTCCTCTCCTCTGCAGCCAACGGGAACAGCATCCTGTCCTCCTCCAAGTGATCAACTTTCAAATACTTAAAGAGGGCTATCCTGTCCCCTCTCAGCCTCCTTTTCTCCAGGCTGAACATTCCCAAGTTCCCCAACCTATCTTCATAGGGCTTGGTCCCTTGGCCCCAGATCATCCTCGTCGCTCTCCTCTGTACCCTTTCAATTTTATCTACATCCTTCTTGAAGTGAGGCCTCCAGAACTGCACACAGTACTCCAGGTGTGGTCTGACCAGTGCCGTATACAATGGGACTATGACATCTTGTGATTTTGATGTGATGCCTCTGTTGATACAGCCCAAAATGGCATTTGCCTTTTTTACCGCTGCATCACACTGCCTGCTTATGTTTAGTTTACAATCCACAAGTGCCCCAAGGTCTCGTTCACACACAGTGTTACCTAGAAGCATATCCCCCATCCAGTAGGCATGCTTTTCATTTTTCTGACCCAGATGCAGAACTTTACACTTATCTTTATGAAATTGCATCTTGTTCTCATTTGCCCATTTTTCCGTGGCCTGGGGAGCCTTTAAAAACGCTCCCCAGGCCCCAGGGAGGGCAATCCGCGGCTCGCAGAGCCACGGATCGCCCTCCCAGGGGCCTGGGGAGCCTTTTTGCAAGTAGAGCCGCCTGTTAAAATGCTCCCCAGGCCCGCAGAAGCCTTTGCAGCTGGGGGGTGGGTGGAGGAGAAAGGCTTCTGCAGGCCTGGGGATGGTGCTGGGCGGCTCGCAGAGCCTTTCGCCAGTGGGAGGGGGGCCCAAAACGGTTTCTCCCACCCTGGCCAGCCACCAAGCACCGTCCCCAGGGACGGCAGCTAGCGCCCATTTTATTCTAACATAAAATGGGCTTTAAATCTAGTTATTTCTAGATTCACATTATGAAAGGCATATATGGTTGCCAGTTTCATATTTTCTAGCCCAGTGAACATGAATTCCATGGGAAAGTGAATTGACTCCTACAGCTTCTGAGGTTTACATTGCAAAAGAATAAGAACATTCTTCCAACTTCGTTACTCAGTAAGCCATTGGGTAGAAGGGAATGGAGATGAAGGAAATTGTTGGGGAAGAAATGATGTGTATTGTTTCAGATCAATGTCTGGCATCACACTTGCCTGCTGACCAATTTACAGTGCAGCTCTATGTGAAAATACTCCAATCTAAGCCCACTGACAATTAGTAAATGGTGTTATTCAAAGTAATTGTCAACATAAATTGGGCCAAATCTGGAACCCAAATGCTAAGCAGAGAGTGTACACAGGCTTAGCAAAGAAGCACGGCTGCAAAATAGGATGAAGTTGTGCTTCTATCATCCATCAAAAGTGGAAAGGAATAAAAATTTAATGCAACCAACAGTTCTGATCCTGATCTACACATCTCAACATGTTTTCATATATTCATTACTGAACAATCAATTTTGTTTTTCTTTGACTTCCTCAGAATCCTTATTAAAGGACCACCTCCACAGAAAATAACTGCAGGATACCTCTTTGTTCATTGACTGATCTGTGATGACTAGTATTAACATAATAACCATTTTTAAAAATTGTGCAGTTATCATGAAGGCATTTTTAACTCCATAAGAATTTTCTAGTAGCTAACAGTGGTACAAATCTATAGTAGCATTCTACACTGCTCTTTCCAAAGTTGTCATCTGCTGATATAGGGTGTCCCCATGCTTCCACATTTAAAAATTTGTAATTTTTAATCAAACTAGAAAATCCATGTCCACCGAACTATTCATCTTTAACTCTTCCTTTTGAGTCTGTGAACAATGTATACCATGTACTTTATGATTGAAATTCAGTAGCAATAAAGGCTGTGTGTGTGGGGGGGGGGGTTGAATATAATGATACCCTTCTGTTCAGTGATGAAGGACTACTGTAGAAGGATCCTTCTTCCAAAGGAACAGCTGGATCCAGCCTATTAACAAGAATAACATTTTAAAATGGAACTGAAAATTTTCCTCATAAACCAGTTTGACCTTTTCCACTAAATCTCAGAGCATATTAAAGTACATTTCTTTAAACCATTGCTTTTCATTGTATGTCTAAAGGCTCTTCTCTTCAACTTTATTTATTATTTAAATTTATAAGTTTTAAGTTATATATATAAGTTATAAACTTATATAGACTTATAGGTGTGCCAATAGAAATGAATACATTACCAGGCATTCATAATAGTGCTAATTGACATCATTGCTGATCATATGTTCCATGGTGATCAGTTCCTGAAGTCAGTGTTAGAAGAAACGACACCCCCTTGTTTCAGTACTATGGTCCCTACACTTAATTTTGTGTATCTGAGAGGCTTCAATAAAATTGTTCACAGCTGATTTCTCTTCTGTCTCCTTTATGATGGGCAACTGAATATGCAAACTGATTCCAAAGTATTGTGCTCAAACTTGTGTGAGTTCTTTCTTTGGTGTCAAATCCACACATGCAGATAATTACTGAATATTCCAGTTCTCAGGTGATGAATGTACTTTTTGTAGGAACCCACCTTAAATGATAATTGTTCAAGTGCTTGTAGACATGCAGTGGCTGAAGTTATAATTACGGAGGCTTTTGCATCATGAACACTGACTCAAATCTATAAAGAATGGAAAGAAGATCTCAAAATATAATTGGTTTTTCATGCAAAAATGACCTCCATATGGGTTGGACAAGTTTTAAAATATCTTTTATAAACAGCAGACTGGGTCACATGAAGAAGAGGTCTACAAACTTTGTACCGGGAAGCTTTTAAGGAGAGGGTCAGAATTCAGCCTGTTTCCTTGGAAACCTGACCTAAGAGCAAGGGATTCTTCTTGAGTGATAGTTTAAAGAACTAGCACTAAATTCGATAGGGGGGTATAATTTATTCCTTCCTATATTAGGTAGTTGTATTTGTAAAATGAACTTTTAAACCTCATTATTTGAGTTGAAACATCAGAATCAGCCAGAATTAAAATCCATGGAATCATGCATACCATCCACTGGAGGACCTTCAGGCTGTTCTCAACTAGACAATATTTCTAAAAATAGTTTGAATGGATAATATAAAGTGCACTTCCAGAAATAACATCAGATTGGTCTTCATGAACTATTAATCATGCCTGATTTAATGGGATCATTATATTTGGCATTCTGCATGTGTTAATAGCATCTAATGCACAGATGCTTTTTCTGACTGTTGAATGAATAATGGTCTGGGACTCAAGTTTTTTAAATGGCCCCTTAATATCAACTGCTTTGGCAAGTGGGGGAAACAATCCACATGTCATTTAACTTATATTAGCATGGTGAAAAAGGCATATGTTCACAATCAAATTACACATTTCACCATGCAGTCTTAACAGCGTGTGTTGAAGGTGATATTGTTATGGCAGTGCATGCTTCAGCAATGAGAGGGGAAAATTAAAATGGAGTAGTAAATTTAGATTTTAAAACCATAACCCTCTGTCTTGGTTTAGAAATAACACATTTGCAAAACTGAAGAGAACAGCAAAACAAGTTTTCACCAATTAATTTGGACTAGTGTGCTACAAGTTTTAGGTATTATATAAGGCAATTCATGTGTGCAGAGTAATACACATGATACCTCTCTGTCTTTGTATGCTATAATTTTAAGTCTATGGAGCCTGAGACCAGGAAATAGAATAGCACTAGAAAGGCAAGCTGGAAGATAGGCCTAATTGTATGTCATAGCCACGCTCTAGGCCAGCCTAGACTTTTTACTGTTGAGAAACACCTGAAACATTATTCAGGCTTCAATAAATGAATGAATGAATGCATGCAAATCAGTCTGGTTTCTGTCCTGACTTGTCAATATCTTGGAGGGCCCATATCCAGACTGTGCTGAGGAAGCTGCATTGGCTGCCAATTGCTGCCTGGATCTGGTTCAAGGTTCTGGTTCTGACCTTTAAAGCCCTCTGTGGTCTGGATCTCACATATCTGAGGAATCGCCTTTTGCCCTATGCCCCCTGCAGAGCTTTACACTCTGTGGGTACCAACTTGCTGGTCGTACCCAGCCCCAGGGAAGCATGCCTAGCCTCAACCAGGGCCAGGGCCTTTTCAGTTCTAGCCCCCACATGGTGGAATGAGGTCCCAGAGTACCTGCAGGTCCTGCGTGAGCTTTCAGTGTTCCACAGAGCCTGCAAACTGGAGCTCTTCCTCCAGGTTTATGGTTGAGGCCAGCGTAGTGAGAAGATCTGCTGGTCTCCACAGTGCTAAGAGGTGTAAGTGATTAGCATTCTGTCACCTGTGCTCCCTTTTCCCACCCCTCTGTTAGATGTTATTGGGGGGTGTCGGGCTCTTACTGATTGACTCCTTGGACCTTCTGGAACATGTTATCTCCTCCAGCCACACCCTTTTTCTTTTTTAGAGGCAGAGGGGAAGTGAAAGTCATTCAGCCTCGCCTTGGCTCCATCCAGCATCAATAACTCACAGCCAAACCGCTCAGACTATCTTTCTTTTTCCTTTAATCTCACCACATTACAAAAAAGGAACCCCTTTTCCCTTCTCCCATCACCCCTTTTAACCATTTTTGTTCGCCTCTTCTCCTCCCCCTCCTTAACCAACTAGAAGTTACAAATATCCCTTCCCTCCACATCTTTCACCCAGCATGCTCCACCCTGTCAGAGCCAAAGGTGCCGAAGGTGCCACAGCCCCCGCTATCATCAAACAAGAGAAGCACTAAATCATCTCAATCATTCCCTCCCCACATTGCAATTTTTCACCAGGATGCTCCCTCCCAGCCGTAAGTAGAGAGTTCATCTTTGGGGCATACCGGGGTTGTGCGCAGCGAGGTGGTGTTCTTATATAGGGCATGGGCTACTGGCAGGATTCCCTCCCATGGCCACAGGTGAGTCCTGATGGGGGGAGGGCATTAGGTTGAACACCCATGTCATCTTGCATAGAGTACAACATAGGGATACCAGCCTCCAGGTGGGACCTCAGGAGCTCCTGGAATTACAATTCATCTCCAGACCACAGATATCAGTTTCCCTGAATAAAATGGATGCTTTGGAGGCATTGTACCCTACTATGGTTTCATACTTCTCCAGGCTCCATCCCCAAATCTCCCATCTGGATCTGCCAATGCAACCCTCCTTTCCCTCCAGTTACCAAGGAGGACCATTCATGGAGATGTTAAGCTGCTTGTGTTGTAAATTCCTGCTTTGGAAATACCTGGTGATTTGGTGATGAAGTGTAAGGAGGATGTTTGGGACGGGGAAGAACTCAGCAAGTTATAATGCTAACTGTTACAGTAGTCTACCCTCCAAAGCAGCCATTTTATCCAGGGAAACTGATCTCTGCCATCTGGTAATCAGTTGTAATTCTGAGTACTCTTTAGGCCCTACGGAAAGTCAGCAGCCCTACAAAATCATCACCATATTTTTATCTGCTTATGTCTTTGCTTTGGCACACTAAAAAATAAAGTGTATATAACCAGTATTAAAATGAAAACAGTTTTTTGCCAGCAAAGTAATTAACAGAAATTGCAAGTTAAAGCAAAAAAGAAGAGCGTTAATAAGTGCTGATGATATTTTATTTGTAGTCTGCCCTTCCAGTGTTGCTCAGCATGGCTACCAACTTCATAAAACATCATACAAACGTTATTATTAACTAGTGTCCCCAACTGAAATTTCTAGGCAAGGGTTTTTTGCTATCAGGAGCTGGTCTTTCCCCACACACCCCCACCCAGTGGTGAGGCCATTCATTATTGATCGTTGTTATTTGGGGCCCTGACCATAAGCCTGGTGGAATAGCTCCATCTTGCAGGTCCTGTAAGCCCCGTTATAACAATTTTACTT
Source organism: Paroedura picta (assembly GCF_049243985.1). Lineage (NCBI taxonomy): Eukaryota > Metazoa > Chordata > Lepidosauria > Squamata > Gekkonidae > Paroedura > Paroedura picta. The sequence continues at coordinate 126,346,367 of NC_135369.1, read as the reverse complement.
AATTTTAACTTTATTTTAATGTATTATCTAAAATGATTGAAATGTTTAAATATATTTACTTGATGCAAACTGCACTGAGCCCCTGAGAAGGGTAGTATATAAACTTAATAAAATAAATAAATCACCCTTGGGAGTGCATTCCACCAGCCATGAGGGACACAGATCAAGAGAGCATGTGGTTGACAGGACAGCTGCCAGGACAGCCAAGGAGAGTTGGCTGAAGTGGTCCAAAGTAGGACTCAGGGATGGTCGAGGGGCCTCTAGTATTTCACTTTATGCATCAAGCCTGGTGGAAAAGTCTGAAAGTGCTACGTTGAATAAGAGTAATGATATCTCATGGGTAGAAACTGCTTTTTAAAGCTAATCACTAAAATTAAACCACTAAAATCAAAGTAAGTCTAATTAGGAGATATCCATTATAAAGGGAGGTAATATGCAGTTGGTACCCACTTACATCTTTTTATTGACAGCTGGAGTTTAAACATAACTATAAACTTGTCTAAAATAAAGTGCAGAGACAATGTTTTGATTCTGAGATTTCTCCTGACCCATTCTACCCTCTTGACAACCATAATGAGGAGGATTTTACTTCATGAATTTGTTTTGCTGTTAATTAATTTTGACAGGCTGAAAGATTATCAGATCCGAATATATGGATTGTTAAATGTCATTCTTCTCTTCTCTGGAGAAAAGCCATCACCAAATGAAATGAATGTTGTAGAAAATTACCTTCTCCCCCTCCCCTTGTCTCAAAGGAGATTCCTAATGGAGAGACTTTGGAGTGTTCACTTTTTGCAGTGCTTGACAAATCTCTTAGCCGGTTTAAGGTCTCTAGTGAGTTGACTTATTCATACTCTTCATAGGCAATGCAGCATAACACAAAATAAAATAAAATTGGAAGTTCCAACTGCACATAAAAGTCTGAGTCTAGTTTCTTAGCTATAAGAATAAAAATATATGCATATGAGGATGAAAAGTTTCATTTTGTATTCAGTTCTTAGCAATGTAAATGAAAAAAAAAACGACAAGAGAACATTCCTGGGGAATGTTACCATCTTGGTAGACTGATTGCATCCTGTTCTTGATTTCAGGAACTCCCTTTGCTTTAAATGAGGGTTTTATTATTCCTATCTGTTTATATTTTTTATAACTACTGAAATATTTTAGATTACTCTTTCCTTTTGTGGGAGTATCATGTAGAAACAATGTGCAATGCATGGTAACTGAAAACTAGATTTAAAAAAAATCAATGATTATATTTTTGCAGTGTCAAAAACTAATTGTAATAGTGGCTAAGAACTTGTTTTAGATCCATGAAGAATACTTACAATAACTTCTTGTGAAATATTTTTTTCACAAGTAAGCTAGTTGCAGTAGTTGGGAAGCATGCACATAATTGTGTGAAATAGCATACCTGTTAGATATTCTCATCCTGAGTGACTTCAATGTCCATGCTGACCAACCCAGCTCCAGTCAAAACCCAGGTGCTTATATACCGTCACTATGCCTATCCTAGGCTGCAACTGCCATCTCTCATCCTGTGCTCTCTTTTTTGCCATGTTGTGTACCATTCCCCTTACAAGCGAAGTCTGAGGCAAAGAAGAAATTGAGCAGTTCTGTCCCCGCCTGTTAACATTTCACTTTCTTCTCCTTGCATCAAACTACCACCACCTCATTCTTGTTCCAATTCTGATTTCAAACATGATTGAAGAACCATCTTTAGTTGTGTTTTGCATCTCTAGCTAGCCTGAGCTCAAACTGTGCTTAGATGATCTGGTGATCTGGGTCTACCTTCAGCTCAAAATAAGAATCTGAACAATTCCGTTTGCCTTACAAAGGAAGACTATATTCAAGGAATGCTTTGGCCCTTGAAGTTATGAGACTGCAGACTAGGAATGAGTTCTTTTGGTCCACGATAGGAGAACGACGTCAATGGTAAACTTAGCCAAGGATTACCAATTTTCATATGAAATAAGCAACTATTCATGTTAAGCACACACAATAGAAGAGCAATGCTTTGCATATAAATTATGCAAAGGATTATAACTTGGGCTAAGTTGACAGACTTTCCATTATTGCAGTATAAAAATAAATCACTAATAAATCACTGGTATTCCCTAGAAATCATGGAAAGAGGAGATAATGAGGACGAAATAGCTGCTTGTAACCTGAAATTGGCTAACTGCCTATGAACAAATACATGTTTAATTTACTTTTAAAAAGAAGTCTTACTTTTATTATATTAATTACTATCATGGTTTCCAGTTTGCTTCCAGAACAAATGTAAGGTCCTGGTTTCTAAAGCCTCCAATAGTTTTGAATTATAGTTTTGAGACTGACCTTCATTTAAAATCATAGAATCATAGAATAACAGAGTTGGAAGGGACCTCCTAGATCATCTAGTCCAACCTCCTGCACTGTGCAGGACACTCACAACCCTATTGCTCATCCACTGTAACCTGCCACCCCTTGAGCCTTCACAGAATCAGCCTATCCGTCAGACAGCTATCCAGCCTCTGTTTAAAAACTTTTTTCTTATTCCACTTATGTAGAATAGGATTGACTTCTATAAGGTACAACACTGTGCTAGATATTCATTTAATGTTTTGTTAAATCAGATTTAGAGTGATGAGATTATGTTTAAATGAATGTTTTAATTAATATATTGACTGTTTATTTGCTAACAAATACAAACAAATAAATGAGCAGCATCTTCCATGGAGAATGAACTTGAGCACTGCAGAGACTGAACGTTGTAAAGGAACATTCAGTCAACAAGCAGTGCTGTGATTTAGTGATTAATGCATTACTTTCATTCATTCAAAGAGGTTTTAATCTCCATGTAATGCTCCCTCACAGGTGGGTCTCAGTGACTGCCAGAACCAGCTATTCAGGTTGCTAAGTATCACTCTACCAAGGATGCTGTGCAGTGGAACAATGAAAAATCATTGCTTTTAAACAGGAAGCAAAAAAAAGAGTAGATTTTGTGAGCCACTGCCATTTTCAGGATTGCCAGTTGTCCCTTAGAAATAAACTACACTTACATTCTGTATATCATATTTGAGATGACATTGCATCCTATAACTTCACTAAATTCTGAATTGTCCTAGGTTAGCTATCACTTTTCTATGTTAATTTTCTTACAGACTCCTTACAGACTCTTTTGCACACCCAACATAGCCCTTCAATTGACTGGGATGAATGAAAGCAGGTACTATCAGAAAGGTGTTATATCTGTAGTTCACTGTTATTGTCTTATGCAGCCCCACATGGGAGACTGCGCTTGCATAGATTGGCCACTGGCAAAAAAAATATCAAGCTATCATAGCGCTCTTCCCTCTGGAGCCATTTCCTGCCTCACAGTTATGTGCTCCAGAATGGGGCTCCCCACACTCCCTCAGGTCTTCCTTTGCCACTATGAAAGAAGGGCACATTGAGCTAGCTCTCCTCACTGTGTGTGAAGTTTAGGAGATTCTGTTTTTTTTTTAAAGAAAATAAGAGAGACAAAGTAAAAGATGTCTCTGTTTAAGAAGTGTGCATTGTGTGCAATGAAATCTGTGTGCAATTTGTGATTTAATTTAAAATCAACAATGCTGATTTTATGAACTTAGGCAAATTGTGAGTGGGTGGGCAGGTAGTTGTGAGTTCCTGCATTGTGCAGGGGGTTGGACTAGGTGATCTTGGATGTCCCTTCCAACTCTATGATTCTATGATTCTAAAATGACTAAATCTGATATGTGTGGTCTCCTTGGGCAAAGGTCGCAGTGTTTCAGCCTGTGCTACATGCCAGTGACTTACACCAAAGGCAAGGGCTGATAAAACATCCCACTTGAAAGCCACAGTACGGGAAAAAAAGTTCTTTCTCCTCAGCAAACAAAGTTGTCTGTTGCAGTCAATAACACTCTTCCCCAGATGACCATCATTCTGAAAAATGGTCTCTCTGGCCTGTCAGTGCATTCAGTACATTTGGTTTGACATTTGGATTTGTATAGAGTCATGTGAAGCATGTCCTTTGAGTCAGGCCTTCATTGAAGCAGCTAGCAAAGAAGCAGAAATCCAAACACTAAGGCCAAGCCTTCTGACTCAAAGTTGATAGCTCCTCCCAAACAACCTCCCTCCTAGCAGCGTTTAGGTGAAGGAGGAACTCCTCAAACCCCTCAAACTCCAAGTTATGCTGTGACAATTAGATCACCCTCCCCATGTAAGCTATCATCTGAGCCCCCCTGACTCAAAACCATGGTAGGTGGAACCAGTCCGCTGTGAAACCCTCAGAACGTGGTGATCACTTCCATCTGACTTGTTACCAGTATTGATTTTATCTCAGGATGGAGGACCACACACTTCATTGAGTTGGTCTAAGCACCTGAGACCATTCCAGTTCCCAAAAGTTGACAATAGACAGCTGGTCTCAGACTTTGATGTGGCCTTGCAACCAGTTCCAGATTGAAACACTGGTGATTTGGGACAGATGTCTCCTACAGAGGATTTTTGCTTGTACGTAGAGCAAATGACTAGGAAATAGTTATCACTTGATATAAAAGTGACTCCAATCAATACCAGACACAAAGACTAATTCCCAGATACCCAGAGTCCTTGGCTTTTCTTCTTATTGATTGTGGACATGGCTACCAATCTTTGGGCTAACATTGCCTCTGTTCTAACCACAGCTTGATGAGATGAGAACATATATAAGGTGTCCCACGATAATTGTCCCTGCCTCTTCCCCCACCCACCTTCATCTTCAATCACTGCTGAAGAGATGCTGGGTAAATACAGGACAGGAGTCCAGTCATCTCCTGCAGATAAGGAGGGGAGGTAGACTGTCACATTGAACAAGAAGGTTTATGTTTCATCCTCATTGAATCTCCATATTCAGCTATCAGGCTATTATGTCAGCCTACCAGCTGTTTTATGGGAGAAACGTACACCTTTTCTGGATCAGCTTCCTGAAAATCAAAGATCACTGGTGAAGGAGGCCCTTCACCTGTCCAAACAACAGCTTAATGTGGGAAAGCATGTGACTGATACTTCAATGAAGACTTTAGCTTTGGCAAGAACCCTGCATAATCACGCCTGGTTGAGGACATCACCACTCTACCTGAACGCTCAGGCTGGATGGAAGATCTTCCCCTTGAAGATTTTCTTCCAAAATCAACAAATTCTTCTATCAAATTAAGGAAAACAAGCAGACAGCATGATCTTTTGGAATTTCATCTACTCCTTTGCTGCAATTCAAGCCTCGATTCCAGACTCAGTTCCAGAAAGCATATCATCCTTACCATCAGCACTGCCTGTATCCTCAAGGCAGTCAGCTGCATAGATGCACAAGCCTCTAAACCTAATTTCTGAGTGGAGGCCCTTGGCAACCCACTGGTTCCAATATCTGTGAACAGGTTGTCTGAGTTTCTGCCTTCTTGGAAGGCAATTACTTATGACAGTTGGATATTAACTATAGTAGTTAGTTGTCAGAATTTGAAACTTTGCCTCAATTGCAGCATTTTAATGCAGCTGTTGATAATACTTTTCTCAAGTTATGTGGGGGACTTGGAATATTGTTAAATAAAGATGCTGTTCATGGTTTATCTTGCATTAAATCTCCTATGGGATACTATTCGAGATTTTTCTTGGTCCCAAAAACAGATGTTGGCAAGAGACTCATTTTGGACCCCAGGGGCATTAATTTCTTCCTGATGGTCTGAACATTTAAGATGATCCCATTGCAATAGATTTCCTATTTGCTGATTCCTCGAGTGTGGTTTGCAGTCAGACTTGCAAGATGCATATTTTCATATTCCTATTCATAAAGAACATAGGAAGTACCTCAGATTTGTGGCAGAGGGCATACCATATGAATACAATGTATTCCCCTTTGGGTTATCCATTACCCTTAAGGGTATCCATTACCCCTTTGGGTTATCCATTACCCCTAAGGTAATTTACAAAGTACATGGCAGTTATTTGTCAGAGTTATTCCAGGGTTGTTCAGTCTAGATGTCTGACCATTCACTGCCCAAGATCCAGATATATTGCAAGCCCACCTTACTCTAGCCTTACAAACCTGTCAAAACCTGGTTGTTCATCTCACCTAGAACCAGTTCAATGAGTGGATTTTATTGGTGTGATTATTGATGCCATACTGGCTAGGGTCTTTTTGCCTATGAGTAAGTGTCTCAGGATCAAGGAACTCATGCAAAATTTTGTAGCTTATAGGCTTCAGAATGCTGTCAAAATTCAGATGCTCCTGGCCTGCACAGTATTCATGGTTCCAGTTCTTTGCTTGAAGATGCAACCCCTACAGAATTGGTTTATTTGGTTTATTCAGGAGTTCAACCCCTCCATCCACTCACAGGAGCATTGCTTCTCAATTCCTTGATTTGTTTTAAGAGACCTTGTATGGGGGACTTTAGATGATAACCTCCTTAAAGGAATCCCCTTTGGAGTACAGTCCACACAGGTGGCGCTGACCATTGATGCTTGCCTGTCCGGTGGGAGGCAAATTGTCAGAGTAGGTACGTGTATGGAACTTGGACATACTGAATATAAGAGTGTGTGCCAATAAAAAAAAATCATTATAACTTGGGATCCAGACTTGGGGGGTGGGATGGGTTTTTTTGTTTAATGATTGCATATTTCCCGGTAGGACATTATATTACATACAATACCAGGGATTCATATCCATGTGGTTTCAGACTTTATTTCCATGGGAAAATGTATATGAAGTTCTAGAGCAACTATTTATAAATAAAATTACACCAAATTTGTATGGAACATATTCTTCCTTCTTCCTCCTCCATGTTTCAAGTGAATTGGATAAAGGAAGTCAATTTTACAGACCCCTAAAGTAGAATCATAGAGTCATAGAGTTGGAAGGGATGACACAGGCCATCTAGTCCAAACTCCTGCTAAATGCAGGATCAGCTTAAGGCCTCGAGAGTAAATATTTGTCCAGCCAGTGCTTGAAAAAGCTGAAGCCAAATAGATTGCTGCAGTAAATCCATAGCTTACTAAAAGTTGGCTGGGCAGTCATCTTCTTGCTCCTAGTACCTGTCTGAGGACTTAAAGGCACCTGGCTGCCCAGCTTTATAATCCTGGGCAAAAATGCACCAATAGAAAGGTACACCAATACTGGGGGGGGGGGGGAGGAACAGGGTAAAAGTCTGAGAGGTGAAAAGAAAGCACCGAAGACGATCCATCTAGTTTGCTAGTTGCCCTTAGAAATAGAACAACTTGATAGTAGATCTGGGAAAACAGTGCCAGTAATACGTGACTTCTAGATAGTTTTCTGACTCTTTAAGCTGCACTTGTCTTCCAAGAGTTGGAAAACAGAAGTCACAAAACTTCTCATGATTTTCCACAATCTCAAACAAATCTCCAGAAAGACAAACAACAGCCTCTAGGTAAGATATTACTTTGTATTCTAATGCGGACTAGGGACCTTAAACCCCAACAAAATGCAGTCCAAGCAACTAAACAAACACCCTGCAGTTTAAGTCCAGAAAGAGGAAATACGGAGGGGGGTCCAGAAAGAGGAAATACGGAGGGGAGATACCCTCCATTCAGAAAGAGTCCAGTCCGTAATCTTCTCAAAGGATAGCCAAGCAAATAGCGCTTCTTAAGCCAAGAAAGATAGAAATGATCAAAAACATAGTTGGTAGGTGTCACCTTGGCTGCAAAACCATGGGATCACAGGATCCCGAGTAGAATGCTCATGGATCAGTGTACTAGATTCTGACGTCCAGGGACTGTCAGAATAGGTGCAGGAGATTTAATCGCAAGTCCCCCTCTCCTGCCATTTGATGGACTAGAAAGACCCACACAAGGCTTTTGGAGGACCCCAAAAGAGCTATCTCACAGTCCCGCCATCTTGCCCCACCAATCAGTTTAAAGCTCTCTTGATGAATCTCACAAGGTTCCTGCCAAACACATTCTTCCCCAACTTGGATAAGTGAAGTCTATTCTGTGCTAGCAGGCCTTCTTCTAGAAAACCTATTATGTGGTCCCAGAATCCAAATCTCACCAGCATCACCACCAATGCAGCCAGCAGTTTAACCTCCATTATCTTCAGCTTCTAACTCATTCATCTTCCTCTGCCAGGCAGGATCAAAAAGAAAGCCACTTGTGTCTCTATTCATTTCAGCTGCCTCCCCAGAGGCTTACTAAGATCCCCAGATCTTCATAGTCAGCCTTTATAAGTGCAATTGTGTTGATGGCTGTGTTGGTCATTACCACATGGACCATCACAATTGGGTATGGATCCATAGGTTTTATTAGTTTTGGCATCCTGTCCATAATATCTTTATTTTTTTCCCTGGCAAGCAACATAACTTTTGAACTTGGGGGGGGGGGGGAGGTCAGGCCTAACCAGATGCCATTCCATGCCTCTTAGCAGAGTCACTGATGACCAACACTTTAACATGCCATTACCCAATGCCCTCTTCATTCTGCCTATGAATTTATTTAGGTTCTTCCTCTAACCTTGATATTGCTTCCATCTCCTCTGCAAGGGTTTAAAATCTGTTCTTGAGCTCCAATGACTCTAAGTACTGTCTCACTTGATGCCTTTGGGCTCATATTAAAGCAGTGAAGGGAGGCTCCACAGGAAAATCAATACCCCCATTCTCTTTTGAATTGTTCTCTTCCTCCATATGCAGATTTGCACTGCTCCTATCAATGAAATCCTGTCCAATGAAATCTTCACAAAGCCCTTAAAATTTCCACCCTTTCCTGGTCAATGTGTGGCTTACCCACCCATACCGCAATGTCAAGTGCCAACTCTACCATCCTGTCACAGGGTCAGGATATTTATTCCACCTCCGCTCATTTTGGGGCTCACCTACTATACTTTCTGCCACTCTTCAAGCAGTACAAATGGCTGTAACAGCCTTCTAAGGTGTCCCTAGCCAGCTGGCCTTTAATTGTAAGAATTCTCAAGTACAGCCTTCAAGTCAGGATTTATCATGTTTCGTAAAACAGGCTCCTTAACCAAAGTATCTACTTAGACATCAGAGGCATCATGCTTTTAAGTGTCCTGATATGGTCAGACTTGAAAAGCAAAGATAATAATCCCTTCTCCTCCTCTGTTGCTCACACTCTCTAGTCTGCATTGATGAATCTCCCTAGTCTTCATCACTTTCCTTATGTACTTTATAAGCCTTGCTCATTTCAATTTGTAGAGGTGGGAAAATGAGCAGCCATGGTCATCTTGTCTTCCTCTGCACTGGTACTTTTAAAGAGACCTGTCCAGTGTCTGGGTTGAAAGGTGTCTATCCTGATCATAAACCTGCCTGGCATATCATCATTCCATAATGGATCTCATTCACACTAAGCATTACAATTGGGATAGGGGTGGAAAACTTATTACTCCTATATCGTGCCCCGAGATACTGGAAAATGGACCAATCTGTGATATAATCATACTGAACTGTTGTATTGTTGTACTGTTAAGGGAACATGCAAAGAAAAGTAGGTGCTGAAGGGTTGGAGGAGTTTGAAACATAATTACAGGGATATTCCAATGGCATATATATCATGTATTCTAGGCTTCATCTATAGAATGCTTAAAGGGACAAAGATAACACAACTGGGGGTACCTCTACAAATTCTTTATCTGGTTGATGGATTCTCCTCCCACTGCTATGATAAATTGATTGATTCGTACATGAGAAGGAAAATAGAGGGGGAGAAGAGGGATAATTCACAATTGCCTTGTTTCCCATTGCACTCGTGGATTTAAAGGTATGCATCCAGTATGTGGATTGAAAATAACAAGTATATACAGAAACTTGTCTGGTGTGTCTTTATTATTATTATAAGGGGAAAATAATCTGCAAACAACTGTTATGTTGTGATTGTGAGATTTGTGAGTTCAGGGATGAAATAGCTGGATATGTTTTAAAAAATAAGTATAGCAGCAGTGTAAAACCTTATGCTTTTGTATAAAATAAAAATGGAGAAAATGATATGAAACAACAATGGAGCAATAAATAACTATCTGGGCAATGTGCAAAGACCAGTGCAGTTTGGATAAATGTTTGATGATAAGAACATTCTTAAATGGCTATTATACATTTATACATTGCATTTCCCTTGCTTGGTACATGTTAGTTCATCTTATTTCCCAAAGTTTTCTAAGAAAGAAACATATACAGACTATAGATATAAATAGAGTATAAATGTGTTTCTATTAGCTGTTACCTGTTGCTAACTGGCCTCCATTTTCTTTAGTAGTTATGCAGTTTCTAGATAATATTGAGCCATTTAATTGGCCCGTTCAATTCCAGGTCACAGTCTGAAACTTTCTTATAATTATGGACAACACAGTTGCATTTCCAACCCTTGGGAACTCTTGCTTCCATTTAAATGCAGGTGAATTCAGACTTAAGTCCAAATGCTGGCACATCACTATCAGCAGTACAATGCTAGTGTAGCTTTTCAAGAATTTCAAGAGACCCAATTAATGGAGTGAACCCATATCCACTAATCTCAGATCATCTTGCTGATAATGCCCCCAATTCAGCCATACATGGAAGCAACTAATCAACACATCACAATAATAACATCTCCCCCCCCCCCGCATGTCATCCTCCACTGCACAGAATATATAACCATGGAATATGTTTCAAGACCTGTAGTGTGCATGATTCAAAAAGATATGAAGACTACCCAACAGGGAATAAAAATAAACATGAAATAAATTATTATTTTAGTTGTGGCATTTTTATCCATGCATCTGATGTTAAATTTTACAAAAGGGTATAGCTTAATTTTCAGGAAGAGCTGACTAAATTGATATGTACAGTTGTGCATGAAGGACTGGGTTAAAATTTCATTTCTAAACAGGAAGCTGATTACTTAATTAACAAATATCCAGCAATCCCATATCTCTGCCTGTTACCTAAAATTCATAAAAGTTTGGAAAAGCCCCCAGACTGTCCTATCATTGCACAAATAGGATCTGCATTAGGACCTCTTTCCAAATATTTTGACTTTTGTTTTTAAATACTGATCCCACAGACCTTTGCTATTTTGAAGAATTCTACACACTGTATTAAAATTATGGAGAACCAAAGAGTAGAAAAACAGACATGATTAGTTACATGGGATGTAAGGACACTATATACCAATATCCCATTGAATGAAGCAGGGGAGGCGGCCAGAAAATATTTGGACTTCAGAAAAATTCTGAAACCTCCAACTCATTTTTTATTAGAATTTTGGACATTGTCCTTGAAAAAAAAATTCAGTTTGCAGACAAACTTTATTTAAAGATCCATGGGGTTTTCCCCAATTTGGCTACATTATTTATGTATGAATTTGAACATAATTGGCTTAGACCTGAAAATAACTTTTTTTTACAAACATTTTGTTCTTTACTAGATTTCTAGGTAATATTCTTTTGATTTATAAAGACTCTAATAAATTACAAAAAATCACTCTATAGGATAATTCCATCAAATTTGAATGTAATTCTCACTCCACCATGGTTACATTTTTGGACATGTATATACCTAAAAATGATCAGAACCAATTATATGTTTCTACTTATCAAAAACCTACCAATTCTAATACTTTATTAGATTGTAATTCTTATCACCCAAGACAGCTAAAAGAAAACCTCCCAATAGGACAATTATTAAGACATCACCGAATAAACACCTTTAAAAAAGGATTTTGTATTAGCAGCTGAAAAGCTCAGCGCCTCTTTAAGAGAACGCAACTACCCTTCACAAGCCGTTACTAGAGCTAAGTTTAGAACAAGACTGGCCACTAGAGATACATTGTTAATCTATAAACAACATCCTACTTTAAAAAGGATGGTTTATGCATTGGATTTTTCAGTGTACTCACACCAAATTAAAAACATTATTTTAAAACATTTGCACATGGTCTCACACCGAAAAGGTTGCAAATCTAAACCTATTTTCACATGGAACTGAGGGAGGAATATTAAAGAGCTCATTTCCCATTCCTCAACCCCCATGGATGATCGTTTACCAGCAGGTTGTTTTAAATGCGGGACATGTCAGGCTTGTAAATTCACGGAAGAAGCTAAGGAACCCAATTTATTGATTGAAAATTACAATATTATGATAAACTCATTCATAAATTGCAACACATCCCACGTAATTTATTTAATCAGATGTCCCTGTCCAAAGGTGTACATTGGAATGTCCACACATCCTTTAAAGACACAGATATTCAAACACATGTTAAGGTTAAGACACACTGTCATTGAAGCACCCCTTACCCAACTTTTTTGGATGCTGAACATTCTTGGGATCAGCTTAAATGTACAGGTATAGAACATGTGCAACAGTATGGTTTGGTACAATCTAATGTTACAAAATGTTTGTCACAAAGAGAGGCAGAATAGATATTCAAAATGAATACCTTACAACAAAATGGCTTAAATAGCATGATGGATCTAACTTGCTTTCTGTAGTATTAAAATAGTATCTATTGCATTAATTGAATCAGGTCCCTTTAAATTTTGCTATGCTGCACAATCATGTTATATATCATGTTATATATTGAAAGGAGTCAATTAACATTATGGGTCACACGTTGAAGACATACACATTGAGATAGTGATAATAGTATGTAAATAAGAAAATACTGTTCATTGGTTAAATAGTTATCTAAACACCGCCCACGGCGCCAAGGGCGCCATGGACTAAATAAAACGCTAAGGGGTTCTGGGGCGGGATGTGTCTGTGATGAGGAAGGGTCCGGATTGGCCCCTTCCTCTGGTCAGACAATCGGAGGGACCAATTGGCAGATGCAAAGCGCCTGCCGATTGGTCCCACTGATTCCCAGCCCCAGCAACTGTGAGCCGCGCACAGCGCGGCTCGCAGTTGCTCCCGGCCTGATGCGGTGAGAGGCGCAAAGCGCCTCTCGCCGTGTCAGGCCGCCGCCACACACAGCTTCCGCCCCAGAGAGCCGCCGCCCCACAGAGCCACCGCCAGGGGACACGACAAACTGTAAGTTGCTAGTGCCCACTGTATTCCTCATACAGCGGGCTTTATTACTAGTAATATTATAAGACTTATATTGTATAATACTTGTTATTATATGAATATGATAATATATTGATTTTATTAATGATGTTATTTTCATTAGACATCTATTATATTGGAAAAACAGAATTCTCTGTACTTTAATACACCTATGAAGAATGGAATAATCAAGTATACTTTTATATATCAATAATCTTGGTTATATATAACTGAACACTGATATAGATGTTTGAATTCTAATTGTCTAAATTTTATTAGATATTAGGTACATTGAACACATGGAATATCAATATGATATATTTAAAGGAATGAACAAAACATAGAAACATCTTAATATTTTTGCTATTACCATTAAATATGAGAACAATATTGAATTGTGCAGACATTTATATATTTTCATTTACAAAGTCAGTACCAGCTTGAAATTTATTGCATCAGAGCCGAATTGATTCTTTGATTACAGATAAAATTAATTAAGTTATTAATTTACCTTTTTAATAATTTAAAAATAGTTTTTCTGCATGGATAAAAATGCCATGACTAAAGTAATACTTAGGGCCATTTCGCACGGCTTCAAAATAGCACAATGGTTGCTAATTGGAAACGCTACTAATTTGCCATAACCCACGACGTCGTAGACAATCTGCAACAATCCTGAAACCGACCCGCAAAAAGCGCTTCGTTGTAGCGCTTTCGGGGGAATCCAGAAAAGTGGATTCACCCTCCGGATAGCGATACACTCCTGCAACCAATCTGCAACAGTAGCGCTAAAGACCTGTGCGTTACCATTGTTGCTGGTTCTTCAAAGTCCCTCCCCCTGGCTCTCTCCTCCAAACTTCCGGCGAAGCGATCGCCATTTTTTTTTCTCCGAGCGAGCGGGGATAAACGCACCAGCGAGCCTCTTTCTGTTTAGAGGCTTCCCTGGCTTCAGTCCTTCACCTTTAGTCACTAAGCACAAACCACGTAAAAGCCCGTTTGCTGAAATAAAGTCCCTTTATTTTTTACACATTAATTCAGCCGAAAATCGGGACCGTGAGAGGGGGGGGGATTTTTTTTTATCACTCGAGGCAGCGTGCAAACGATCATACAATCAAACGACAGCTCACGTTAGGCAGCTGGATGGGTCTCTCCGTAGCAACGAATCTACCTAGATTCGTTGCTATGGGTCGGTTTTTTTTTTTTTTAAACCTTTCTTAAAGGGAAAGGGGCTGTTTGGGAGCATGCTAACGGCTGCCCATTGGCTGCTTGACGGACAGGGGCGGGACGAGCTTGGCAATAGCGCTTCCTTTCTAGCGATTTCTGCCGAGACCGGAAGCCTGTGGGAAACGCTAAAAAACGCAACTGATTCCACTACAAAGGCAGGTATGCATAACGACGAATTCCACTATTTTAAATGGCGATTTTTCATTCCGCAAACAATTTGCAACAAAGATCCCCGTGCGAAAAGGCCCTTAATATTCATTTACATATTAAATAGCGTCACGAAGCTAATGAAAACATGTTGATACTTAGAAGTCCGTTTTGACTTTATTTTTGAAATATTGAGGAAATTATTTTAATAATTTGGAATAACTATTTTTGATGCCATCACCAGCTTGAGTTCTTTGTTCTGCTTGTTTCTACAGCTGACAGGTTCTTACCGACAGATGGAACATAACAGGCACAATACCCTGTGCTCTCAGAAGAAACCCTAAAGCAGGGGTAGTCAAACTGCGGCCCTCCAGGTGTCCATGGACTACAATTCCCAGTGAATGCTGGTGGGGGCTCATGAGAATTGTAGTCCATGGACATCTGGAGGGGCGCAGTTTGACTACCCCTGCCCTAAACTGTCCATGCCCATACCCCTGCCCTAAAAAACTCTTTAAAAATTATACTCCTTCAAGCTCTGCAGAGTGGGGGTTGCCTCCTCTACTACAAACACATGCATTTTTGGCAGTCCAACACACAGGGGAGGAAGCATGTACACTCCTAACTATTGCTTAGAAATCTCCACAATGTATTTGCCAGAAGGAACTAATGTAGAATGCCCATGAATTCTCGTAAGCAGAGCTTTGTGCCCAGGAAGGTCATCTATACCTGGGCAGACAAGACTTCAAGGGAAAGCTTAGTGTGATTCCTCTGACAAAGACCCACATGACCTTAATCACCAGACCTTAATCACTCAGCTGTAACTGAGGTTTTTGTACTATCAGACTCCAACTGTTATGCATACCACCTTCCTATCTGTTGTATACCTCAGAATTCACCATTCGTTTACGGGATTCATGAGGTTCATTAAAATGGCCTGCTCGGATTCATCCCAGCATCCATTGTTCTCTATTCCTTTTCCATCATGTACACCAGCAATGATTAGAGGGACTATGTGGCCACAGAAACCTGTCCCTTACTAAAGGACAACACTGGAGGGCCCTTTCAGTTTTCTCCTATCATCAATTCCATACTTAATTTGGCTGAAACAAGACATGGGTAGACATAGATGCTTATGTACCAAATCCTATTAAAATAAAAACACGGTTGTGAAACAGTCCAAACAAATGTTGAACAGGATCCAGAATGGAGTTATAAAATATATATTAATTTGGCAGCTCTGTTGGTCTAGTAAGGATCCTTTGATATTAAAAACTGCATTGACAGACTGCAGAACTACAGGTAGGGCTACCTCTGGTACACTTGTGCTTCTCAAATAATGTCTGTTAAGCAGCTTGCCATGGAGCAGGAGCCAGATTCTGATAGGAGCATTAGGCAATTACATAGCAGAGTAACTACATGCACAGTGGCAATTGTAGCTGATAGTTTACACTAGTATTGGACTTTGCTAGCATCATAAGCAATTTACAAGATTAAATTAACAATTGCTCTGAAATTTCTTTAGCAAAATTGGAGAACCAAAAGAATTATATTTAAACAGTTCTGGTAATACTTTTTGCAAGCACAACTGGGACTTACCTGAGAGCACTGTTTGCTGAGGCAGGGCGACTCCATGCTTGGCAAGGATTTGGCCAGAAGGGAGCCAGGACTCCCAGCCCTGGCAACCCCAGGGGCAGCAGGCATGAGGGCATAATGTCAAGAGATAAGGGCATGCCTGGCTGCACAAAGCCTCTTACCCTCTTCCATGCATTGAGGCTTCCCACCCTCTCCTCCCTTAAATTATATGGTTGGTTTCTAAAAAAAAAAAAAAAAATCCACAATTTAAACAGTTGTAATAAATGTCACAATATATTGTCACAGTTTGCAGGTTTTGAGTATGGGGTGGATCTCCTAGGGCTCGGCAGGCCATGGGGGGCCTAGGGATACCTGTGGTATTGGCCTACTGACATAAGGTGGCTGCCTTGTAGTCAGCTGACCACAAGCGGGCCGGATCCTTCACAGCATGCTGCACAAGTCTCTGTAATCAATAAATTGTGGCCAAGTTAACCCCAAAGAAATTGTTACCAGTGACCTTATTGAGGTGTGAATAATAGCTATGCAAATACATAGTCAAATTTGACAATGCTGTTGAACTTTGCATAAAGGTACTTATGGCTCCAGAAAACTAATAAGGTACTCCAAAACTCACAAGGTACTCATTTCTCATGCTAGCAAAGTTATGCTCAAAATCCTACAAGCTAGGCTCCAGCAATATGTGGACCGAGAACTTCCAGAAGTACAGGCAGGATTTCGAAGAGGCAGAGGAACTCGAGATCAAATTGCCAACATACGCTGGATCATGGAGAAAGCTAGGGAGTTCCAGAAGAACATCTACTTCTACTTCATTGACAATGCTAAAGCCTTTGATTGTGTGGAGCACAACAAATTGTGACAAGTTCTTAAAGAGATGGGAATACCAGAGAATCTTATCTGTCTCTTGAGAAATTTATATGCAAGTCAAGAAGCAACAGTGAAAACCGAGCATGGAATCACTGACTGGTTCAAAATTGAGAAAGGAGGAAAGCTATGGCAAATCTAGACAGCATCCTAAAAAGCAGAGACATCACCCTGCCAACAAAAGTGCGTTTAGTCAAGGCTATGGTATTCCCAGTTGCAATGTATGGCTGTGACACTTGGACCATAAGGAAGGCCGAGCGTCAAAGAATTGAGGCTTTTGAACTCTGGTGCTGGAGAAGACTCTTGCGAATCCCTTGGACTGCAAGGCGAACAAACCAGTCAGTCCTAGCGGAGATCAGCCCTGACTGCTCCTGAGAAGGCCAGATCCTGAAGATGAAACTCAAATACTTTGGCCACCTCATGAGAAGGAAGGACTCCCTGGAGAAGAGCCTAATGCTGGGAGCGATCGAGGGCAAAAGAAGAAGAGGACAACAGAGAATGAGGTGGCTGGATGGAGTCACTGAAGCAGTAGGTACAAACTTAAATGAACTCCAGGGAGTGGTGGAGGACAGGAAGGCCTGGAGGATCATTGTCCGTGGGGTCGCGATGGGTCAGACCTGACTTTGCACCTAACAACATCAACAACTCCAAAGAGCGACCCAGAAGAATGATCAAGAAAAAGAAATTCAACAAAAGTTAGTAGCAACTTAAACACTAACTGAATGTAAGAAATTAGAGCTTGTGTCTTCAAATTCAAGTAAAGGAATACTACAATGATTAAAGTTTGGTTTTTTAAAAGAGTCAGTGTTGTGTGAATTTGGACATCCATGGGAGGGGAATACAAATTGTTTTCTCAAACACCCCTGAAACCAGATCCTGCCAAATCTTTACTAGAAATTCTACTCATGTTAACAGATTCATTAGTGTGGGGAAGGCCTTTAGTGGCAGCAGTTATACCTTCTAATTTTCTGCAACAGTCCTGGCTATCTTTGCAGTCAGTCCTGGCAAGGGAGAGAATCATTTTTTGTCCAAGATGTGCCATTTAAAGGCACATTGTGAGAACTGAACGATTAATTGGTAGCTGGAAAAAGTAAGACTTCGGATAATGGTAAGGCAGGGAAGTGGAGCTCACAGTGTACCTTCACATGTAATCATAGACTCAGAGTTGGAAGGGGCTATATAGGACATCTAGTCCAACCCCTTGCAGGATCAGCCTAAAGCATCTATGATGAGTACCTGTTCAGCTGCTGCATCTTGATATGCACACAGGAACACACAGCTGTTCAATAGTATATAGTAACTCCATGTTTCTGTTTAATTTTCTTATAAAGCTATATATACCCCCTCCAAATAACTGGGAACAATTGATTTAATATTTAATATATACATTTTGACAACTATTTGCCTTCTCCTGATAAACCAGCAGGTTATTGATACAAAAGCACTTACATTTGAAGGATTTGGAATGAATTGTGGGTCTGTTTTTAGAATATTTTTGGACATACAGATGAAGGGTATGTGGAACTGACTGTTTGCATATTCTTCTTGAAACTATAATAATGTCAGGAGGGTATGCGGTTGAATATGTTAAACTTACATGAAGGTTCAGCACAGTGTTAGACTGAAGCTGTCAAATTATAATTGCCTATGAATTATAATTGCAACAAGGTAAGGACTAAGTCTGCTGAGCTGAGATTAGTAACCAGAAATTCCCATTAAATGTGTGTACGTGATAGAAATGATCAATCCACATTTTCTGAACTTTATGCATCATTGGGACATTCTTTTCCCCAGAAACAAGCAGGAAAAGCTGCATGGGTTTGTCTTTTCAAGACTGAATATGTTTTAACTTAGGATAAATGTGTGGACTGTCATTTTGGCACCTGAATTTAAATATATTACTGCATACACAATAACTGGTTTCAGTGTCACTGCAGGGACAAAGGTTCGCATCCTTCCTTCTCTGCTCATTCTCCACTTGCTGCAATTCTAATAATATGTTTTTATAATGATTTCTTTACAGATTTGTACATCTACTTGTCCGTCTTCCTGAAATGGTGCGTTACTGAAGCTCAAGGCTGGTCTGTGTGATCTGTAGCTCAGGCCAACTATAGCAATTTATTAATTTCCACAGGATCTCAGGGAAGGCCACATGATTCTCGTCTCCATTTATGCTCACAGCTCCCCTGGAAAGTAGCTTTTGAGGAGACAGTAGCTTGTAGCCTATGGCATCTGCTTCCTGAGTGAACCTTGCCTAGTGGGTCTTCAATGCTTCAGTTTTCTGATACAGCCCACTGAACCTGCACCCGAATGTTGTCCCCATGGTTCAGCAGACCTTCAGGAACAGCATGTTCAGCCATGTGTAGGATACTCAGTGAGATAAGAACTGGTTGAATGATCCCAGCATCCTTAAGTCTTCATAACCAAGCAGTAAGATATAAGCCAGCAACTTGGGGCTTAACACTTTGTGATTGTGACTGACTAGCTCAGAACAGTCCTTTACTTTCAACAGCCAAATTATTCAAGTGTGGCAGAAGAAGTACCTACTCTGTCATAGGAAAGAGAACTGGACCAGTGTTTTAACTGTGACAAACCAACTGCCTCCTAAAATGTTTATTCTACAGCCCCTCAGATATATAGAAAATAAAACAGAGAAAGGGAAACAAAGAGCTTAGAAAATAAAATAGAATTTCTAGTTAATTCAAAACTTGCAAAGATTTTCTGGTTTTTATAGGCCAGGTAAACAGTCACATTTGTAATTAAAAAAGTGACAAAGACCTTCATGATGGTTTACCCCTCCTTTACAGGATTTCCCTTCATCTTGTTCTAGTTTATTTCTTCTTTGTTTTTCTCTGGCAGTCCCACACAGTCATTTGAATGTATTTAGATATATGCTGACCCAGCCAAGGGAACTAGGGATCTGCAGTTCAGATTCAGAAATGGCCAAATCGGGGCCAATTTGGATGTTTCCAAATCAAAAACGGTCCGAATCGGACCATCACTACTGAAGAGATTCAGCCGAATCGACAAGCCATTGGCAGCCTTGTGGCTGCTGCAGCCTCCTGGCTGCTTCTGGGTTTTTTCATTTTTTCCTGCCTTTCCCGGGGGCTGGGGAGAAGGGGGTGTAAATTGCACCCCTGAAACTTCTTGGGGAGCTCAGGGAGGGTCTTCCCTGACTCCCCTGCAAGTTTCAAGAAGATTGGACCAAGGGGTCACATCCTAGGGTCTCCCAAAGAGAGTGACACCATTTCCCATAGACTTAAATGGTGGGAATAAATAATTTCAGCAGGTTAATTGCCTATTTCCTGGTTAAGTAACCTGCTGAAATTATTTTTTCTCACCATTAAAGTCTATGGGAAATGGTGTCACCCTCTTTGTTTGCAGGACCCCCTGGTCCAATCTTCTTGAAACTTGCAGGGGAGCTCAGGGCAGGTCTTCCCTGAGTCCCCTGCAAGTTTCAGGAAGATTGCACCAGGGGGTCCCATCCTAGGGGTTCCCAAAGACCATTCCCCATAGAAGTCTATGGGGAATCAAGTTAAAACCAAAGAATCTAACTCATCGTTATATCCAATGGAGCAGATAGGGGGTACTCTCTTTGGGAGCCCCTAGGATTGCACTCCTTGGTCCAATCTTTTTGAAACTTACAGGGGAGTCGGGGAAGACCCTCCCTGATCTGTCCAAGAAGTTTCAGGAGTACAATATACACCCTTCCTCCCCAGCCCCCGGGAAAGTTGGGGGAAGTATTTCCAATGCAAGTCAGTGGCTCCATTGACTTGCATTCGCTCCAAATCGATTTGGATGGCTCTAGATCAATGGACTAGATCAATGGTCCCCAACCTTTCTATCACCGGGGACTGGTCAATGCTTGACAATTTTACTGAGGCCTGGGGGAGGTAGTCTTTTGCAGAGGGGCATCAACGCTACTGCCTGAGCCCCTGCTCCACTTGCTTTCCCGCCAGCGCCCATGACTTCCCGATGCCCACTGGGGGTGCTGCCAGCAGCAGCTGCACAGTGCCACACCAAGGAGGAGCCCCAGCCATGGCGGTCGCTGGAGAGCACCAAAGGTGAGCCGGCGGCAGAGTGGCAGGGCAGCCCCCGAGGCAGCAGCCGGGGAGGAGGACATGGAGGAGCCGCGGCCCGGTACCAACTGATCTACGGACTGGTACTGGTCCCCAGACCGGGGCTTGGGGACCACTGGACTAGATGACCCTGGAAGTACCTTCCAACTCTATGATTCAGTGCATTAACCACTCAGTTTCTCTTTTGGCTAACATGGATTCAACATCTTTCCTCAGTTTGTTAAGCAAATGGATAAATTCTCTTTCATACACATTTTTGTGATGGAATATGTCTGCAGCAGCCAAAATAAAAGCATATAATAGAACCAACAAGGAAATTAGTTTGTCAGAGTTTCCCTCTCAGCTTTCACTTAGTGAAAACTTAGTAACAGTTGGGGAAATGGAACGACAAGCTACCTTTTAAAAGACATATGCCTAGCCTTACTGACCCCCATCTGGGTTGGAATGTGACCTTTAAAACCTCCGGTTAAAAGAGAAATGCTCCCAGAACCACAAAGAAGAGAAATATCAACACATAATCTCTAAAGATAGAAAGAGTAAACTTTCACCAGGGTCTCATAAAGGCTGTTACTGTGAGCACCGAGCACCTATAGTGCTGAGGTCAACTTTGAAGTATTTAAACCAAGACATTTCTATAGTTTAGTCAAGGGTTCTTTCTATAGGGAAACAAAACCCTCACAAGCTGGGTTCAGAAAATGATCAGTAGGAAAACTGAACGCTCTCTGCTTGTGACATATGTGACATGTTTACAGCTAGAATCACACATTATTTTGGACAGGCTGAACCACTGGCTGCCACTGGCAGCACCTGCAAGGGGATCTTAAAGGTTCCAAAGGGCATGGTTGCTGGTGCAATGGAGAGCGTCTCTGGTGCCATCATTGTAAGTGTCCAGGTGACTGCCCTGTGGCTTCCAGGGAATGCTGAGGGTGGCTGTGGCGATGGGGGAGGAACCTCCAGTGATGAGAAATGTGGGTCCTCTCCAGGACAGCTATATGTCCTTCAGAGGGAGAAATGAAATTGTATCTATAGCAAGAATAGTTTTTAAAAGCAATAATTTCTAAATGAGGCATACTTGATCATTTCATTTCTGCATACTAATATAAAACAACAAAAAGGACTTATCATAACCCCCTACACAGAAAAATACATTAACTACACTGTGGCGCTCAATTAGGTACCTAATTCAGTTGAATGTATACCCTCCTTGCATGCTTAAGTAGGTGACAGTGCCCTTTAGACCTTACTCTTACTGTTTTATGTTCTCATTTGTTGTACAAGCTCATGAAGTAATAGACTTCCTTATGCCAAAGCTTTCCTTTTATTTCCACTCTTGCCTTCATGCTGACTTGGAGTCAAGCCTAAACTACAATGTTGTTTCTTAAGAATGCAATCTTGTTCCCCATCCAATACATATATATATAGAGAGAGAACCTTGTGCAAAGTAGCCATTGGAGCGCTCCTTCTATACATCATATCTGAGCTAGATATACTACTCACCCTGACTTGGATAGCCCAGGTAATAAGAATTCCATTCCTTGTTCTGTCCAGGGTTGGGGGGGGGGGTGTCATTGTCCTGAAGTTGTTAAAGTCTGTGTCAGATCTCATCAGATTTTGGAATCTAAGCAGGGTCTGCCAGGATCAAATACCCTACTTCTCAGTCCAATCCATGTTTCCACAGTAGCAAGATCAACTGCATCCTTAATATACCACTTGTGCACATCCTTGCCATCCAGTATTGTGGCTGAATGGAAGTTCTTTTGTGTATTAGTCACAATATTTTGTCAAATCTGTCAACTCAACAAGCAAATGGATTCGAAACAAGCAATCTCCAAGCTCCAGCTGTTTCTTGCCTAAATTAAAAGAAACACCACCTGTGGTGTGCCTTCTCAGATACTTGCCAAGTAGTTACCATGATATATGAATCTCTGGATATAATAGCCCCATTTAAAGAAACTCACCCTTTAAATTTTTTACTTTGTTTACCATACAATTCCCAAATCATTTGCCAGTTGCTAAGACAAAACTGGAGCATCAAAGACGCAGCAGGAGAATCACAGTCTATATACAAACGGAGCTTAATTGAGGTTCAAAAGGGATCGCTTGGGTCTTGAGAAGATAACAGATACTCGTTCAGTGGCACCTGTTGCATTAGATACAATTCAGTTTCATTTAAATCAGTGAGAATGTTGCCCCTGGCTTCAAAGAGAGGTGGTAGTTCCCTTCAAACAAATTCCACACGCATTCTTCTTTTCTATTTGCAATAGTTTGTCTGCCTACTGCTTGCCTCTCGGAACTGTCCCTGAGCTCCTTGCTTGAAATTCACTCCCACAAGTTAAGCCAAACCGTTTTAGTTGTCTGTTTATTTTTTAAAAGCAACAGGCATGATAATGCCAACTGATAGCTCATAAAAAAAAAGATGAGAAGCCACCACAATGTGCTGCAGGGGATGACTGGGGTTGTTGTTGTTTTTTCTTCACACACTCTTGTACTTTCTAATGTCTGCCTGCCTACACAAAAAATGCGGGTAAAGAAAATACTACTAGAAGGATGAACACTGCAAAAAGGTTTTTTTAAAAAGAATACATGTGCGATTTCAATACTAATTCAATAGTCCCATGAGTTGGGAAAATTAGTATGCATAGGAATAGCATTAATCATGAACAACAGTGATCTTGCGCTATCAATTTTACAGAATGTACCACACATCACAGGCAGACCACATACCATATTTTCTTTCTTTCTTTCTTTCTTTCTTTCTTTCTTTCTTTCTTTCTTTCTTTCTTTCTTTCTTTCTTTCTTTCTTTCTTTCTTTCTTTCTGATGGGGACTGAACTTCCCATATCAAACTGGAAAGCAAGGAACATGTCCTACATCAATGCTTCCAGTTGTCTGCTCATCCACACATCCTTATTGGTGGTAGCCAAGGCATTCATTATGAAGTCTGGTCTCTCCTCTTAAAGAACTCCATGTCTGATGCAGTTTTGAGGGGGTGATCAGCAATATAGCAGAAAGTTTCCGATGCTGTTCTAGGTGTGCTCCTAATCCATGGGATACTGGAATTCCTAGCATTGAGACAATGAAATTGTATGTATTCAACTAGCTTATTTATTAAAATTGCTGATCTATGTCATTGTTTATCACTATATGTTAACCTGTTTAGAGGCAAGCAGTTCCAGACAGCCTACCAGCATTTGCCTTTTCTGGGGCAGCCCACCCTTGCTCCAGAATTGGCCAGGACTCCTGCTAGCTTTATTTACCCTCACCTGCACATGCACTATGTGCTGAGAGGTGTCAGGCCTCATTATATGTGTAAATAAAGGATATTTTACAAATACTTTCCCATTCCCTGTACTGTCGTCCAAAGGCAACTAAACTTTCCCACTTGAGGAAGTAGAAACTACATAACAAATAATGTTTACATTAAATTATAGCTACTACTTAATTCAGTCTTTTGTTAATGATTCTTATTACCTGTGACATGTATATAAAATAGCTGGATTAATTTTAATCAAGAGCAATTAATTAGCATTTAACTGAAATATTGAGTAATGTTAATGCAGCTGCAAAACTGCAAACATAATACATTATACTAGTTATATTGCACCCTAATTATTTCTGGTGCCTTGAAATAAATTTGCATTTGCAATGGGGGAAAAAAAACTTTGTCTCTGGAGACAGCAGACAAATGATTTATATCACTGAGAAAAACTTTTCTCCCTCCCATTTCTCTTTCTCTCTCTCTTTGGTGATACTCTTTCTATTAACAAGTTTGCTCCATAGCCTCTTGTTTCTGTGATATTTCATAATGTTTATTGTACATGATCAAGAAAAGCTGGATCTTAAGCCCATAACTGTCACCTAAAAAAGGACTGAAATGTCATGAAAACATTTCTGACGGCCTTGAATTTTGTTCCAAAAGTTTGTCTTTCACTGAAACATTTCCAGCTATCCAATTTTTAATCTATTGAAATTATCCTGAAAAATATTCCCAAACCTGTTGCACCTGGAAAATTAACCTGAAACATGCTTATTTTCTGGTATTGGTGCTGCTGTGGGGGGAGGGGGGTGGTGTCTGTAAAAGACAGATAGTCTCCATTCAAGGGACAGAGAACTTATATTGTCACTTCTAGCAATTATGGGGACCACTGGCTAACTCTTTTTGCCTTTGCATCATAAGTATTTAATTTTATTTTGCCATCTGAGGCTAACTATAACAATGTTGAGGCTGACTGTCAATGTTGTACATATTTCCCTGAATTCTATTAGAGGCTTACTTGTTAGGAGACCTTCCAAAATTATTTACCTGCTGGAGCTCAGACATATTTACAGGAGGTTGAAAATTACCTCACCTCATTCAGCCACATATTCTTTAAGGAGCGACATTTCTTGTAAAAAAAACAAACACCCTTATATACAGATCAAGAACATATAAAATGTACACTGGGAGGCCATCTCTTTATTACCTACAAACTATTGGATGTGATTTACTACTGAAGATAAATTTCCTAATTGGACACATAAAGTTCTGCAGAAGCCGTTGCTTTACACTATCAAAACAACACTCCCAAACACACACTATCGTGCCAGAAGGCTTGGCCCAGTTACTATTCCACTCACTGAAAGCATGCTAGAAAGGAATTTTTCATAAGGAAATAATATTTAAGAACAGCAGTGTGCTCACACATTATCTTTTTGAATATCTCAGTTCCGCCCCACAAACAGCCTACCATCAACCAACTACTAGCCGCTATTTGTTGAATTATGTTGCTCCCCCATTCCCTTTCTGCTTTTATTCATGTGCACCAAGCCCTTCTCTGTTATGTTCCCATGGTTTGCACAGCACCTCAGAACCTATCTGACAAATGATTTTTAAGCATAAGATCTACTGGGAAAATCAGTGGGGTAAGGACATTTTTGACATATCTGCATTGCTGAGCTTTATCTGATTTGCAATATTAGAAGAGAGAGTTAAAGAAAGCAGTGAGCTGCAACTTAATGGAACAATAGCCTCCCATCAGAGCAATGGGTGATTTAAATGACTGAATGCCAGCTGCTACAAAGTAATTATAAAATCAACACATAGGGTGCAATAGTTTACAAAGAAAGTTTACTGTGTTTATTTATTAATAGCAGCAATAGTGATATTTTGCCTTGGTTTACATTGCTACGTGAACTTAATATGAAATTATTATTTTCGTCATGTTTTTTTTTAATTTTGTGTAATTAGCATGTGACCAGGAGTGATCTAAGAGCAGCTTTGGATATGACTATACCGTGGCAAACTGCATCATTAAAATCTAGTGTGAGTTAGAGGAATCATATCTTGCCTGATTTGAAACAATCTATCCAGCTTTCATTGACTAACTGGCATACTTCAAGTCCTAGTTATTAAATGGCCCAAGACCAAGTTAATTTGATGGATCACCTTCTATCATGCAGAGCTGCCCAACAAGAAGAGGTTCAGAGGTTTTCCACCAGCTTTTAAAAATATAAAGCCCCTATGGTTGCTACACACAGCAGCATTAGAATCCCACCCCCCCACACACACACACACACACCCCCGCCCCACAAACATAGAATTCTCCTGGCACGAAATCTGATATTACCAGGCAAATACATTTTTTCTTCTCCAAACCACTTGTTAAATTATACTGCCTATATTGTTTAGGATCTGTCCTGGGGCCTGTGTTGTTCAACATAAATATAAATGATTTGGATGAGGGATTAGAGGGGATACTTATTAAATTTGCAGATGATACTAAACTGGGAGGGGTAGCAAACACAATTGAAGACAGCAACAGAATACAGGATGATCTTGATAGGCTCGATAAATGGGTTAAACTGAATAAAATGTTCAATGGGGACAAATGTAAAGTTTTGCATTTAGGTAGGAAAAACCAAATACACCAATATAAGCTGGGGGAGACTTGTCTTGGCAGTTGTGTGTGCGAAAAGGACCTAGGAATCTTAGTAGACCATACATTGAATATGAGTCAGCAGTGTGACTCAGTGGCTAAAAAGGCAAATGGGATTTGGGGCTGTATCAAACAGAGTATCGTGTCCAGATCACGGTAGGTTTAGGTTTAGGCTCACTTTACTCTGCTCTGGTTCAGCTTCCCTAGAAGTACTGTGTTCAGTTTTGGGCACCCCAATTGAAGAGAGATGTTGACAAACTGGAATGTGTCCAGAGGAGGGCGACAAAGATGGTGAAGGGTTTGGAGACCAAGACATATGAAGAAAGGCTGTGGGAGCTTGCTCTGTTTAGGCTAGAGAGGAGACGACTGAGAGGGGATCTGATAGCCATTTTCAAGTATTTAAAAGGGTACCATATGGAGGATGGAGCAGAATTGTTCTCTCTTGCCCCAGAGGGACAGACCAGAAGGTGTGGGATGAAATTAATTCAAAAGAAATTCCACCTAAACATCTGGAAGAAGTTCCTGACAGTTAGAGCGGTTTCTCAGTTGAACAGGCTTCCTCGGGAGGTGGTGGGTTCTCCATCTTCGGAAATTTTTAAACAGAGGCTAGATAGCCATCTGACGGAGAGGCTGATTCTGTGAAGGCAAAAGGGTGGCAGGTTATAGCAGATGAGTGATACGGATGTGAGTGTCCTGCATAGTGCAGGGGGTTGGACTAGATGACCCATGAGGTCCTTGCAACTCTATTATTCTATGATTGTATGATTTCCGCCAGTACCTCAGTTATTCTTACAGCTGGTCTTCAGCTAAAGCACTGGGCTGTTCTACCTGTATTCAGTTTTGATTGCTGGTGTTATATTGTATACTGTTGACATTTATTTATTCTGTCTTTTCTTCTTTTGTTGATTTTTCCTGGTATGTTATTGCTGTTATTGATGGCAATTTTATGATGCTGGTTCTTTATTTTTCACTTGGGTTAGATTTTCCTTCTCTATGTATCTTTTTGGGTACTCTTGAGTTCTCTGAAAAGCTGATTAATAATAATAGGGTTAATAATGGCTTCTTGCATTATACCTGGAGATTTGAAGATCAAGTCTGTGGAGGGTTGGGTTTAGGAAGGGAAGGGGCATTCATGCCATAGAATCTATCCCCCGCAGCAGCCATTTTCTCCAAAGGAACTGATCTCGGTAATCTGGAGATAAATTGTAATTCAGGAGACCTCTAGCCCCTTCGTGAAAGTTGGTAACCCTATCATTGCAGGTCAGGAGAGTGGGTCAAAAATGCTAGAAGAGCTGCAGTGAACAGGTGCAATTGGGTGGAATTACCTCTTCTCCTTTTTCCACCAGCAAAGCCCTTTTACGAGAGGAAGGTCCACTGGAAGAAAAAGGAGGAGTGATTTTCTCTAACCCCCCCCCCCCTACAATATCAGCATCTGAGGGGTCACTGGGCCCTTCAAGAGAAAGGAGAATAAATGACAGATCTACTTCAAGTGTAATATTTGCTCTTCATTGGGTCTTACTGAAGACCCAAGCTGTAGCATTCCAGTCTGGTTGGAGTTTCCAGAGCAGCTTCAAGAGGCAAAAGAATTCAACTACTCACAATGTAGTTCTGTTCTCTTTTAGCAGGTCCCTTCTTAAAGTGGATGAACTTAAAGCAGCCTTGATATTTTGTTGGCTAAAAGATCTGCTGTAAAGACTGTTGACAAGGAAGAATGCAGCACATGCAAACCATCACTACAATACATGTGTATCATCTATCTGAATTAAAATGACCATTATTGAGATCCTTTGATTCTATTACAATGAAAGATTCAAATTCATTTGCAGAATAAGAAAGAAATGCCAACTTCAAAGAATGATTTGTAAATAGTGGCCATGCCTCACCCGCCGGTTGACACATGGGTGGTGAGTCACAGAAGAGATGCGGCAGGTGTTGGTAAGCTATTCCGGCAGGCTGCAGGGAAGCGTCAGCAATGCACGATGCAGAGGCAGGGCCAGGAACCTTATATAGGCACCTTGTGGCTGGGGCCCACCATTCCGCTGCAAATTGCCGCCAGGACATCTTTCCACCCTCCCTCCCTCCCTCTGTTATCCTGTAGATATGGTTATTTGTTGGATTCTGTTATTTTCGTCGCAACTGCGGGTAAGTACACAAGAGAGACCTTTGATGCCACCCTGCTAGTCAAACAGAAATTAGAGAAGAGTTAAGGTAGATCAGGAGTGGAAACTTTGAAGTGGGAAAAAGAGTTGTGGCACCAAGTATGGTTTCTATGAAATTACAAATGCAAAGATCAGCAGTAAAGCAAAACCAAACCAAATGAAAAATAAGAATTTCCTCATCAAACTGAAGAGTCAGCTTTGCAGGAGTCATTCATAAACCAGGATGCTGTAAATTGGGAGGAACTCACTATGATCAGGCTGATTAATTATGTGTGAGAGTTGAGCTCCTCACCAGATTGCCTCTGTCTTTCACTGGGAATTCTAATTGATACATGTCCAGAAGCTTTTTGCCTGCACAGTTTGCACCTGTCCAGAAGTTTCTAAAGGTGTTTTCTGCAGATTATTTATTGACTGTCAGTCGGGCATGTTTTGGCTGAAATAGGACGTGACACCGTGCTTTGGCATTAACATGTCCACCATTTTTATTAACAACTCCCAACCCCTCAGAGGGTTGGCCCGGCACTAGAACCATTAAGGCTAACCCCACAGCTGTCCAGCTGTACAATTATGGGGTTCATAGGCACCCTAGGACCTGCTCTTTTCCCAGCCAGGAGAGCAGACCCCTTGCCTCTGTATTGCCCTCTGCAGGAGGCGACTAACGGAGCCAACAAGGCACTCACCCCCTTCTTGCATACCCAATTTGCCTGGCCATGAGTCCCTAGCCTCCCAGCCAGGTAGGCTGTACTCGTGATCTCTTATAGAGATACCCATGTTCCCGGGAGCCCCAGTACACAAACTGGGGCTCCTGACCAACAAGCTTGGTCTTGTGCCCCCTTAAACTGCAATTTTGACTCCAATTCAAACTCCAAACCACGATGGTACCAACATTATATAATAACTAGTAAAAAAGCCCATTGTATGAAGAAGACAATGGGCGCTAGCAGGTGGGGACCAGAGCGAGCGGCAGGCGAGGGACAGAGCAAGGGACAGGCTACCTGAAAGAGGAGGCGGGAGTCCCAGGTGTGGTGCGCTGGGCTGTGGCGGCTCCTCTGCATTTTTTTGTTCTTCTGCGGCTTTCCCGGCGGCTCCATTGTGTTCTGGGGCCATGAGGGCAGGGAGCACCCAGCAGCTGTGCTGTGGGCGGCTGCCGGGGCTCCCAGGGCGCCGGCTTGAAGCGGCGAAAGGCTCCTACAGGGTTTTTTTTCTGCTGGCTCTCGGCTTGGAGCTGCGAAAGGCTCCTACAGGGTTTTTTTTTCTGCTGGCTCTCGGCTTGGGGCTGCGAAAGGCTCCTACAGGGTTTTTTTTCTGCTGGCTCTCGGCTTGGAGCTGCGAAAGGCTCCTACAGGGTTTTTTTTTTCTGCTGGCTCTCGGCTTGGGGCTGCGAAAGGCTCCTACAGGGTTTTTTTTTTCTGCTGGCTCTCGGCTTGGGGCTGCGAAAGGCTCCTACAGGGTTTTTTTTCTGCTGGCTCTCGGCTTGGGGCTGCGAAAGGCTCCTACAGGGTTTTTTTTTCTGCTGGCTCTCGGCTTGGGGCTGCGAAAGGCTCCTACAGGGTTTTTTTTTTCTGCTGGCTCTTGGCTTGGGGCTGCGAAAGGCTCCTACAGGGTTTTTTTTCTGCTGGCTCTCGGCTTGGGGCTGCGAAAGGCTCCTACAGGGTTTTTTTTTCTGCTGGCTCTCGGCTTGGGGCTGCGAAAGGCTCCTACAGGGTTAATGTTTTTCTGCTGGCTCTCGTGGGCGTGCCGGCTTGGAGCTGCGAAAGGCTCCTACAGGGTTTTTTTTCTGCTGGCTCTCGGCTTGGAGCTGCGAAAGGCTCCTACAGGGTTTTTTTTTCTGCTGGCTCTCGGCTTGGGGCTGCCAAAGGCTCCTACAGGGTTAATGTTTTTCTGCTGGCTCTCGGCTTGGGGCTGCGAAAGGCTCCTACAGGGTTAATGTTTTTCTGCTGGCTCTCGTGGGCGTGCCGGCTTGGAGCTGCTAAAGGCTCCTACAGGGTTTTTTTTCTGCTGGCTCTCGGCTTGGAGCGGCGAAAGGCTCCTACAGGGTTTTTTTTTCTGCTGGCTCTCGGCTTGGGGCTGCGAAAGGCTCCTACAGGGTTTTTTTTTCTGCTGGCTCTCGGCTTGGGGCTGCGAAAGGCTCCTACAGGGTTTTTTTTCTGCTGGCTCTCGGCTTGGAGCTGCGAAAGGCTCCTACAGGGGTGTTTTTTTTTTCTCTTCAGCTTCTCGCCGGCTGGAGTCTCGTCAGGCCGGGAGCAACTGGGGCTGGGAATCGGAGGCTTCCCTTCCCCCCCCCCACCCATCCACCCCCCCGAGGCTCTCTGGAGCCTTCTGCCGCCGGCCGCAGCGGGCTCACAGCGTCTACGACGCTGTGAGCCCGCTGCGGCCGGCGGCAGAAGGCTTCCCTTCCCCCCCCACCCACCCATCCACCCCCCCGAGGCTCTCTGGAGCCTTCTCTCGGCCGGCGGAGCGGGCTCGCAGCGTCCACAACGCTGCGAGGCCGCTCCGCCGGCCGAGAGAAGGCTTCCCGGCCCACCCCCCAGCCGAGGCTCTCACCAGGCGGGCCGCCATTTTCCGAGCGAGTGAAGCAGGCAATGGGGAGCCGCGCTTCGCGCGGCTCCCCATTGTCTGCTTGGGGCGGGATTGACACTCGGAGGGGCCAATCAGGAGCCGCTTCGCGGCTCCTGATTGGCCCCCCCCGAGTTTTTATCCCGGACCGGTCCCGCCCTAACTCCTCCCCACTACCCCTTACTCCTTTATACAGTCCGTGGCGCCCGTGGCGCCACGGGCTGTTTACAGATAGGGACAGGGTGGGAGAGGTGCAGCTCCAGTGGCTGCAGCAAGCAAAGGGGCCACATGGCACCTGGGCCACATGGCACCTTAAACAGGTACCCGTGTGCCCACCCAATGTGCCAAACATGCTCATGCTGCTGCACACGTTCCTCTCACTCATCCTCTGCTGCACCCTTTCCAGCCGGCCTGACACGGCGTCAACAGGTGGCCCCAGTTTAAGCGGGACTGTGCATTCCTGTACAATAAGGTAATGGACAGTCAGCTTGGATCCAGCAAGAAAACTCAGGGAGAAGCATGTAGTTGTCCAACATGTAGTTGTCCAATCTGTGCATTTTTCTGGCTCCTTTTTAAAAAAAATCCTTTTATTCAAGAGAACATTTAAGCTTCATTTTATCCTAAGGGAAAACAGCAGGGTGGAGCATTCATCTGGACACTACCCCATAGCCACCAGAGGGGGAGGAAATAGGGAAACAAAGCCCTTACTTCTAAGTGACAGAGCTGAGCCCTACATTTCTGCACATTTCCAAACTTTTAAAAGGCTTTCCCCCATTTCCTTTCCATGGTGTGCTCACTGTGCTGCCATATGACAATTAAGACAGAGGAAGAAAAGGGGAAGGGAGGAGGGGTCATGCTACAGATAGTTCCAGCAAACTATCTGTGCTTTTGCATAGGTGTGGCAGGTTAAAGAAGGAGGAGTTGTAGTAAGGACAGAAGCAACAGTGAGCAGCTTTTATACTGTAGGTGTGCGCACACCATTCTCACCCATTTTCACATTGCTTGGTGCTGCTGCCATGACTATATCCATGAAGAAGCAGACTTGATTAATAAGTGTCATATGATGTTTGTTTATTATATTTCTTACTAGCCATGCCCAGCAAGCTGGCTCGTGGTGGGTTACAAAAAATGAAACCACACAATAAAATAGTAGAACAATCCCCAGTTTAAAACCCTAATCCTCCCAGATGGCGAACCTAGAACCTCACCTACCCCCTCCTGCTCAACAGCCTCCCACCAGGTGCCTCAGGTGGGGAACAGCCAACTGTTCCAGCTAAGCTGATATGTTGTGTCCAGCATTAGCTTTTGCATCTACACAGTCACCACATGGAATTTCTCTGTGGTAAAGGCACATATTCTCAGGGACACTACTGGGTCATTAAAGTTGTCTCCTTTTCAAAAACATTTCACTCATAGATCATCTATCTTTGCACTTACACGTTTGAAATGCCTCATTAAAATGACATATGGTGTACATGCAGCTTTTTGTCCCTGCATAGTCAGATACCTTCCAATCATGCAGGCATGAAAGGCCAAGAAAACAGAAAACAGAAGTCAGCCAGTCTCAAGACAACTCTTTATTAGATACACTTTAAAACAGTAAGAATAAAAATGATGCAGTAGCTTAAATAGAATTCCCATGAATCAATAAGAGAGCAGAAGTGACAGTCATTTTAGATGTGGCTAATAGTCCTATCTTTGACATTGATGGCAGAAACATATAGGACAGACCTCACAATTTTAAACCACTAAATTTGGAATGTAATTTTTTCTTGCTATTTAAATAATGCAATAAACAGGAGGCAGGAAGTGGACATGGAAGCAGCCAACAGACCAGGAAGGGGGAAGTCTTGACAGGAAGACAGCATGCATACCTTCACAATCTCTTTAACAACAGATGTCCTCACTGGAGTTTGAGGCGCATTAAAGGATAGCATTTCCTTCAATATTTAACATATCACCATTAAAAAATATATATTTTTGAATTTATATGCCCACCATTTCCTGAGAGCTCAGGGTGTCTCACAACATTTCATAAGCTAAAACATGGTTAAAACATATTAAACATTTTGAAACAATAAAATTTATATTAAAATCAGCTTTAAAAATGCACTGCTTTCTCTCCGGTATGAGAGAAGGGGAGATAAAATGTTTTGGTTTTAGCTACTGAATGCCATACAGGTGTTTGTCATTTGTGTATGGAGGCCAGCTTACTGGTGGTATTTGTAGCCCTCAATCATAGGCCTGATGGAACAGGTGTCTTGGAGTCCCTACAGAACTGTTTAAAGTCCAGCAGGGTCCTGTTCTCACTTGGGGGTGCATTCCCCCAAGACCTGGCTCTGGTTGAGGCCAGTTTGACCTGTCTAGGGCCAGGGATCTTGAGCAGATTTTGTATGCTTGATTGTAGATTTTTGGGGGGAACATAATGGAGAAGACGGTCCTGCACATATGAAGTCCCAGACAGGGGACCTTAAAGCTAAGAAGTAGGATCCTGAACCAGATTCAGTTTTCAATCTGGAGCCAGTGCAGCTAGAAGAACAATGGTCAGATGCTCTATGCTTGATTCTTGTAATGAGCCAGGTGGTTGTGTTCTGGACTGAAGTTTTCAGATCAGATACAAGGGTAGCCCTACATAGAGTGAGTTGCAGTAGTCTAATCTGGAGGTGACTGTTACATGAATCACCATGGCCAGGTTGGACAGTGACAAGTAAGGTACCAACTGCCATGTCTGGTAAAGATGGTAGAAAGCCATTTGTGACATGGGCCTCCATCGATGGATTCCTCCCTATCTTGATCATACCCTGGCTCTTGCTGGTACAGATCTTAAAATCACCATGTTAATGTTTTAGGTTTAGGCTTCAAAATATCCTAGCTGGCCCTCTTTGACTGAAATTCTGTCTTATTCCCTGATACATAGAATGGGTACATATATGTAAGGAGCTCCATATGTTCGTTGTAATCACTACATGCACATTGAATAAAGTCATGACAACTGTGAGGCATTCTGGTCGCCATTCACCAGAAAACTTACATTTTCTGTTTATGCACCACTAAATTTGCCTCTGAATAGTGGATAAAAGTAATTAAATAGAAGTAAATCAGAAACTGTCAGGAGGCATCTGAAACTCTGACCTCCTCTCTCCTGTGACATTCAGAATGTCCCAGAAATCCCCTGGACCTTGTTATCACCATGAATACTTTTGCATTTGCAGTGGCATAATATCAAAACGGATCAGCTCAGTGCCTAAGACTCCTTGGACTTTAAAAATTAGTCTGATGATTCTAGGGAACTTGAAAGCCGGCACATTCTTATTCACCATTTTTTTTAGTTTTGACTTGCAGGAGGACATTTTGGGCTAGAATAAGCTGTGACCTACGAATACTGGATATAAACAAGGCCACAGCTTTATTACCTCCCACAGGAGGGTTGGCACAGCATGGGAGAGGGAGCCAGACCTAGCAGTCAGCAGACTGCACCACAACCCACAGAGTGCAGAGGCGTCCTAGGGATCCACACCATTCCCCACCAGGAGAGCAGATCCCCTTGCCTACTGGAATCCACCACTAAGGGAAGTGACCTGTGTGGAGGAGCCAAAGGGGCACAAGCCTCCACCGGCTGCCCCCAGGTTGCCTGACAAACGAGTCCCTGTCTGTCCCACCAGGTCAGCAGTGCTCATTTACTTGCCACCTCATATGGAGGTTCCAAGCCCCAGGGAGTCCAGCCTACCCACGGCTGTGATGAAATATTCAGCATGGAACATGCACCTCAGAAACTCTAACGAGGCTGTTTCCACATTAAAACAGGGTGGGTGGGAGGGAAGTTCATGGTGGCATCCTGCGTGAAGAAGCTGGGACCCACGCACATGGCTCCTTTAGAGGTGCCATGGGTCCTGCCTCACCTCCCAATTCCATGCACACTGCATGGATGCTATCCTACAGACAGGCCACTGGGCTGGCCATGTCTGCCTCCAGCTGGCCCTCTGGCATGTCAATTAGTGACCAAGGTAAGTCTCAGACATGTTTTATTATAGTGTGTATCATAACGTGCACTAACCCTGAGATGGAAGCTACTGGCCACCTATACTGGCCAGTGATCTCCTGGCTAAGGTCACTGATATATTCTTCTGCTATCATGAAAATGATCTGGCCAATATAGGTTTCTAACTATACTGTTTTAGTGACATTTATGATATTCTCCAAAATGCTTTTATTTGAAGGTTAGAGTAGATCTGGCCTTGATTTTAACTTTTAAATTAACACATTTACAATTCATTTTTAAGCAGAGTTACATCTTTCTATGTCCATTGAAGACATTTCTCTTAGAACAGTATAACTCTGCTTAGGAGTGCACTATTAAAACAGTTTGTTAAAACAGTGTATTAAAACAGATTGTCAAAATGTATTCACACTGCCAAATATTCCCAATGTTCCAGTACAGATCTGAACATCCTTACTGGCATCTTATATCATCTTGCTGTTACCTTTGTCTACTTTGTCTCCTTATTCTACCTCTTGTGACCATTAACTTGAATTAGTTTACTCCACCTAAGAATGCATAATCATGTGCATCACCATCTAAATACAGAAAATCCTTGTACACTTATTCTTTGTGTCTTACAATATTCTTGTCACATTCATCTGAGATTCATCATAATAATGTAATTCAAAGAGCCCAGAGGGGAAGCAAAAATCCTAACTATAAACACAGAAGATGTAACTGCAGTACCAAATCCTTTCTGCACATAGGGTTTATTAGTATTTTGATGCAAGCCACATACACTTCCCTTCCTCAGGCAGGTTATTAAACAAGTGCTTAAAGTGTTTAATAAATTAACTTATGATAATAAATTAAACAGCTTATCCTAGATCAGAATGGTTTTGACCATGCAATTATCTTCTGCTCCCTGAGGGCTAAAAAATACCACAACCTTTATACTTAGTAAACTAGGCGAATACTTAAAGGATTTTGTTCTTTTAATTGAACTTGTAATTTTGTCTGTGAAAACAGCTTTGAAGATCACAGGGCAAGGTTATGGGTTTCATAAACTAGATCCCATAATCAGTATCTTGAGTCAATGTTACTTAGCAATAATATCGTTATATCTTTACATTCATTATGATGGCCCCTGAAGACGTGGACTCGGATTCACAAAACTTTATGTCACAATAAATATATTCATTTTTAAGGTGCCAGAAAACTCTTATGTTATTTTGGCTGCTGTAGAATAACATGGGTAATCTGCAGAATATAATTACTGAAATTCTGTTACAGTTTCCCAACCATTTCTTTGGAGTCTTCAGCCTATTTCACCCACTATGCCAGCTCTCCAGAAACTACAGGATAGGGTGAGGCAAACTAGGAAAAGATAAGGCTTCTACCATAATAAAGAACTGTTGACATTTTTGGGAAATAATAAGCTATGACTTGGTAACTTGATATTTACCCAAAGGAGATGACCCAAGGGGATACTTCAGCAAATATCATAAAGAAGCTAGCTAGGTCCCTGAGGAATGTCAGAGCACCTGATGAATCTCAAATCTGCTATCCTTCTGAAAATGAATAGATCATGCTGTCTTTTTCATAACTGCTTAACCAGCATCTTCAAAAACACATCTAGATGTTTATGAGCTTTTTGAATTCTACTCAGACAAGTCTTTAGTCAATCACATTTCAGCACTGAGTATGTGTTTATGTGATGATCTGTTTTAAGCTATGGATGGTAAGGTTTGGATATTAAATGATGTTGGTATAATTATTGGGACCTGGAGTACAGGACTGCTCTAGAGAAGTTCGGCTAATTCTTGGCACGGAAAGCATATTATTATTCATCATCTTAGTGTTAATGGGTGGGCTATGCTAAAGCTTTTGACAACTGAAACAGAAGTCTGAAAAGAATTTTCTTCAAGGGCAAATTGGATAGCTTTCATGAAGCTTGGAATTCAGTTTGCAGTAATTCATTAAAGAGTATGGATATGTGTTCAAAATTTACTAATCAAGATTTGAACTAAACAACGGCCATGCATAAATATCAGAAGTGCTCCAAGTAGAGGTATTTCTCTCATTTGAGAGCAGAAATCACATCTTCCGATCTGACAGTTATTCAGAGGAGAATGGCTGCGTTCGTAGCCACGTTCAAATTATCAGGCATCAGAAAGCAAGCGGGACAGGGGCAACAAAGCAATAGAGTGACTCAGCAAAAGGGACATCAGGAAAAGCTTAATACCAGTTGTCATGTCACTCAGTATTTTCACTTTCCAATAATCACTGTACTGTGTTGGTGACTCTGGAAAATCTTTGGACAAAGAGTTTGTTTGCCTGAACTGACCCATTATCTGGGACAATGTGGGTATGAGGCAAGCAAGATAAAGGCTTTGTTTGTATCTGCTGGATCAAGGCAGAAAAGGCCAGGGATACAGGAAATTGCTTCCCCCATAATAAATAACTGGACAGATATGCAGCTTGAGAAGTTAGGATCAGAGCTTACTGCCCCCTTTACCTCCTTATGAGAAGAAAGCAACACCAGCCTGCTTTCATATCATTCAGGGACAGAGGCAAACACTTTGCTTGCACTAGCTGGTAAGCAGGCAGGATTGTAGAGACGCCCATACTTTGATAGGTAGATGCCTAAAATATGGGCAGACAGGAAGGAAAAGTAGATGGATCACATGGATCAACATGGTTCAGGAGACAGGCGCTACTAGCCTCACCTGGTGAAGATGGAAAAATGCCTGGCAGGCTACCTTCTTGACCTGTGCCTCCATGGTCACTGAGACATCCAAAGTCACCCCCAAATTGGGTTGTGATGGTCACTTGCACTGCATCCAGGATTGGTAAATCTGCTTCTTGTTCTGCCCTCTTCCTTCCCAACCATGAGACTTCTGTCATGGAAGGGTTGAGTTTCAGGCAGCCCTGCTCAAGCCAGTCACAGCTTTCAAACATCTGGCAAATGGTTTGGGGGGGGGGGAGTCAGGCTGGGCATCCATGAGGAGATAGAGATGGGTGTCATCAGCATTTTGATGACAGCCCAGCCCAAAGCTCTGGACCAGCTGTGTCAAAGGGTGCATAAAGATGTTAAACAAGGTGAGGGAGAGATTCAAATGAGTAGCCATGTTGGTCAGAAGTAGCACAATAAAATCAGAGTCCAGTAGCACCTTTAAGACCAACAAAGAGCCATTCCGCAACAGGATCTATGTAGCAAATTGGTTGCAGAACGAAAAAACGCCATTTTAAATAGTGGAATTCGTCGTTATGCATACCTGCCTTTGTAGTGGAATCCAGTTGTGTTTCTATCGTTTCCCACAGGTTTCCGGTCTCGGCAAAAATCGCTAGCCAGGAAGCGATATTGCTGAGCTCGTCCCGCCCCTGGTCGTCAAGCAGCCATGATCCCCAAAAGCCCCTTTCTCTTTAAAAAAACACACACGTTGCAACGAATCTGCGTTGATTCGTTGCAACGGAGAGACCCATCTAGCTAGCAGGTGGTGTTTGAGCTGCTGTTTCATCTTTGCCACGCTCCCCCCCGAGTGAAAAAATAAATAACACCCCCCCTGCACGGGCGCGATTTTCAGCCAAAAATAGATAGAAAAATAAAGGGAAAATAAACCAGCAAACGGGGCTGTGTGTTGCTTTAAACAGCTCCGGGGAGGGACTGCAGCCAGGGAAGCCTCGCTGGGTAAACGAAGGCTCATCCGTGCATTGGTCTCCGCTCGCTATGAGCAAAAAAATGGCGATCACTTCGCCGGAAGATCAGAGAAGAGAGCCAGAGGGAGGGACTTTGCAGAAACCGCAACAATGGTAATTCACAGATTGGTTGCAAGAGTGTGGCGCTTTCCAGAGGGTGAATCCACTTTTTGGGATTTCCCTGAAAGCGCTATAATGAAGCGCTTTTTGCGGATCGGTTTCAGGAGTGTTGCAGATTGTCAACGACGTTGTGCATAACAGCAAATCAGTAGCGATTTCAATTTGCAACCATTGTGCAATTTTGAACGAGTGCAGAATGGCTCAAAGATTTATTCAAGCCATGAGCTTTCAAGTTCAAGCACTCTTTGTCAGACTGACAAAGAGTGCTTGCACTCGAAAGCTCATGCCTTGAATAAATCTTTGTTGGTCTAAAAGGTGCTGCTGGACTCTGATTTTAAGGTGAGGGAGAGCACCACTCCCTGAGGAACTCCACAAGGAAGTCAACAGGGACACAATAGCTCATTCCCCACTGGTACCCTCTGGGATTGGTTATAGAGGAAGGAGCATAGCCAGCACAAGGTTGTACCCAGTATCCCTGTCCTGGCTAGACTCATGGTAGACCACATCAAAGGTGGATGACTGATCTAACATTAAGGGGATGACCAACCCGCCCTGTCTAGCTGGCACCAGAGATCATCCATCAGGGTGACCAGCACCGTCTCCACCCCATGGCCATGACAGAACCCAGACTGGTATGGATTGAGAGTCCAAGTTTCATCCAAGTATGCCAGGAGCTGGTCCAGCCCTTTCAACTACCTTGCCAGAAATGCAAGATGCGAAACTGGGCAGTAGCCTGCAGGGTCCTGTTTTTTTTAAAGAAAGGATGAACCACAACCCCCTTCAGCAGCTCATGGAACTCCTCAGTAGAAAGGGAGAGATTAATAATATCCCTGAACTGACCTCCTATCTGTTGGCCATCCCCTTTGAGGAGCCAAGACAGGCAGGGATCAAGGTGACAAGTGGTGGCCCTTCTTCTTCTTCTTCTAGAAGTCTTAATAGTGTGTGTTCTCAAAGAGCAGTCCTATCAGAGCTTTTTCAGTCCCAGCTACCTCACAGGGTGTCTGTTGTGGGGAGAGGAAGGGAAGGCAATTGTTAGTCCCTTTGAGACTCCTTTGGGCAGTGAAAAGTGGGGTACAAAAACCAACTCTTCTTCTGAACCTCTTCTGTGAGGTAATTGGGACTGAGAAAGCTCTAATAGAACTGTTCTGTGAGAACAGCACTATCAAGACTATGACTACCCCAAGATCACCCAGACAGTTGCATGTGGAGGAGTATGGAATCAAACTCAGCTCAGCAGATCAGAAGCTATCATTCTTAACCACTACACCAAGTTGGCTTTGTAGCCTGTCAGTATATGCACTCGGTTTTGCTAACAGAAACCAGCTCTCCAACTCTGAAATTAGTATTTTAAAGGGGCAAGTGTCCTTTAAAAACATTTCCCCTTTAAAATCATAATAACAAAAGAAGAAACACAGTTTAAATAAATAAAACTGGTTGGAGGGTAAAGGGTTAAACCCTTTCTTCCTTCCCTGAACAATCCTGAGACAAACAATGGGTGCAGAAGCCTGTAAAAGAGGTGGACAGAGATACATGATCTTTGTCTTGTCTGCTTTCACCTTTACTGCAGTGCTTTCAATGCTTTTTCTCATTCTGGCTGACCCAATATCGGAGTTGCCATAGGGGAAAATATGCTGAAGGCTCTGTGGCACAAGTAAGGTAAGGTGGTCTGTGTGGAGAGGGGAGAATTTTGTTATCTATCCCCACCTGTGCATCCATTTGTATTTGAAAGCACCCTGCTCTAGGTCAAGCATCCTGGGAAAGGAGTGAAAAGATGTCAATTCATGTTTCTCTGTGCCTAGAGACATTTTATTTCACTATATAGGACAGAGAAGCTTTCTCCCATCTGTCTGAATACCAGAGTTAGGCTGCTCCAGGGCTTGTTGTCAAGTTAGGAATTAAGTGACAGTGGGAAGAGCTGCAACAAATTCACAGCCAGCATAACTTAATATGTACCTCTGTTTTCCTCCATAAGATATATGAATAAATTTTTGATAGTGGCAGATTGATGTGGATTTGGGCAATTTGTATTGGGGAAGAACAGTGCTCCAGCCCCCTCAGTAGAGACAGCACTGAGAAACTGTGAACAGTAAGTCCCTCTCCCCTCCTCAAATCCTAATGATTTGATCCTCCCAGGATGATTCCACACTGCGATGGGCGGCTGCCGATGTGTTGCTGTGGAGCTGCATGCTCTTCAGCAGTCTGTGTCTACATGGAGGACATATTTCAGCAGGACACCTATATATATTAACTATGCTCTGTGGCTGTTTTGGTCTTTATTCTTTCCTCCAGTGGCAACATAGTTGGGTAAATACTTTGTAGGTGCCTACAGATGAAAGAGGAGGACAAGGCTTGGGACGAATTTATGCCCCTTTGGACATGGGTGTGACACACCTGGCACCCTACTACGCAGAGGTCACTGTAAAAGGTGCAGAAATGTTTCCAAACAGTGACTCCAGGATGGAAGAAGGTGGGAGGCACAGTTACTTTTGCTTCCCCCCACTCTCTGAATCAATGCTGTCAGAGTCCTCTTCTCCAAAGAGCGCTAGCTAATAACTCTTGCCTCTGTGAAACATTCAAAGTAAGAAGATTCTGAGACTCCTGATGCTGCTCTGTTAGGGCTGGGCTCCAGTGGTCTGGCTGGATGGGTTTAGTGCCTGTGGTATGCAGAGGGTGTAGGACTTCTTCCTCCCACTGTGAACACCTCACACTATGAGCACCACTTTCACCCTCACAGCACACAAAGGTGTTCAGGAATTTGAAGCAAGCAGTTTGTACATTTTGTTATTCTCAGTGGCATCTAGGGGGCAGCCAGGGTATATGATCTGGGTACCAGATGATAGGGGGGCAGTGACAGGACCTGAGCCAAGACAATGTGTAAGGCTTGATGATGTGGGGGTGTCCAGGGATGCACCGGCTATGGCTGAGCCAATGTGCCCTCTTCAGCTAGAGTTGAGCATGTTGAGAGGGGAGCCACAGGGCTACAGCAGCAGCAGCAGCAGCAGGCAGGCAGGCAGGCAGGTTGACAGCTAGCCGTGGGTGCCCTGCTTGCGGCCTTAACATCAGGGAAGGCCATGGTTGCCAGGGCTTGACCCCCAGGTAATGGAGGGTGCAGCAAGGACTGAACTAGTATGTTTAGACCTTAAAGTATGTGATTGCCCATGGTTCGTGAACTAGTCATGCCATGAACCACAAACTGCATGATGATGTGAACCACAAACTGGATGATGATGACAACCACGACGACCACGACTACCAGAAAAGCCCATTGTACAAAAAATACAATGGTTCTCCCAGAGGTTAGGAAGACATCGTGGTGGGTGTTTTCCACCTCTCTTTGAGGGAGGCATGTCAAGTTGCGCACTTCGTGTCACCCTTGGGAAACACCCCCTTTGCTCCAGTCTTTCTCCTGCCTCAAGAAGGAGTACAGCATGTTTGAATCTCACTGGCTATTCAGTTGCCTTAGAGCTATGAAATTGACTAATTGACTTGGTCCTGTATCACCTGACCTCAGCAGGTAAGGGATTACAGTTGCCTGTCTGCTAGGTCCCTCCTTTGAAGGGAAAGAAGAGGAGACTGGAAGCCAAAAGTTTCCCAAGGTACAATCTGAGCCTAGGGACAACCAAGAGATGATGGTCCTGATAAATATTGATCCCAAGGTCGGGGAGCAGGCTGGGAAGGGAGAGGATACCCCCCTCCTAAAATGATGAAGAAGAAGACAATCCGCATTTCCAAGTCCACCAAGTCAATGAAGGGAGAATCGTCCAGGGCTAATCCCTCCAGGATGTATCAGAAGGACACTAATTCAAAGGAGAGGCCCAATGTCCCATTAGATGGCACTGCCACACCTGGGCAAATTTTCCTTCCACCAGAATTCTTTTCTCTTCTCCAGAGCTCTGTAAGAGCTGAGGTTTCTGCTTCATTATGAGCACAAAAGACAAATCTAATTCCCCAACCCTTTACTTTCCACAGATCTGGCCATTCCCAATCCCCTCCCCCCCCTACCAGATCTAATACAGGGGATAGGGAAAGTAATTATGGGGGGTGATAGTCCCCAGTGGCCAATTAAGGCTGCTCAAAAGTGGCACCACTGTACCCCTCATCATTCTGATTCCTCAGATGAGGAAGATAGGGCCAAGGATAGAGACTATGGGAAATTTATCTCAGATAAAGAACAAGTGAAACCCATACCGGTACCAAAACAAACAGAACACTTGTTCGGTTTAGATGATTTCCAATTTTTACTTGCAACGTCTATTTCTATTTTGACTCTCCAAGAATCAGAGGAGACTATGCCCAAGGACACATGAAAATACTATGGCCCTAAGGGGAGCAGGGATCTTTCCCCCGAAACCGAATACAGTCAAACTAACCCTGCAATAGTCATTTTTAAAGGCAAAACTATTTCTTTAATTTCCCATTTTTGTATTAAAAATCAGGGGGAGGGGGAGTTTGTAGAAAGTAAAGCTTGTCTTGGTATCTATCAAATGTTACACTTATATGTGAGCAGCTGTTCATGCATAACATGCATTTGTGTTTTTGTAAAGTGTCAAAGATAA
Organism: Paroedura picta; assembly: GCF_049243985.1. Classification (NCBI taxonomy): domain Eukaryota; kingdom Metazoa; phylum Chordata; class Lepidosauria; order Squamata; family Gekkonidae; genus Paroedura; species Paroedura picta. The sequence goes on along the minus strand of NC_135369.1, from coordinate 126,302,485 downwards.
TGATAGTTTGCCATCAAATAAGTTAGGAAAGGCCTTTTGCCTCTTTTAAACATTGTGTAAAATATTGTGTATTGTCCCAGCAGGAGTTCCTGGAGATAGACTTTCTTCCAAAGTTTCATGCATAAGCCAAGTAACCTAACAACTTTCAGCTGCAATTTTTGGCTCAGTGCGACAACTGCTATACTGCTAATTACACTGCTGGGTGTATGTTAGCACCAGTCAATCTCACAATTAAGGTTGCTATCTCTGAATTGGGAAATTTCTGGAGATTTTAGAGTAGCACTTGGGGAAGGCACGATTTGCGGAGAGAAGGGACTTCAGCAGTGTGTAATGCTAAAGAATCCATCCTCCAAAGCAGCCATTTTCTCCAGGGGAACTTATAGCTGGAGATTAGTTGTAATGGAAGTTGGCCAACCTATTCATAACAGTAGCTGCTACACTGAGCCATTTTTTACATCTCGATGTTATAAGCTGTTACATTTGTCTGAAGAAAAAAAAACTTGATCTGCTTATATGTATTTTTGACCTTCAAGTTCTAAAGGAATACTATGTGAATTATTCACCAGCTATAAGTTAGCACTGAAATGAAACATAGTTCAGGGACTTGAGACCTTTTTGAAAAGAGTTCTAAATGCCAGTAGACACTTGAAAAATAATAAATTGAGCTTATCCATTTGACACTATGATTTATAAATTTAGGGGATAAGGGAAAAGAGTTCTGGAAAACAATGTAATTTTTTTTCCAGTGGGTACACAGTTCAAGTCATGCCTGTGCCATATGGAACACTGATGATTTATAACAGGCAGAAATCAGACTTGGCAAAACATATAGAACTACTCCCAGAGTACATACTAAAGAAGAAGAATTACCCTGCAGAATAGCTTTTGCCATGCTAATTTTTCCTAGTTAAAAAGGGGAAATCATTTCCATAATTTAAAGAACCAAACATACTTTCTCTCATTTGTTTAAATTTGTTTGTTTGCTTGCTTTTGAAAGAGACTCTAAGTTGTCCTTGATTATTTTTTTTTGAAGGACTGCCAGGAAGATCCTCTGTCAGGAAGAAGGTTGTGATAATATACTATTTGAAATCATGGGTCAGTGGGATCCATGAGGTCAGTGCTTCCTGAGGTTAGCTCAGAAACTTATGCTCCCAAAGTAATGGAGGCTGAAGATAGCCCTATTGGTCCAATGCAAAATCAAAAAATATTATAGAGAAGATCTCATTGGGCAGTTGAACATCAATGAATGGCTTGAATGTCTGAAAGACCGATCACAAAATGGCACTATGGCAAGGACTTCCATGTCATCACATATCATCTCAAACTTTCAGCTCTGTTTATTGACATATGCAGAAGATATATATTAAGTTCCTATAAAAGTGAAAATCAGTCCTAAAACACAGCTCCTAGCTTTAGATTAAGAGACCTAGCACTAGCACCTGGTCTTAACCAAACCATATGATCCACATGATAGCATTCTGGATCTGACCTCCAATCCAGTAATCTGTCACAGCTGATATTGTACCAAAATCTGTCCCTGACCATCTGTCAGACCTCAAATAGATTTCAGTAGTACTTATAGTAAACACACTGTTTACTATAGTAAACACACAACGCTGACCATTTTATTTCGTGCATATGGTATGCTTCAACAAAAGGAATTGTGAATACCATCCCAAATGCTAGAAGCAGATAAAATACTGTGAACAAGATATGCAGCACCATTTTTTTGATTCTGCAGGAGCTCATCTGATAGATACCTTGATGCCCTTAGGCATGATGCCAAAACATTTGTTTCATTTCTTTTTTAAAACCCTGGTTTTAAAAGGAGAAGTTCCATCCCTTTTTCCTTTTCCTTTTGTGGTTGTTCTAGTCTGTTTCTAGCCTGAAAACTATTTTTGGACCATCATTTTAGGCAGCAGAATTTTCTTTATGCTGCTTTTATGCTGATTTGATCCTTATACTGTTATTGCTATGATTTTGTTGGTAGTTTTCAATTTATGAGGCATTTGCAATGGCAGACAGACAGACAGACAGACAGACAGACAGACAGAGAGGTGGGTGATATGGTTTTACTATATCTCTTTATTTATTTATGTTATTTATTTTGTATTTATATACCGCTGCATTCCGTTAGGACTTGTGGCAGTTCACAGTAAAACATTAAAAAACAGTATGACACCATTAAAACCCATTAAAATTAATATTAACACTAAGCATTAAAATATGGTGATACATAGTTCTAACCCCCCTCCCTCTGTCCAACTATAGAGGGCCAGAGCTCTTCTTTGTTGGGAGTGAGGGTCCAGATGTACCAGTGCAGAGGGATCCACTGATGGAAACTCCAGGACTCACCATGTCCTTAACTATAAACCTGGTGGAAGAGCTCCATCTTACAGGCCCTGTCTGTGGAAAGCTGACAATTCCAACAGGGTCCGTAGCTCTTCAAGGAGCTAATTCCACCAAGTTGGGGCCAGGGCCAAAAAGGCCCTGGCCCTGGTCAAGGCCAGGCAAACATCCCAGGGGGGCCGGGAGATTCCTACCTGCAGAGCATAGCATCCTTCAGGGAGCATAAGTAGATAGGTGGTCCTGCAGATAAGCCACATCTAGCCTTAAAGGTTAATATCAATACCTTGAACTTGATCCAGAAACAGATTGGTAACCAATGTATTTGATGAAGAACCAGCTGAATATGGGCCATCCAATATGTCCCAGTAAAGAGCCTATCAGCCACATTTTGAACCAGCTGTAATTACAGCTGGTGCAGAATGTGGCTGCTAGGGTCCACACAGGAACATCTTGGAGGGCTCATATCCAGCTTGTGCTGAGGCAGCTGCATTGGTTGCCGGTTGTGTCCCGGATCATGTTCAAGGTCTTGGCAATTACCTTTAAGGCAATTCAGTCTGGGACCCACATACCTGAGGGACCATCATGTGTCCTATGTCCCTCGCAGGGCCCTGTTCTCTGCAGGTACCAACTTATTGATGGTTCCTGGCCCTAGGGATGCTCACCTGGCCTCAGCCAGGGCCAGGGCCTTTTCTGTCATGGGTCCTACCTGGTGGAATGAGCTCCTAGAGGAGCTGTGGGCATTCAGACAGTTTTCTGCCTTTCAGAGAGTTCTTCTGCCAGGTATATCGCCAAAGCCAGTGCTAGAGCAGGTGACACAGGTCCTCTTTTCCTATTGGCACCTGGACATCTTGGTGCTGGACATCTTGGTCCCCCCCCCCACATGCTGCCTTCATAGGGGTTTGTCTTAAGGGGATTATGGTTTTTCCATCTGTTGAAGTTGTATTGTTGTATTTTAAAAATTAGGGTTTTAATGGGGTTTTAAGGGATTTTATTGTTTTTATTGTACGTATTGTTTTGTGTAACCTGCTGTAAGCTGGTTCCGAGAGTGGTGGCAATAAATAAATAAATAAATAAATAAATAAATAAATAAATAAATAAATAAATAAATAAATAAATAAATAAATAAATAAATAAATAAATACAGATTTTGAAACTCCTAGTATGTTTTGATATATCGTCCTGACCAATTCCACATGATGAATTTGCTCCTGCACAGCCTCTCATTGCTTGCGGGTTTTAGTGCTGTTTCCTCATAATGCTGGCAGCAACCTGCAGCTGTGCAGGATTTGATGAAAGTTTTCTTCCAGTTTGCTCCAAGATGAGGGAAATTGCAAAATCCATCTTCTCTTTTCTTGCTGCACTGCAAATCCATGTGCAAACAGGGGCAAGCCCATCTGAAAGGAGAAATGAGCAACAGTCTCAGTAGTGTTTTGCCTGCCCTCACATCTGCCCTCCCCACTCCATTGCTGGATTGCAATTTTTTAAAAAATGATGTGGTCCATGTTGCAATGGGACCACAAAGTGCCATGCCCTAAGTTCAAATAAGATGTTCTCTTCATTGTGCACAGTAATATTATGATTATGAAGCAACCCAATCTAAAACACATTCCTGTTTGAAATTTCTGGTGGTGGGGTATGAACAGGGAAAGGGATGTGTGCAATGAAGCAGCCCCTAGGTTAGTACCCCTGCTCTGTGTTTTAAATCTTTATTGTGAACACACAACCATTGGAGTCCAATTACCATGGCCAGCCTATCACAAATCTACCCAAACATAACGACAGATCATTATACAAAGAATTCCCCAAATAGATCTAAATACATGTTTTATTGTTGTGGTGTGATCCCATAGCAATAAGGAAATATAAGTTTTTAAAAAACCTCTTTTAGTGTTGTGGCATGTCCCCGTGGCAACATGAAAGTGTTTTTAATTATTTTTTTTAAATTCTAATTTAATTTTATTTAAATTTAATTAATTTTTAATTTTAATTAATTTCCGAATTCAGGGGGTGGGAAGAAGGAAGTTTGAGTCCCCAAAACCATTGGTGGCTTGCGTTGATTGACAACCAGGAAGCTGGGGGGAAATTTCGGGTTGTCCACACTTCATGTTTCTCCACCACCTCAACGGGAGGCAAAAAGCCACAACGGGGTGGCGGGAAAATGCAGGAGGTGTCTCCCATCAGTAAGCATGCAAATAGACAGTTTACTATTGCGCAGTTTCCACCTCTATGCGGAAGTGGTCCTGCATAGAAATGGGGGGGGGGGGTTGACTAGCAGACAGTCTTAATTCTTATGCAACACTTCTTAAAACACAGTACAATTTGTCTAGTGGACAATACAAACTAGCAATGGGATAGTATTCAATATGTTTGTGCTTTATTCTAAAAAAAAGAGCACTTCTGTTTACCGATTCAACTACAGGGTTCGTTATGGGGATGAACACATTTTATTTTCAGACCATGCAGATAAATGTCTATGTGCCATTATTTTATACTAGTAATCAAGCCCGCTGTAAAATAAATACAGTGGGCGCTAGGCAAGGGAGCCCCCGGCAATCACGCAGAGCATGGCTGGTGGGGGCTCCCTTGGCCGGCGGCTTGACACGTCAGGCCTGACGCGTCAGGCCGCCGGCAAGGAAGCAACTGTGAGCCGCGCTCCGCGTGGCTCGCAGTTGCTTCCTTGTCAGCAGGGCAGGGATTGGCCCGGCCGATGGTCTGTCCGGAGTAAGGGGCCAATCGGCACCCTTCCTCATCCCGGACAGAGCCCGCCCTAACTCCTCCCCCTAAGCCCTTGCAGCTTTATTCAGTCCGCGGCGCCTGTGGTGCCGCGGGCTGTGTAAAGATGGTAAACACTTCAGTTAAAATACTTACATGCAATTTATTTGTTAAATACTGATCATGTTCCATGATTGCTGAATAATTCCTTTTTATTTCAGATACACTGCTTCTGATATGTACCTCTCTCATGTTTTTCAAAGCACTGCAGAAGTAGATTCAGCTGCACAAGTTACATCAATGGGAATTGTGCTGCTCAGTTCTGACTTGTACTGCCTTGAAAATGTAGAAGCAAACTTGTTTAGCATAACAGTCATAAGTATACAAAGAGCATTAAAGATGATATGACTTCAGAATAATTTACTGAAATAATTGTATGAATACCTAAATACTCTGGTCTCTATACACTTATAATGTTTTTAACCACTGAGGTTAATAAGCTAGATTGCAGCAGGAGAACATCCCAAATTCTTCATTTATATTGAAATGGAAAAGCTCCCAGGAAATTGAAATGAAAGCCCCCAGCTCATCATCTTTGCTTCTAGACATTTTAGGCAGCAGCTCTCACTCAAAATCCAAGCTGCATATTTTAGGGGTTTTTTTCCCTTCTTGCAGATGGCAGTGTGCGTTTTTGATGATGGCCATCAGTTTGTCTCTAAGCCTCCAGAAATAAATGCAAAATGTTTTGCTGCCATGTTAAAATATCATCCTTTTTGTTGTTGTCATTGTTGGACAGGATTTCCTTTTTAACATTATAAGCTACAATACACATTGCCTGCCTTTTCACTCACTAGGTGTGAAAAATCACAATACTCTCTGAGGCAGCAGCAAAAAACAAAACAACATGTCACAAGAACAACAACATGTCACAAAGGCAAAGGTTTTAAAGGGTGACGGGGAGATGCCTGGCCTATTTGGGGACTTGGGTGTTATGTTTACAGAGAGAAACATTTTTCTTAGGACAGGGGCTTTGACATGGGAGATTCTATAGGAACTGCATTGTGGAATGAAATATGTACTATGATCACTTTTCAGACTTTTTTGCAGATTCATACTAAGCATTCCAGAAGTGAAGCCTTACTAACGTGGCCAAACCAAGTTGCTATTTTTACCTCATATTTCAAGATTCGAATCTGCATTTGTCTTTAGAAATACACTGGAAAATTTCTTAGGGGACAGACCAGGGCAGAGTCTGCACTTACTTTCTTTATTCCATTGTCAATCCTGTTGAATTCAGATCTCTTTGAACTCGGGTCTTCCTCTTCCCCCCCCCCTCCCCATTGAAGCAGGAAAGTCTTCTGCACGTGGTTAGGGAGGCTCAGAAGGTGGAGGGGAGCCAAGCCTCTTTCTTTCTTTTCTTGAAGGTGGGGGGAGAGGAGCTAGCCAGGGAGCCTCTTTATTTTCTTGGAGGGGGTGGGGAGAGAATCGAAAAAGGCAGAGGAGGGAGGAAAAATCCAGGACCGACAGAAGTTGAGAGAAATTAGGGGCTTCTCCTTTAAGGCAAGCATGTCACATGACCAGGTGTAACCTATCAGAGGTTCTCTACCACGGAGCTTTCTTTCCCAATCTGGATATTGAGGATTAAAAGCACTCTAAAATATCGCACAATAAAAGTAGGGTCCCTCCGGATCAATCCTTCTTGCTGCAGAAGGAAAATTTAAATTGTCCAAAATCCAAACGGAAATCGCATTCTGTGTAGAGGGCAGGGACTGAATCGACCTGGGGTTGGAATAAAAGCTCCGTGCAGTTTACACCCCAGTTAACATAGCATTCTTGTGGTCATGTCACTATAAATGGTTTCTCCGTTCTCAGATGAATTCCTCCATTACTTGTTAATATTGGTCTCCTACTACAATTCTAAGAGCCTCTTGTGGCGCAGAGTGGTAAGGCAGCCGCCTGAAAGCTTTGCCCATGAGGTTGGGAGTTCGATCCCAGCAGCCGGCTCAAGGTTGACTCAGCCTTCCATCCTTCCGAGGTCGGTTAAATGAGTACTCAGCTTGCTGGGGGGTAAACGGTAATGACTGGGGAAGGCACTGGCAAACCACCCCGTATTGAGTCTGCCATGAAAACGCTAGAGGGCGTCACCCCAAGGGTCAGACATGACTTGGTGCTTGCACAGGGGATACCTTTACCTTTACCTTACTACAATTCTCCATGTAACATTCACACTGATACTCTGATTTTTTCCCCCAGGACTGTTTTGACTTTCTAACTAAAACATGTTCCTCCTAGTTTCTTCCAAATGTTGAGTATCATTGTTGAATCAATGCTTATAGAAGCTACCTTGTCCCACAAATTCTGTCCCACAAATTATTTGTCCCAGATAGAGTTATTTTCCCATCATCTCCAATTAGGCTTGGGAAATTCCTGGAGATTTGGGGACAGTGCCTGAGAAGGTACACCACAGCCCTCCCTTGGGAAGTGCTATTTTCTCCAGGGGAATAAATAGGCATCGTTTGGAGACCAGTTGTGATCCTGGGAGAACGCCAGGTCCTACCTGGAGGCTGGCAACCCTAGTTCCAATATCTGTCCCCTGTTATGTATATTTATTAAAATGATAAGGTGTCTAATAATCTCATCATTTAAATTAGGATTGTACCCGGTACTTACAAGCAAACGTTTTTGAGTATGATTAGGGAATAAAAACACCCTTTTTTATGAAGCCAATTCACAGTGAAAGTAATGTTTTTCATGATCATTCTGAATGGGACTCATTCTCATCTTCCCTACCTCTTAATTCTTCCCACAGACAGCTTTTCATAGCTGATAAAAACTTTGACAAGAAGCATTCCCCTTGGTCTCAGTTATAGTTTGAATAGATGTTTTCTAATGAGAATACTGAAGGACATGAGAAGAAGAAACCTTCTTTTAATGGAAAAGTTGCTTCAGAAAAGCATGATTTTAAGCAGGAAAATGGCAGGTGTTTTTCCACTACAAATTTTATCTGTTTGTACATATACAGGACTTCAAATATGGCTTTAGAAGAAAGTTCTTACAATGAGAGGAACTTGAATGTCTCCTTTTAGGAAAATCTGGAAGTGCTTTAAGGGTAGTCCACTGTCTTCTACTCCCTCTCAGTCTTCCAGAGATCCTCTCCAGGACTCACAAGCAATTTCTCAAGGAATGCAGAAAGACAGACCTAGACAGATTCTGCATGGTGGCAGCCACACCAGGCTGCCGCCATTCTGGTGTGCTGGGGTAAAAAGCATCGCCACCCCCTGAGTACGCACGGATGCAGAGCATCCCAGGCACACGCTGGCTGCCCCGGGGCAATGGCTCCATGCATGCAACGTGGGTCCGGAAGCGCCTGGTGCGCTTGGAAGCAGTGGCAGCAGGGGGATCAGAGGCAAGCCCCCCCGCTGCACTATGGTAGGGAGCAACATGCTGCTCTCCCACCACGGCGGGGGCAGGGGGATGGCCCAGCCAGCTCTACGGAGAACCATTGGTTGGAACAGGGCCCAGCACTGTCGATTATGCACGGCGCTGGCCCACCCCAGCCCCTGCTGGCGCCCACAGTAACTCTGGAACTGCGGAAGTTCCCACATTCGCCTAACGCGGGCCTTCAGTGGGCCTGGTCTGGGGCACGCCTGCGCTGGCAGCAGTGTGCATAATCGGGAATTTTCCCTGATGCCCTGCCACCGCCAGCGTGGACGTCCCAGCCCATGCATAATGGGTCCTATAGAGGTAAAGTTCATTGTCACAGAAAATCATTCTGCTGGAATTCTCTTAACATTTTTTAATAATGTGTGTTAAGACTATTGCTCCCTCAAATATGTAAACCGTGTTCTTTAGGTAAAGTTTTCAAAGCTGCAATAAGAAAGTGAGAGTAGTCTTTCTCTTCACATAAGGATAGATTCAAATGGGCAGAAATCAATTTTGTTACATCAGTGGACTGTATCACAACCAAATATAGCCAATGATAATCCTTCGACTGTTTTGACAAAGGATTATCATTGGCTGTATTTGGTTGTAACACAGGCTACTGATGTAACAAAATTGATTTTTGCTATATATTCCCTGTCATAGATAGAGTCCCTGTCTGACAAAGAGTGCTTGCACTCGAAAGCTCACGTCCTGAATAAATCTTTGTTGGTCTTAAAGGTGCTACTGGACTCTGATTTTATTGTGCTATTCAGAACAACACGGCTTCTCATTTGAATCTACTCTTTTCAAAACAGAAACAGAAAAGCCATAACTAGTTGATGCTGCTGCAGCTTTGTATCTTTGGAAATGTTTAATTAGTACAGGTTAAGTTGCCAAAAAATCACCTCTTGTCTGCTCTGGTTTAGTAACTGTCAGGAACCTTGGTAACAATGTTTCCTTTGCCACTGCTGATAACTCTAAACTGACATGCACTCTCACACCTCCACGGTTTGTTTTAGCTGTCATTAATTTTTAAGGCTTCCAGCTCATTCAGCCATTGGCAGCTGCCTTGTGTTCCCTGGAGGCATGTTGTAGCAACGGCTCGATAATCCTGCCAAATGTTTTACCATTATTCTCAAAGGGGAGGGGGACCAAAGCCAACCACCAAGTATTTAATACGTTTCTTTACAAATAAAACCAAGAATGCTTGGAGATGAGACATGGTTTAAGATAGAAGTAGCTATTGTGAGTGACTCTAGTTCCTGTTCAGTGCCTCTCATCAGTGAGTTGCATGCAGCTTTTATTTCTGTTTCATGATGTGTGGAAAAGGATAACTGCTGGCACCTTCTCATTTCATCTTGCATGAATTTGTGTTCACTCTAGGTGCAGTAATAGGCCTGTACATTCCCAGTCACAGTTGTAGATTAAACGTTATCCTACATTTGCTGCAGAGATGAGCTTCACCCGAGTCATACAAAGGCACAATAGCAGTGGAGGCCAAGAGCTCATAATGCAAAGCCAGGAAGTTGCTGACTTGTTTCTGCCAGTTGGGAAACTATTATTATTATTATTATTATTATTATTATTATTATTATTATTATTATTATTATTATTATTATTATTACCTGCCACTCTTGGCAAAGTCAGACCTATGCTATAGAGCTTGTGATATTGTTGCTATTAATATTTCAGGTTGACCTGACCCGGTTGTCCCAGAATAGCCCAATCTCATCATCACCTAAACAGGGTCAGCCCTGAGTATTAGTCGGATGGGAGACCACAAAGGAAGTTTAGAGCCGTTATACAGAGGCAGGCAATGGCAATCTGCCTCTATTTGTCTCTTGCCTTGAAAACCCTATGAGATCACTTGACAGTTCTTTCCACCAACAACTTTCAGGTTACTTTAGGGAATACTGAGTCATAAAGGACTTTGAATCCTGAGCAAGTATTATATACAAATGCTAGGTGTTAATATAACTTGAATTTATGTATTTATTTTATTATTCAATTTATTGCCCTCCTTACTCCAAAGCTCAAGGTGGGTTACAAGAAAGTCATACCCCCAATATAAAACTATCGCTCTTAAAATCAACACCCCAGTAAAGATAGAGAAAATTCCCTTCTCCCTTCTACAAACAAGCCACCAGGGAGTCCGCTTGATTAGTTATGCCTGTGCTGAAGATGCTCTGAGAGGACTCATAAGTGGGCCTACTCTGAACTACTCTGATGGCAGCCATAGATGAGATTGCCCCTAGACTTCTTCTCCATCCTCGCCTCAGTCACCCTGGTACTGTGGGGAGCTCCGGGAGAGGAAGAGGGAAGTGAGAAGACTAGAGCGAGTGTGGTAGAAAACTCATGATGAGGCTTAAGAACGTGTTAATGCATACTTATGAGAGCGTATGAGATGGCAGTGAAAGCAGCAAAGCGGGATATTTTTGGAGGCCTCACTTCAAGAAGGACGTAGATAAAATTGAAAGGGTACAGAGGAGAACGACGAAGATGATCTGGGGCCAAGGGACCAAGCCCTATGAAGATAGGTTGAGGGACTTGGGAATGTTCAGCCTGGAGAAAAGGAGGTTGAGAGGGGACATGATAGCCCTCTTTAAGTATTTGAAAGGTTGTCACTTGGAGGAGGGCAGGATGCTGTTTCTGCTGGCTGCAGAGGAGAGGACACTCAGTAATGGGTTTAAACTACAAGTACAACGAAATAGGCTAGATATCAGGAAAAAAAAATTCACAGTCAGAGTAGTTCAGCAGTAGAATAGGCTGCCTAAGGAGATGGTGAGCCTCACTGGCACTGCTTGAAGACTGCCTCACTGGCAGTCTTCAAGCAAAGGTTGGATACACACTTCTCTTGGAGCAGGGGGTTGGACTAGATGGCCTGTATGGCCCCTTCCAACTCTATGATTCTATAATTCTATCCCAGAACTACAACTGAACTCCAGACAACAAAGATCTGTTCCCTTGGAGATAATGGCTGCTTTGGAGGGTGGACTCTATGCCGTTATATTCAATTGATGCCTCTCCCCTCCCCAGCCCCATCCTCCTCAGACTCCACCATGAAATATCCAGTAATTTCCCAACCCGGAACTGTCACGCTAATCAGGCATGGCCCAAAAAAGTGCTACATCAAAAGCCAAAATAACCTGGAAATGCCCTGTCCTCTTTTCCTTCTTTTGACTCTCTGTAAACCAGATTGGAATACTGTGGTTGCCTAGCAAGAGCCACTGAGGAAATCTGTTGAATAACACTACAGGCATTCCTTTTATCATTTTCACATTTTAACCCCCTTAATATTTTTGTTTTTTAGGTTGCACATCTTCCTGCAAACTTTGGCCTCCTCTCAGATTTGAAGAAAGAACTGTTTTGCTTGTTCAGAACTCTAGTCACTGGATTTAAGATTTCCTCATCTCATAATTGGAATATGATATAACTAGGGATAGGATACCTTTACCTTCTGGGGAAGGCACTGGCAAACCACCCCGTATTGAGTCTGCCATGAAAATGCTAGAGGGCGTCACCCCAAGGGTCAGACATGACTCGGTGCTTGCACAGGGGATACCTTTTATAACTAGGGACAAAGCCCGTTGTATCCAGGAATACAACGATCACTAGAGCTTGGCGGTGGGAAGAGAGGGGTTGTCCAATCTGTAAGGGCATGGGTTGAATGTGTGTGTTGTGCGGAGGTTGGGGTGGCATGGTGACAAATGGGGGCATGGGTGTGGAGAGCTGGGTGTCAAAAATCATTGAGTATGGGAAAAGACTGACCTTTGGGAATTGTGGCATAGTACTTACAGATGAGCTTTCCAGGGCCATGTCTTCCGATATGTGAAGGGAAAATCAGAGTAGAGACTCTTCTTAGGGGGAGATAAGATGGCAACCAATTCCTCCTAGTTCTGCATTCAATGTGATTTCCCTTATGTGTGAATTAGGGCACAGGCACCAAAATGTCACCCTGCCCTAATACACATGGGGAAGTCACAGTACACAGGTGTCTACCCTGTTCCTTCTGTCTCCATTTTTTACTGCTGATAAAATGTTATGTGCCCCCATGCTTCTTCCACAGTTGCTCCTTAGAAGAAGAGCTGGATTTTTGTACCCTGCTGTTTACTACCCAGAGGAGTTTCAAAGCGGTTTACAAAATCTTTTCCCTTCCTCTCCCCTGTCCTCTATGCACACCTAGGTAGTGTGGAACTCCAGAACATGAACCAACACCCATTTACAACCTGACCTCCTCTCTGCAATTTTTTCTTGACCTGAAATAGGTCAGGGGGTGCTAGGGGGCTGCAGGGACATTACACACTTTTGAGGCCCCACTTCCAGATTTCAAAGAATATGTTCAGACCAGAGACAGCCAGGTGGGGCCTGGAGATCTCCTGGAATTGCTGCTCATTGTCAAACTAGAGGCCCTTTGGCCATCTTTGGAGGGAACACTGAGTAACTTCAAACAACTCATGCTGACTGAAGTAAACACGTTGATAATGGCAGTGAAACCAACCATGTGCCCTTTAGAGCTGTGCTTATCATGGCTGCTAATGTCAATTGATATAAGAACAGTGACTTCCTTCAAGGAGATATTTAACCTCTCCCTCTCAATGGAAGAATTCCTGGAAGAATTAAAAGAGGCAGTGGTTTGCCTATTGCTTTAAATAAAACACACACAGAGACATCTTTAGACTCTCAAGAGCCCAAAAACTATCATCCCATCTTAGCATTTCTGGGAAAGATGCCCCCACCTGGTAGAATGAGCTCCCTGAAGACATCAGGGCCCTAATGGATCTAGAACCATTCTGCAGGGCCTGCAAAAGGGAGCTTTTCTACCAGGCATTTGGTTGAAGTCTACCAAATCCAACAGCTTCCACTGGGCCCCCAAGCCTTCTTCCCACAAACTTCAATGTCCATGAGCTTCATTTCTTGAACCAACCAACTACAGGTGCATTGTATATTATGGTTATGAATGTACTGTTCTCACTGTATATTATTGTTCTACTGTTGTTTATGATTATTGATTTCTCTGCATGTTCCTATGTTTCATGTGAATCTCCCTGAGCCTCCGGAATGGATGGTATACAAATGTAATAAATAAATAAATACAAATACATGCATTTAAAAATTTCTCAGTAGGGTTGGCCTCAGGATAAAGTAGGCGGGCAAATAAACCAACAGTGCAGATCCAAGTCAGTTCCTAGATGGAAGACCTTCTCTAACTCTTAACAATACCACCTTGAGTTCAATGATGGAATATAACTATAATGGAAAAAGATGTTGATGCATGGTCCATAATTTCTATGTTTGAAACCCTGGGGTATAATTGTGTCTGCCACATAAAGTGCAGAGGAGCCTTAAGAATGAATACAATTTCCACTGAAATATGTTTCCTTACTGATAAAAAGACTGATATTACCTCTATTCAGTCTAAAAGGGATTATTTGGAGGACTGGTTCCATGTCATCTGCACTCCGTTTTGCCTAATGTTTCAAATGGCAGCTTAAAACACATGCTTTGAAATGGATGGATGCCTCGTGTGCCACTTTCAGCTCAACAAAGATATGCTCAATACATTTGAACAGGAAATAAATGCAGCAAACCAGCCATTTCTATTTCTCTTGTTCTGCTAGGGAAGAAAGGGAGAGAAGGAGGAAAAACAGACTGCACAGTGATTTACTTGCAAAACACGCAAGGTAGAGAACAAATTCAGTGTCAGTTTCAATAGTTGTTCCTAGTGGTCAGAGGGCTGAAATGATAAATCATCAAGGAACAATGCTCTGCCTCCTCCATTTGTTCTGGGATTAGATGGCACACTTGTGCATAGCTTTCATCTTCCTTCTGTTGTAAAGTGGGAGAGCTACTTAAATAAACCAGGAGTGTGAAGCTATTTTAGACAGTCCGTTAGTGGGGGGGGGGATAAATAAAGAATCCCAAATACCAGCACGAATACTCACAAATTCATATTTATTTTATCCACCAGCTCTGCTTCTAATGCCCTAATAAATTAAATTCTATTAGAAATGCTGTTCTGCTTTCATTCCTCTCAGGAGTGCCTGTAATCCAATTTGTGTGGTTTGGGCATTTGCATAATATTTGCAGTGCAATCCATTTCTCCTTTCTTGAAAATATAAATTATATCGGTTTTAGATCAGATAGAAGAGAATGGGTTTTTTTGTTTATTTGTTTGTTTCAGAATTTCCCTGTGTAACCAAATGCAATCATCTTCATTGTTACTAACAACAGCAATTGTTTGATCTAATGTTTCAGGATTAAACTACAGAACACACAAAAGATATTCTTCATCTAAAAAATTAACAATTACCTTTCCACCAAAAAAGAGACATGGCACACTTTGTTAGTTCACTTCAGATATTATGCAAAACCATGATTTAATTAACCTAAATATGTTTATAGATTCTGGTGAGTAGCTGTATCAGTCTGAAGCAGCAGAACAAAGTTTGAGTCCAGTAACACCTTTCAGACCATGAATGTTTTATTCAAGATACAAGCTTTTGTGTGTATGCACACTTCTTCAGATGCAATGACATGAACTGGCAATTCCCATTTCAAGAGTGGGTGCCACTGGACTCAGACTTTGTTCCAAATATCATTAGTGTGATTGTCCACTCTGCTAAGTACAGGTTGGTAAGGTCCATCAAATCAGGATCTAAAACCAGGATCTAAAGTTGTCTTACTAACCACAGTTAGTCTTAATAATGCCCCCATATGATACTTGAATGCTGACTTCCTGGCTTAATCCTTTTAATCATGGCTTGCTAGTTTATTTAGAATTTTTCTGGGGAACATCCCCATGAAAACTGGTGGAGATCCTGAAGTTACCCCCTCTCACTAAGTCTCTGATTAAAATGTTAATTTTCATAATTAAATCAGAAGATCTCCTATTTGGGTAACACACATTTCATACAGGTGCTGCAGAGGGTCATCTGAAGTATATTTCTATTTCTCAGATTTTTATAACTTCTCAACTTTGCTTCAGGTAGAACAAAAGAGTTTGCTATAATTTGGAAGGGGAGAGCTTTAGTCATGTTGATTAATGAAGGGTCATTACTGACTGCAGGATTAAGATTAAATGATCTCCAAGTTTCTGCAAATGCAACTGTTTAACAATTCAATTATGTTAAGCATGCCTTTTGTTACTATCAATCTTTTCATATACCACAACCTGCAAGTCTTTTCTATTTTACTAAAACAATTCTAACCAAATTTTTACAAGACTACAATAACATGACATTATTTCCCGGCTGTATTTGACTGCCTTGATCCTACATAGGCTTACCATTTGCTCAGTGGCAATCACTGCCTCTGTTCTCAGGCTCCCATCCTTGATCATTTGAGAAGTGGGCTCAAAAGGGGAAGAATGACATCCAAGAATGCTGTAGGCATTTCCCCAACTCTCTCTGTGTTTGTAGGGATTCCCACAGCATTGCCCAAATGTGATTCATTGACTTTCCATCAAGATGTCACATCCTCCATGACACTCTAGGAGTTGCCTAAAGTTCCTAGAGTGGCATGGAGGGTGTCTTCAGCATACCTTGAACATTATATCTGTTGCTTTGTCAAGAAATTGCCAACTATGCCAATCAGAAGCTCAGTAGGGAAATGAAGCTGCAATTAGGCTCCTTCCTAAATAGTTTATTATCACAGCTGCTGATGTTCTGGTGAGCTATCCATGTGTGGTACCTAATACTTGATCAAAAAAGGAATCACAGATAAAGCACCCACTTGGGGGGAGGCATTCAATTGGCAAGTAAACTATATATAAACCCTACTTTCATGAATCAGAGCCTCTTAATTGGTACATATACCGTATTTGCCGGCGTATAAGACGACTGGCATATAAGACGACCCCCCAACATTTCCACTCAAAATATAGAGTTTGTTATATACTCGGTGTATAAGACTACCCCCTCTTCCACACACCAAATAAAAAAGAAAAGAAAGCAAGAAACTATGCTCGGATTAGTGATTACCTCCCTTCCCCCAAAAAAGGCGAGAGTCATCTCTCTCTCTCTCTCAGAGCCGGCGCCTCTGTGCATTGAACTGAAACAGCTTCCTCTGCAAACTGCAAACAGAGGGAGAGAGCAAGCGAGCGGAGGGCTGCGCGCCAGGCTGGCCGCGTGTGCTCTCTTCCTGAATGGGGGCGGCTTCAAAACACCAGAAACCGTGGGAGGGGAGCAGAGGCTGGCACCTCCCCCCCTCCCCAGCATCCTCCTCCTTTCCACTCCTTTGCCACTGGCTCACCCAGCCGGCCCATCGGGAGCTCTCTCTCTCTCCCCCCTCCCGCTTCAGAGTATTTTGTGGGAGGGAGGGCCCGTCGCTGCCATGGCGAGTTGGGGCGTGCACGCAGGCACAAGTTTGGCGGGGCCAGCGAGTTCCGAGCCAGGAGGAATTCACAAGACAGCAGCAGAGTTGGTGAGCCCGGTGGGGGGGGGGAGCGCCGCCACCACCACCGCCGCTGCCTCTGCCTCGGCATCACTTAATTCTGGTCACCTTAAACTATGGGCACTGGGCGAGCATCGGGAGGCCACTATGGGCAGCTATGTCTATCCCAACTGTAGTGCACCCGGCGTATAAGACGACCCCGCCACTTGGAGGCATGTTTCTAAGGGGTAAAAAATCATCTTATACGCCGGCAAATACGGTGCTTGGCTTTTTGCTGTTTCAGAGCATAGATACTGAATTATATTTCCCTTTACACAATCTCTTCTTTCTTTTTAATTGAACACCTACACAATGCCTGTAAAATTAGGACATCTTTTGGCATACATGGGAGAGATTTTTTGATCTGTCAAATCTCTTGCAGCAGATCCAAAGTTTTCAACTGCCACGAGCACCACACTGCTGAAATCTAGTAAAACTGATTTATATTCACTCTCATTGCAGATCTATAGTAGCATTTGGGTCAGAGAAATTTGCAAATGGCAATGTAGAACCAGTTCTAGTGCTTATATACATTGTGCAATCATCTTTCTTTTATAACATTTTAAATTTAATGGATTTTCACAGAGAATGCTGAAGAGCTTCCTAGTTAATTTTAAAGAATTACAGTTTGCAGGCTTCTCTGAGTGTTGAAAATCCAGTTTGAGTCCATATGGCAACATAGAGTTAACAGCTATACACAAGATTTGTGCAATGTATCACATACCTGAATAACCCAAAAGTTTATGTAATCCATAAAGAAGCAAGAGAATAAGTGCAACTGGGGTAAAGAAGGTGCAAGGAGTGGCCAAATCTTCCTGACAGAAAGATTTTTAAAATATGACCTTAACATGAATAGGGGCAAATGCAAGGGAAGAGGTTGATCAATACTCACCTGAAAACAAAGATTAGTGTCTTATTAGCTACTTAGATATTTTCCAATTGTGTTCACAAGTACATTTTAAAGAAAAACATAGGGGGTTGTAGACCACTAGTACATAAACAGCAATTATGGAACATTCCAGTCTAGATTAGAGAACAGAAATCAAACTATGTACATGAGAGAATCAAAACCAGAAGACAAGTTTCTGTCACTGATCAAGGAAAACAAAGCCTCAGGCTGAAGTTTAATCAAAGCAATTTACTGGTTTTAAAAAGCCACAGAAAATAGCTAAAAGCAGGAATGAGTTGAAAGCAAACTCAGTTCTTTAAAGCAGGGTGATCTAACCTTTATTCATTTCAGAATATTTAAAATCTTTGCAGAGCCAGAGGGCTGCTGTACCAAATTTGAATGTACAAAAGAGACTGCAACTGTATACCTTATTCTACTGCCACCCCCTAAAGTTCTGTTAGTTTATGATTAGTGCTATGTTACATTGCAGAGCAACATCTCCACAAAACAGATCTAAGGGCCTTTCCGCACAAGGACCAATGTTGCCAAATGTTTTCAGTATGCAGAAACGCTATATTTAATAGTGGAATTTTGTCATTCCGCATACCTTTAATTCTAGTGGAATATTGAAGTCCCAGTAGCGTTGTATTCATTCCCCACAGGTTTCTGGTCTCGCTGGAATCGCAACAAAGGAAGCGATATTTTTCTGCGCTTTTTCCCGCCCCTGGCTGTCAATCAAACAGAACAGCCAATGGATTGTTCATGCTCCCGAAAAGCCCCTTTCCCTTTAAAAACTGTTTTTTAAAAACGCAAACACACCAGTTGCAACCAATATTTGTTCAATCATTGTCTCAGAAACACCTTTTCTGCTGGCATAGGAGCTGGCGCTTAATTGTTTACACGCTGTTCAAGTAAAAAAAAAATCCAATGGGCGCAATTTGTGGCTGAAATTATGGGCAGTGTCGAACAGGCTGTATTGTGTTTGGGAACTTTAAAGACACTTGCAGTAGGGAGCTTTGTTTTACTGTTAATCACGACTGTGAAGGGACTTCAGCCGGAGAAGCCTCACCTCTTCATTGCTTTCGCCGGTCTAAAGGGAAAAAATGGCAATCGCGTCTCCGGAAACTTAGGGGCGAGAGCGAGGGAGGGACATTCTTTCTACCGCTATTTTGAGAATGCACATGTCTTTCGCTGATGTGTTGCAGCTTGTGCTCAGAAGTGTAGCGGTTTTTTCAGGGGGAATCCATTTTTCTGGATTACCCCCTAAGCGCTATAAAATTTCGATTGTTGCAGGAGTTCAGTGGGGGTTTTGCAGTTTGCTTACGATGTCATGCGGAACATTAAATTAATAGCATTTATGAAAGGTAAGGCTACATGTAAGTCATGCGGAATGGACCCAAGTTTTCTGTTTAGATGATCCAGAGATTAAGAGTTGGGGCTTTAGGCAGAGCTTCCGAAGGTCCCAAGAAAACACTAAGGATTACAGGTCCCAAAAGGGAACCAGTAGAGGGGTGTTGACTGGGCTGAATAATAACTAATTCCTCTACCCTCTGGGCCAATATGGGGGGTCTCATGTTTCATTTGAAAATGTGATGGGTACAGTGACTTTCTCCTGTGTGAAACCTTGGAAAGAATTTATGGCAAATATTGTTGTATTTTTTTTTTGTTCTAGAGCCAGGGGTAGCCAAACTGTGGCTCTCCAAATGTCCATGGACTATAATTCCCATGAGCACCTGCAAGCATGTGCTGGCAGAGGCTCCTGGGAATGGTAGTTCATGGACATCTGGTGAGCCACAGTTCAGCCAACCCTCAGACTGCACCACTGACTGGAAATCAAATGAAGATTATATGATTCTACCAATCTGTGGTTGTTCATTAAGAAAAAGTCAGCTTTTACTGTAACGTATAAAACATGGCAATATTTGATGAAGGGTGAGAAAGGAAAGTTGTGGGAACAGAAGGAGAGAGGGAAAAGGAAGAGGATTTAGGGAGGAGTGAATGGAAAGGGCCCAAAAGTGAAATTTCTGGAGTTATCTGTAAAGAATGAAAAGACAGAAAGCATTGGTAGGGGAAGCTTGAGGGACCCATGTAAAAGGAGCTATCAAGGCCTTATAGTGGGGAAAAAAGAGAGAGCGTGAGCTGATGGGAAGATGGAGGACGAAATAGCAAGGAAACTGCTAATGCAGGAAATCGGCTGTGCATGGAGGGTGTGGTATAGCCACTGAATAAATAAATCCATCTATAGTAGCAAAGTTTTGGGAACAGAAAGTGGAAACAAGCCACCTGAAAGTAGCATGAATTTTGAAAAGGGGCATTTAGATATCACTTTGCCTAGGTTCAGAGAATGAAGATGATCTTGTTGGTGCAGGTTCAGTGGCAGAGGGGAAATTCTTGAGTGAAATTCACCTAATTTGGGAGTTGTTGGGGAATCACTTAACTGGGGGTGAGTGAAATTTTTGGTCATTCAGGAAGTTGCAACACTGAAATTCACTCTGGGGGTTGGATGAAATTGCCTAGTGTTACTGAACTCAGGAAGGGAGTCTGATTGCTGTATCTAACATCTCTGTCATGTTTAAGAATTGGCTCCCTGATGTTGAAGAATGGGTTTTGATGGTCCATGGTCATTTGACTCTTTGTATGAGTTGGCTCAGTAAGAACATCAATAATTGAGTCCAATAGCACCTTTAATACCAACAAAGATTTATTCAAGATGTGAGTTTTCATGTGCATACACATTTCCTCAGACAAAATGGAACAAAGATCATGAGAGTACAGATATATGTTATTGTTGTTAGGTGCGAAGTCATGTCCGACCCATCGCGACCCCATGGACAATGATCCTCCAGGCCTTCCTGTCCTCTACCATTCCCCGGAGTCCATTTAAGTTTTCACCTACTGCTTCAGTGACTCCATCCAGCCAAGTCATTCTCTGTCGTCCCCTTCTTCTTTTGCCCTCGATCACTCCCAGCATTAGGCTCTTCTCCAGGGAGTCCTTCCTTCTCATGAGGTGGCCAAAGTATTTGAGTTTCATCTTCAGGATCTGGCCTTCTAAAGAGTAGTCAGGGCTGATCTCCTCTAGGACTGACCGGTTTGTTCGTCTTGCAGTCCAACGGACTCACAAGAGTCTTCTCCAGCACCAGAGTTCAAAAGCCTCAATTCTTTGACGCTCGACCTTCCTTATGGTCCAACTTTCACAGCCATCCATTGCAACTGGGAATACCATAGCCTTGACTAAATGCACTTTTGTTGCCAGGGTGATGTCTCTGCTTTTTAGGATACTGTCTAGATTTGCCATAGCTTTCCTCCCCAGGAGCAAGCGTCTTTTAATTTCTTTGCTGCAGTCCCCATCTGCAGTGATCTTGGAGCCCAGGAAAATCTGTCACTATCTCCATTTCTTCCCCATCTATTTGCCAGGAAAAAAGAGGGCTGGATGCCATGATCTTTGTTTTCTTGATGTTGAGTTTCAAGCCAACTTTTGCACTGTCCTCCTTCACCCGCATCAACAAGCTCTTTAGTTCCTCTTCACTTTCTGCCATTAGAGTCGTATCATATGCATATCTGAGGTTGTTGATATTTCTCCCTGCAATCTTGATCCCAATTTGTGACTCCTCTAATCCCTCCTTTCTCATGATGTGCTCCACATACAAGTTAAATAGGCAAGGCAACAGTATACAGCCTTGTCGAACTCCTTTCTCAATTTTGAACCAATCAGTGATTCCATGTTCAGTTCTCACTGTTGCTTCTTGACCTGCATATAAATTTCTCAAGAGACAAAAAAGATGCTCCCATCTCTTTAAGAAACTGCCACAATTTGTTGTGCTCCACACAATCAAAGGCTTTAGCATAGTCAATGAAGCAGAAGTAGATGTTCTTCTGGAACTCCCTAGCTTTCTCCATGATCCAGCGTATGTTGGCAATTTGATCTGTAGTTCCTCTGCCTCTTCAAAATCCTGCCTGTACTTCTGGAAGTTCTCGGTCCACATATTGCTGGAGCCTAGCTTGTAGGATTTTGAGCATAACTTTGCTAGCATGGGAAATGAGTGCAATTGTGCGGTAGTTTGAACATTCTTTAGCATTGCCCTTCTTTGGGATTGGAATGTAAACTGACCTTTTCCAATCCTGTGGCCATTGTTGAGTTTTCCAAATTTGCTGGCATATTGAGTGTAGCACTTTTACTGCATCGTCTTTTAAGATTTTGAATAGTTCAACTGGAATGCTGTCACCACCACTAGCTTTATTGTTGCTCAGACTTCCTAAGGTCCATTTGACTTCACATTCCAGGATGTCTGGCTCCAGGTCAGTAATTACCCCATTGTGGTCATCGCTCTTGTATAGTTCTTCTATATAATTTTGCCACCTTTTTAAAATCTCTTCTGCTTCTGTGAGGTCCCTACCGTTTTGGTCCTTTATCATACTCATCTTTGCATGAAATGTTCTCTTCATATCTCCAATTTTCTTGAAAAGATCTCTGGTCCTCCCCATTCTATTGTTTTCTTCTATTTGTTTGCACTATTCAATTAAAAAGGCATTCTTATCTCTTCTAGCTTTTCTCTGGAATTCTGCATTCAATTGGGTGTATCTTTCTCTTTCTCCCTTGCCTTTCACTTCCCTTCTCTCTTTAGCTATTTGTAAAGTTTCCTCAGCCAGCCATTTTGATTTCTTGCATTTCTTTTTCTTTGGGATGGTTTTAGTTGCTACCTCTTGTACAATGTTGTGAACCTCTGTCCATAGTTCTTCAGGCACTCTGTCTATCAGATCTAATTCCTTAAATCTATTTGTCACCTCTACTGTATATATACAGATATATAGAAAAGGTAAATTGGTAGCAAATTAGTAAACTGTGTCATAGTATCCAAATTATGCCATATTATGCCATATTGTCTGAGGAAGTATGCAAGCACACAAAATCTCACACCTGGAATAAATCTTTGTTAGTCTTAAAGGTGCTACTGGACTCAATTTTTGTTGTGCTTCTTCAGACAAACAAGGCTACCCACATGAATCCATCAGTAAGAACAAGTATTCTGACAGAGAATTTCACAACTACTTTTTGCATGCATACAGGGACCTAGTTCTGGGCTTTTTCAGTCTCATTAAAGTTTAAATTAAAGACTTTCAACTTGCCAAGAGGGGGGTCTGTGCTGTTATTTAACCTGTGTCTTCTTGGACACAAAAGTGTATTCTAGGGTAAAACTGCCTAAACATAAAGGAAAGATTCCTAACTTCTCCATTGATATCTGTTATAATTTGGAAAGATCACTTTGTCTATAAAATGTCAATGCACACAATACATTTCAGTTCAATAGGAGGTCAATATTAATATTTAAACTTACTGTGACAAAGTATAGTTTCATCTATATTTCATTTTGTATTTTTGCATTGACTCTCCAGCTAAACTTGACTTTCTTGAAATCCTTTGAATGCCCATGAAATTGCTATTTGAACCACAATCTCCTCAAAATGCCACCAAGAAAAGTGCAGCATATTCAGCAGCAGTGTATTGTTTCAACTTGCTTTGTACTGAGAACAATGACAATGGTCAATACATACTACTGACGTGCTAGGGTTACCAGCAGAGTTGCTAGCTCATTGTTGGGAAATATGTGGAGACTTTGAGGATGGAGCCAGGAATGGGTGGGATCTGGGGCAGGGAGGGACCTCAGTGGAGTATAATGCTATGAAGTCCACCATCCAAAGCAGCGATTTTCTCCAGAGGAAGTGATCTCTGCCATCTGGAGAAGAGCTATAATTCCAGGGGATTCCCAGGTCCCACCTGGGGACTGGCATCTCTAGTTACCAGGCCTGCAAATAGAAATCCTGGGAGCTGGGAGTGGGAAGACCCTGTGAGGGGAAGTGTTGTAAACCATGGTTGAGGCCCCAAAGACTGGGGGATTTCCTGCAGCATTGCAGAAGTCCCAGAATTCTTCTGCCACTGCTCATTTAATCCATCCAAGGCAATTGAAGGTAGGGAAAATAGTTTGTGTACTGTGGGTGGACCCTGGAAACCCTAAAATCTGCTCTGTGGTATGTTGTTCCCACCACAAGGGTAATTTTAAGCAGTTTAAATTTATGCAACTTATAATCCTTTATGCCACTGGATTCTGGAAATATCTGATCAGGAAAGATTAATTTTCTCTGTCCCAGTTTGATACCTGGGAGAAAACAATAAAGGTCCAAAAGGCCTCTAAGCCCTCCACAACATGTGCATATGATAAATACGATTGTCAACCTCCATGTGGGGCCTGGATATCTCTCAGAATTAGAACTGATCTCCAGGTGACAGAAATTAGTTCCCCGGTAGTAAATGGCTTCTTTAGAAGATGGACTCTATGGAAGGTAGAGATCCCTCCCTTCCCCAAACCCAACTCTTCCCAGGGTATACATCCAAATCATCAAATATTTCCAAACCCAGAGTTGGTAACCCTAAAGGAGAGCCAATATAGGGTGATTTAAATCCCCACTCTGCCATCAAAGCTTGCTAGGTGATCTTGGGGCAGCCTAACCTACATCACATGGTTGATGAATGGATAAAAATGAAGAAGAGTTGGTTCTTATATGCCGCTTTTCCCTACCTGAAGGAGGCTCAAAGCGGCTTACAGTCGCCTTCCCATTCCTCTCCCCACAACAGACACCCTGTGGGGTGGGTGAGGCTGAGAGAGCCCTGATATCACTGCTCGGTAAGAACAGCTTTATCAGTGCTGTGGCGAGCCCAAGGTCACCCAGCTGTTTGCATGTGGGGGAGCGCAGAATTGAACCTGGCATGCCAGATTAGAAGTCCGCACTCCTAGCCACTACACCAAACTGGCTCTCAGGCAGGAGGATGTAAACTACTTTGGGAAGAGGATATAAACTACTTTGGGCCTCCAATGGTGAGAAAGGTGGGGAGTACATTGGGTAAACAGCCAAACAAGTGTGATGTTTCAGGATCCTTGAAACCTATGGCTCCACTCCTCATATTAAGCCCTTGTAACTTTTTTTTTCAACAATACAAATCAAGGGTATCATATAGGCATCTGCTCTATTGTAGTGAGATTGTTCTACTGACTTACAAGAGAGCATATATTGTTCAAATTAAGAAGAAAAGGGCAATCATTGAAAAAGCTTTCATGAAAACAGATGCATCCAATACTCGGGACCCCATTCTGGTTGCCCAAGATATTAATTCTACATTATTTGCTTAAGAAGTTTATGAATATAGAAATAATATAGAAATAAACAAACTTTTGGATTTATTTGAGAAAATATACACATTCAGTGGAATAGGAGAATTCCTTGGCTTTGACTATTAGAGGAATTGATGGTTCCATTACTTTGATTATTCAAATGCCAGGCTACACCCCCCAAATCCTTAGGAATTTCCTAACCTAGAGTTGGCAACCCTATATCTTTCCCATCCAACAGCTAACCTACAGTAATCTACTCCTCTGTCTTAAACTGACCCCTTTCCCTGGCAGTCCCTAAGAAAACCATGGCCCAGTTATTTGGTATCAGCCACAGGGCCAGGGCCATATGCATGGTAGGGAACCTTCAAGGACTTGTGACATGGCTCTTCACTTTCCCCCTCTAATCCCCTCCACATTACTTCCTCTTTCCTCTTCCTGGCAATTTCCTTATCCCCTGCCATTTCACTCCCTCATTCCCTCTTTCTTGGCCATTCACCAACTTACTCTCTATCTGCCACTCATCTTCAGCTGCATTTATTATTTACTGACTTTATTTATACCCCCATTTCTCCACCATGGAGTCTAAAGCAGCTTGCATTATTTTTCTCTCTTCCTTTTTTATCTGGACAACATCCCTGTGAGGTGGGCTAAGATGAAAGTATGTGACTGACTCAAAAATCACCTATTGAGCTTCCACAGCAAGATGAGGATTTGAAGCTAGGACTCACAGACACTACTCTGGAGTTCTAACTGCTACACAGCACTGGCTGTCATAGGGTGAACAGTAGCAAGCAGTCAGGCCTGGCTGAGTCATGCAAATCAAGTTGTATGATGTCACCTACAGGTTGCTTCCCAGTAGTGAAGTTACTGCAGCCCATAAACTATGCTGGGCCCAGCTGTGGAGATGCAGCAGCCTAAGGGCTGCTCTGGGTCCAGCAGTAACTTGGCACAGCAGTCCAGGAGACGCAGTCAATAGAACAGATATAATTTCCCCTCCTCAGACTGCTGTCACAGGCCCTCACCAAATCAGCAGACTATCACTGGCCTGCTGGTGGGTAGGTAGGGAGACAGCAAGGATGGGGTGAATGCAAAGGGGGGGGAATAGATAGGGAGAGCTGTAAAGTGAATTGCAAAGGATGGAAGTAGGTGAGGAGAGCAACAATGGTGGGGGTGAGTGGAATGCCAAGTTGATGTGGGGGAGGTGGGGAGAACTGCAAAGAACTAATGGAGAAAAAGGGGAGGGGACAAAAGAGATGGAGTAGACTAACAGGTAAAAATGGGGTAGACAAACAGAAATAAGGGATAGGTTGACAGATAAAGGGAAGGGAGAAAAGGGGAAATAGAGGGGTATATCAGAGAAGAGGGGTAGATTGACAGAAGTGGCTGAAGGGCAGAAGAGATGGGGGTGGGCTGACAGAAGGGGAGGGGGAAAGTTGGGGAAAATGGTTAGAGGAGGAGGAGGAGAGAAAAAAGCAAAAAGAAGTAAAAGATGATCCCTCTCTACAAGTTTCTTGAAGGTTACCACTTGTATAAGACATTCTTTACAAGGACGAGTTTATCTCTTATCAAGCAGCTTTGTACTGTAGTAATAAGGCATGTCACCTATGGCAAGTCACAGCAAACATGGAAAGAACTGTAAGGACTGAACATCATGTCAATTTCCCCTAAAATACACAATGTAATATTTCATACAATATCTTCATGGCAAATGTTATGTCTGTGGGTATTTGGCCACTGATACAAATGAGGACTTCTGCCAGCCAAGGAACTAACCAATCAAAGAAACCTGATCGCTTTGCTAGAGCCAATCTGATTGCTCTGCTTAGGGCCAATCAGAGGCAGCAGGTGGCTGCCTGAAGGGTATAAAAGTGCATGAGTTTCCCTGTTTTTCACTGTTCAGTAGTTAAATGATGTAAAAGGGAATACTACCCTCAATACGGTGTGAGAAAATTCACATGTGCAAAATAACAAAAATAACAGACATACACACATACTCAGTGATAAAACTTAAAAAAAAGAATAAGGACTGTATGCATGTTCACTGACTGATTGACTTTTTAGCTCACTCATTTTTAGCTATTTTTGGCAGCTAAACAACACCGATGTGCCACCAACTGCAGACAACCCAGCATGAACATCCATGAGTCTGACTGAGCCCATCCTCTAGGACATGTGAAGGGGCAGCCCTAGACAGG
Organism: Paroedura picta; assembly: GCF_049243985.1. Lineage (NCBI taxonomy): Eukaryota > Metazoa > Chordata > Lepidosauria > Squamata > Gekkonidae > Paroedura > Paroedura picta. The sequence goes on along the minus strand of NC_135369.1, from coordinate 126,275,324 downwards.
GAAGTCACAGATGAGGGGAAGTGGAAGTGGCACTGAGGCAGTGGAAGTGGTACTGCTAAGTTTCATCCCTTGCACAAACAAACTGACAGGGACATAGTTGTGGAACAAGGCAGACTTCATTAACTGAGATTTTGAGGATATTATTATTATTTTGCCATGTATCTTTGAGAGTTGATTAATTGTGTGTGATTTTATACTGTGACTAGGGGCAAAGCCCGTTGCATCCAAGAATACAACGGGTGCTAGAGCTTGGCAGTGGGAAGAGGAAGGGGAGGAGTTGTCCAGTCTGTAAGGTCATGGGGTTGAATGTGTGTGTTGTGTGGGAGGTTGTGGTGGTGTGGTGGCAAATGAGGGCATGGGTGTGGAGATATGGGTGTCAAGAACCTATGGTGTGGAATGTTCGTTGAGTGTGGGACAGGACTGACCTTTGGGAATTGTGGCATAGTGGTTACAGATGAGCTTTCCAGAGCCATCTCTTCAGATATGTGAAGGGAAAATCAGACTGGAGACTCTTCTTAGGGGAAGATTACATGGCAACCAATTCCTCCCAGTTCTGCGTCATTTCCCTTCTTGAGTGAATTAGGCCACAGACACCAAAATGCCCCTCTGCCCTAATACACATGGGGTAGTCACAGTACACAGGTGTCCACCCTGTTCCTTCTCCATTTTTTTCACTGTTGATAAAACGTTATGTGCCCACATGCTTCTTTCATGGTTGCTCCTTAGAAGAACGGATTTTTGTACCCTGTTGCTTACTACCCAAAGGAGTCTCAAAGCAGTTTACAAACACCTTTTCCATTCGTCTCCCCACAATAGTCAACGTGTGAGGTATGTGGAGCTGTGAGAGGTCTGAGAGAACTGGGAATGGGCCACAGTGACCCAGCAGGCCTCAGGTGTCTCAAAGCATTTTCCAATCATCTTCCCTTCCTCTCCCTCTCACTATTTACAGTTTCAGGCAGTAAGTATTTATTTAGATCTTCCTGCACTTTTCAGACTCACAGGACTGATGCTGGTCTGCCTGTCTGCGCCCCAGAATACAAACAGTTGCTGGTAAGGGCTGGCCATAACCAATAGCCCAGGAGAGACACGCCTGCACCACTCCCTCCCAACTGCAGGTAGAGAAGAAACATTTAGGGCTTCCCACACAGGTTGTTGTTGAATTGAAAGACTTGAGGCCTGCTGCACAGGGTTGTTGTGCAGATGAAACAGGAGACAAAAGAGTCAGCTTCCTCTGCAGAATAACGCTGTGCAGTGGCCTCAAATCTGCAGAGAGTTGCAAAGAAGAAAGACACATGGCTTGGCTGTGTCTAACCCCCGGCCAGAGCAGTATTTTAAGTGAGAAGGGGCTTTTCTGTGGCCTCCCTGTTAGGCAACTGTTTGGCAGAAATAGAAAGTCCCCCCCCTCAAAAGGAAGGCCCTCAGGCTCCCCTGCATTGCTCTTGAAAAGGCCTCCCTCCCCTCAGTCAGGGCCTGTCAGAGGCTCCTTTGCAGAAGGCCTGAAGGGAGGGGGGGAGCACTCTGCAGCCTCCTGCCAGCTCTGTCAGGGTTCTGAGGCAATTTGCAGTTGGACTTGACAGTTAGGACAGCCTTGGGGCGAAAAGGGCTGGCGCAGCCTGTTCAAGCCGCTGTTCTCATCCCCCTTGGCAGCCCTACTGACCTCCTCTCCCTTTGCTGGTCAGGAGCAGACTGGCAGCCATGTCTCCAGATTACCCCTGGCTGGATGGAATTTTGGTCTGTCCTGGTAAGGGGCCAATTGGAAGGCACTTCGTGCCTTCCGATTGGCCCCTCCACTTGTCAGTCCAGGGCCATGGGACCAATTGTTGCCCCTCCCCATCACGGACTGAGCCCACCCCAACACCCCTTACTGTTTTATTAAGAGGGAAAAGATGGGCAGATTTTGTCCAGGTCCGCTTGGCCTCCAGGCCAGGAGCCCAGATGTATCTGACCCTTCCCCCCCCCCACCAAAGAGTCCGGTGTACCCAGATGAGGCACCAACCGCCCCGCCCCCCTGTGCACAATACCAGCTCGTCTGAAAGCACCCACGCCAAACGCACTTGAGGGGAGGGTGTAAAGAGGCAGCAGACGGACGAGACCCCATGGGAGTGACAGTGACGGATGCTAGTCAGGGCAGCACGGCAGAAGACGCTGGGGAACGAGGCCTGCTAGCCGGACAAGCTCACCCATAGCCGGGAAAGGACAGAGGGCGGGGTTGGGGAAAGACGCTGAACACGGAACACAGGAAAGGGGTGGGGTTTATGACACCTCGGGCACGCAGCAGAGGAGAGGAAACAGGAAGCAAAAAGCACAGATAAAAGAAGGAGAAAGGCTGGGGAAAGGGGGGAGGAGAGAAAGGGGAAGTGAAGCAGTCAGCCATGTGACGGGAACAATAAAAGAGCACTCATGCATCTGGAAAGTGTTCTAGTGCTTTATTGACTCTGGAGGAGGCTGCCGGAGCCCAGGTGTCTTGGACTCCAGGCCAGAGTGGGATAACTCCTCACCGGCGCCTGTCTTGAGGAACCCACAGGCCCCTGCCCCGGGGAAAGGGGTTCAGAGGCCAGGCGATAAAGCGACAGACCCAGAGCCACGGGATTTTAATTGGGGTTTTAACTTGGGTTTTATGGGGGTTTTATCCAGTTATTGTAACCTGCCACGAGCTGTAAGGGAGTGGCAGGCAATAAATCAAAGAAACAAACAAACAAATAAATAAATAATAAACTGCATATCATTTCCAGTATGATACCTGTGGCATTTAGAGTTTCTCTCAGGAACATTCAGTGACCTTGATCTCACTAGAGTATTCCACCAGGCTGGAACCAGAGCTGAGAAAGCTCTGGTCTTGGTTGAGGCCAATTTTACTTCCTTGGGGTTGGGACCCTGGGCAGATTTTGATCATGGTAGGGAGTTCTGAGACACAGCCCCATGAATTATGGGGGCATCCTAGCAGGGGTTTATCTAGGGCTGGGAAGGGCAATGATCACGTCCTGGGGACGAGGTTTGTCCACTGCAGGTGAGGGTTCAGCTGTAGTCAATATCTGGTGCTCACTGGGCCTTGGGAGGGGGGCCCAAGCTGGGGGGGGGATTTTCACTTTGGGCTACACTGCCTTTTTGGATGATGTATCTTTCTACTGATGTATCTTTCTTGTCATGTCCCCCTGGTCCTCCCATTTCTACAGCTGGGCAAGAACCTATGCTGCTGGGCTGATGATAGATAGCCATGGTAGGGCTGTGCCAGCAGAAGAGGAAGAAGAAGAGTTGGTTCTTATATGCCGCTTTCCTCTACCCGAAGGAGACTCAAAGCGGCTTACATTTGCCTTCCCTTTCCTCTCCCCACAACAGACACCATGTGAGGTAGATGAGGCTAAGAGAGCCCTGATATTACTACTCAGTCTGAACAGCATTATCAGTGCTGTGGTGAGCCCAAGGTCACCCAGCTGGCTGCATGTGGGAGAGTATGGAATCAAACCCGGCATGCCAGATTAGAAGTACGCATTCCTAACCACTACACCAAACAGGCAGAACCAGTGTGGCAACAACTCCCACTTATGCAGGCATATCTCAGAGATAAGCCAACATAGCAGTTAGCTGGCTCCCTGAATGTTTCTCCCCACCCCCTTAGGATTGCATTATCCAAAACAAAAGTAGCAAGACATGCACAGTTAAGATTACAGTTTTTTTTTTAAGGTGCAATTTTGGAACCATTTTTATGAGCTTTAGATTGACGCATAGTGGGAAGTAAAAGAAATTTACTGCCAAGTGGTATTTATCACATTAGCTAAAGTAGATTGATATTAAAAGAACAGAATATAATTTTAGAAATCTTTAAATTAAACAGAAACCTCTGCCAATCTGTATTCCACCTCATGCACTTCTGCACAGTTATTAGCTAATTATTTTGTGATGTTGCTAAATTGGGAGTGAAGCGCACAGCATCAGTTACAATCATTTCACTTTTTAAAAAAGATGTATTATTCAGTTTATAACTCCTATTAAATAAAATACTTTGAAGAGGGGGTTTAATTGAAATTTGGTTATATCATTGAAACTTCTCCCTGCATAATACTTCACATGCATATCCCGTTTCAATGAAAAATATTATCAGTTTAATTACTATAAACTAAAGTTTATAGTATTCACAAAGATGTGTTGAGTGTGCATGGTAATGTATTGCAACAAGAGGTTGACTACTACCAGCTTCCATCACTAGGGCATCCTCCTGTTCATAGTGATACCTAAATGGGAAAAAGAACATTTAAATGTAAAAAATACAAGAGGGGGACCCATGAGGGCCTCAAAGGAAGGGTCATCCTCGACGCCCCTCCACTGGAAGTCCCTGGAAGCTTTGTTGTGGTAAGTAACAATTGTGGTACTGCCTGCAGCTGGTGGAAGATGTGATTTGGAGCAGAAAGTACATTTTCCAGCTGTAGGTCTAGCTCACCTCAGCTGGCCAGCAGTGGAAAAGGCCTGGATCAGAAAGCATACAGAACACATTGCTCTTCTAATACTCTTTCCCCCAGTCACAGCTGTCCAGCTGTGCTTCAAGCAGAAAGCGTGCAGAAAGCATCCCAGCCAACACTGGCCACATGGCAACACCAGTCTCATGCGACTATAACAAGCTCTTGTTTAGCCCTCTTTTTAATAATTGCTTCTCCACTGGCGGGCTTAAATCCCTTTTTAAACTTTTGGGATATCTTCACATCCCTTAGTTTTGTAGAAATACCCCATCCATGCTGTATCCCATTGTGCATATATTGGATACTTTCAGAATTAGCTACATGATGAATCAGAATGCAATGCACGTGGATTCTCATGTAATATTGGCTGTGTATTTTAAAATATAAATAAATAAATAGTATCTCATCGTTGCCTTTGCTGAATCTTCCATCATCACACATCTGGCATCCCTACCACTGGTGACTTCCTAGTTCACCACTGAGAGCCAGTATCAAGGATCTCCTTGGTTTGGATCTCCCCCTACCTCTTATACCCACTGTTCCCTTTGGCCATAACTGATGGCCTATAACCTCTGCACTTCCACTGCCCAAGCTCTGCATTCCAAAGAACAATGCTGCCTTTTATCTATATGTTTGTCAGGGTCCAAACACACAGGCCAGTGTGTACTGTCCTTCCTTGCAGAAAGGCTGCAAACTGTTGATGATGCCCACCTGAAACCTCTCTGTCAAGGCCCTGACCTATGAGAGAACAGGCATTCTCTCAGGGCATAGCTAGCAGTCCAGCCCTCATATCGAGGAACTGACTTGCTCCAGGCTGGTGACCCAAAAAGAGCATCATTTGGGAGGAGGTAACCAGTTGATGGAGCTGATGCTGAGCTCCTCTTCTCAGTGCAGGAGAGTCATGGAGGAGATGATATCCTGCACCATGCTCTTCAGCTCTACTAAGCATTCAATCATTGCATAGGATGAGCTGGTGTTCAGCCTCCTCTCCCTGCTTCGCATGCAGCAAATGGGCAGGCTTGATATTGCATGAAAAGTGGGTGACCAGGTGCTGGACAGTCCCCATCAAGGCCCATCTCTCAAGGGTAGCAGCATCCCAAGTGGCCCTGACAGTGCTCCTGAGCCCTAGAGCTTCCTTCACCACCTGATGAAGCATGCGGATGAACCAGATAATGCTCTTGAGGTGCACAGCCTTCATCATTGTGAACCATGCAATGGTCACTTCTAGGTTAGACTTCTGTAACATGCACTACAAGGGCCTACCCTTGTCTCTGATCTGGAAGTTACAGCTGGTCCAGAATGCAGCTGCACGGGTTCTCACTAAATCATCTTGAAGGACCCATGTTTGGCCTCTGCTGAAGCAGCTGTACTGGTTATGCGTCTGTTTCTGGATTAGATTCACGGTTTTGGTTCTAACCTTTAAGGCTATACATGGCTTGGGTCCTACTTACTTGAGGGACTGCTTACCTCATTATGCCCCCCACAGGGCACTCCGCTCTGCAGGTAGGAATCTGCTGATGATCCCAGGACCCCAGGAAGCAGGCTTGGCCTCGGCAAGGGCCAGGCCATTTTCAGTCCTGGCCCCTCCCTGGTAGAATGAGCTCCCTGAAGAGCTGCGGGCCCTGTTGGAGCTCTCTGAGTTCCGCAGGGCCTGCAAAATGGAGCTCTTCCACCAAGCATTTGTCTGAGGTTGGGAAGTGGTCCCAGAGATTTAGATCAAGCACCCCTCTCCCCTTAGGACCGGGGCCGGTATTAGACAGGCCTTGATCCCCCTTGATATCATCCTAACTTTCCATTGGCCCTCCTAGTCCCACCCAAGGGACTTGTGTAGGATATAAATTATATTATATTTGTATTGCCATGACTTCTATAGAATTTTACTATTTTGTTTTAATGGTTTTTTTAACGGGATTTTGTGGGGATATATTACTATGTATGATTTATATGACTATATTGTATACCGCCGTGAGCCAGTTCTTGGGAGCAGTGGTAATATAAATCTCATTATAAACAAATAAATAAATTGCCATCTTGTTGATGTATACAATCATGTAGCCACATACAATGTTGCTGTTGTCCACCACTCCCTCAGTCTACTCTGTATCGTAGTGGTGATGTTCTTTTCTGTGAGATCCACATACATTCCCTATGCATGGAGCAGAAACCCTTTGGGTAACTCGCTGACAATAACAATTTCATAAGTCCTCATATGATGCTGTTCTCTCAAATATGCAACAGAACCATTGATCAACTTCTGTACTTGTTTAACTTGATAAGTAAATTAATTTACATGAATTGATTCATGAGCCAAAATCTGGGTCAAACTTAGGCCAATTCAGAGTTTGGGAACCAGTGTTCAAGGAAGGCGCCTTCCCTGAACATTTACCATTCAGCTGTTAGATTTAAATGGCTGGAATCCATTTACCCCTTCCTAAGAGATCCCTGACCCCTTTCTCCTGATCAAGGTGGTGCCATGGCCAGGAGAAAGGGAGAATTGAATTTGCCAGACTGGTTCAGTTCATGTGGGGTTAGTTCAGTTAGGGGTTCAGTTTGTGAGCCACTGCAAACTGAACTGCTCTTTTTAGGCTCATGCCAATCACAGTTGATAAGTGCTGGAAATGAATAAAATCTCTTCAAGATTCGTCTCTTGTGATTTTGCCCCACTGGCATTGCTTGCAGCCTATTTACATGGTTCCTGCAACCCTGATAAAATAAATATGCTATTGTAAGTGGGTGGACGGCAAGGGAGAAGAGTTCTATCTCCTTGGAGTTCTGCTCTCAAAATACATTTTTCTGCTGCTTTGCCTGAGAAGGTTTATGATCATCAAGGTAAAAGAAAAAAATTGGTCTAAAATTTCTGTCAGTATAAGGAAATACGATTTAAAATGTTAAAAAATAGTAAAATTTACAATTACAGTGGGGGACTTTGGAACTCTACAAGAATAAAATTTTTAAAAAATGTAAAGAAGGAAGAGCACCATGGTATTCATGCTCAGTGTCAAAACACATTATGATACAAAAATGATTTGATTGCCTAATGAGGTTTTATTCATTCAAAGAAGTCAGACCAGAACTCTTCATTGTCTCTCGATGTAGCTCATTAGTTTTTAGCAATAACATCGGAAGGATATGAGTTAGTGAGTCTCTTTTCTTTCTCTTGCAGCTTGTGTCAGAGGCATACACTTTCTCTAAAGAAATGCCACTTTGGTTCTTACATGCTTTTGTAACTCTTACAAGACATGGCAATACTTTTTGTTTCTTCTCTTCTTGAAAACTCAGAGATGTACAGTGTATTGGATTTTTTAAAAGTAAATTTAAAGTACCAGGCAGAAATCTTATGACAAAACACTTGAAATGAGTCTTTTAGTGTGTCAGTTTTTAAAAATCAAATGTTCACGGAGTTATAAAATATGAAATAATATTGACATATGTACAATAATATTGACATATGTAGTGGGTGTTCTTTTCACAAAAAGTTTTTTTCCTATCATACCATACATGATATGTGTACAAATCATCTAAAGCAGTGGTCCCCAATCCCCGGTCCGGGGACCGGTATTGGTCCATGGATCAGTCGGTACCGAGCCGCTGCTCCTTGTCCTCCTCCCCGGTTGCTGCCTCGGGGGCTGCCCTGCCACTCTGCTGCCAGCTCACCTTTGGTGCTCTCCACCGGCCGCCATGGCTGGGGTTCCCCCTTGGCATGGCACTGCACAGCTGCTGCTGGCAGCGCCCCCCAGTGGGCGGCAGGAAGTTAGGGGTGCCAGTGGGAAAGCAAGCGGAGCAGGGGCTCAGGCAGCGGGGCAACGTCCCTCCGCAAAAGACTACCCCCCCCCGGGCCTCGGTAAAATTGTCAAGTGTCAACTGGTCCCCGGTGATAAAAAGGTTGAGGACCACTGATCTAAAGCATGTAGGTACTTCTACAAAGCTTTAACAAGAAAATTAAGCAACAAAAATAATTTAAATGTAAATGGCATTTGAATGCACAAGATGGAAATTAGATGAGCTCTTTGACCTTTTGTGTTAATATTCAAGCCTATTAAGCATTCAGTAGTCTGAACATTTATAAACATTGTTTTTCTACATTAAAAAATCTCAATACATGCACAAAGGTTAAGGATTTATTAGAAATGTATTCCTAAAATAAGAGTGAATGTAGAAACGCACAAAGAGTTAAATCTATCAGCTATCACTGTACTTACTGGAGATATTTCCTGTTTGCTGTTGGGGAGCAAAACCATATCAAAACAGAGTATACAAAGTTAGATGGGGCCCAGGTGAGGGTACTTAGGCAGATGACGCCTGAGGCTACATTTGCAGATGTTTAACTGGTTATTGGAATCTGCATTTAAGCAAGGCAGTGACTGCACTTGTTTGTCGGTGCAACTGTGCATTAAATCTACCCATTGCCTTGAGCTCCAATTTCAGTCTTGACCCTGCTTCAGCGAAGCTCTGCCCATTTGCTCATCGGTTCCCAGACTCCTGTTTCAGCTCCTGGACTTCAGCTTTGGTATTCAGACTTCTGGCCTGACTTCTGACTCTGCTCTTGACCTCCCTCCTGACCTTGGCGCACCTCCTGACTACTCTTCAGACTCTTGACTTGGCTCCTAACCTTGGCTCATTCTCTGGCTACTCTGGCCTTATCCCCTTGGACTCAGACTTCCTCAGCTAGTAAGAAGACTCGGACTGGACTTTGACTAAACACTTGTAACACGATTTGGATATCGGCTTCTCGGCTGAGGGTGTAGAAATTTAGACTCCCATCAGGTGCGCCTGGGTAAGGCAGTACCCTAAGCTGGGTTAGTTCTTAGATCCCCATCTAAGGACCACCAAGAAAGACACTGCAAAGGAAGGCAGTGACAAACTTCCTTTGCCTAAAAAAAACCTTTCTGGGGTAACTATAAATTGGTTGTAATTAGACAACATATACATCCTTATCCATGTTAACCTTAATATTTGTGAATATGTGTTTTTGTTGGCAATGCATCAACAGCAGTAGCACATTCATAGCATGAGAGCAAATTAGGAATATGTGGTCTAGGAGCAAATCAGAATATGTGATTAAATGGGCCTACATCAGGAGCATAATTTAAGAAGGTCCAGAGAAGACAGACTATTCTATGAATATATGAAGCGGTCAGTAGATGTCCAACTCCCCCCCCCACATGTGCCTTCCCATGTGATACATTAGCATTATGAGAAAAATAGAAACCACTGGGATGGATCTTATGGATCTGTGCCTTCCTCAATGCAACAAGCTCTTCCACTGTTCATATGGAGAAGCAAGTAATGTTCAGTAGATACAGCAATGTGATCAGCCATGAGCAAGGCATCTTATGTGAGCTGAGAGGAATCAAAGGAGTGCATGAATCTGTGGTTATACAGATACATAACAAACAATCTAGCAGACAGATTTAACTGAAGACAGGAGTCAGACAAATAGTAACAATAGCTCTGGGTGCGAGCAAAACATGGACTTACTAGGTTTGATGAATACACCAACAACAATCCTTGGAAACAAAGCCTGCAGGTACTGATTCTAATTTTCTCTTTCTTATGTTTCATACCCTCTAGTGTTTGACAATGGAAAAAAAGATAGACTTGTTTTATATTAAGTGCACAAGAAATTCTGAATCAAAGTCTGAAAAGCTAGACTGAAGCCCACTAGCACCTTGGAAACCAACCAGATTTTGAGGGCATAAGCTCTCAAGAGTCAAAGCCCCATTCTTTAGATACAGTATTTGATGAAGACAGCCTTAACTCTGAAAAGCTCATACCCAGGAATCTTTTTGGTCTCTAAGGTGCTACTGAATCAACTCTAACTGTTCTACTATACACCAACACAGCTACCTTCTGAAACTAGTATTAAAGTCTCTGTGCTTTCTAAGGTAAAGGTAAAGGTATCCCCTGTGCAAGCACCGAGTCATGTCTGACCCTTGGGGTGACGCCCTCTAGCGTTTTCATGGCAGACTCAATACGGGGTGGTTTGCCAGTGCCTTCCCGAGTCATGACCGTTTACCCCCCAGCAAGCTGGGTACTCATTTTACCGACCTCGGAAGGATGGAAGGCTGAGTCAACCTTGAGCCGGCTGCTGGGATCGAACTCCCAGCCTTGTGGGCAAAGCTTTCAGACGGCTGCCTTACCACTCTGCGCCACAAGAGGCTCTTAAAAAATGCTTTCTAAAAAATGCACCAAATTACTGTCCCCTCAATTCTACACTTGTCTAACCTTAATTTTGCATATTTATGCAGCATTATGCTTATTTTGCATAATAGGTTGTTCTAGTTATGTATTAAGAATATGTATAGCTTATTTGATAAAACTCAAGACTTCCAGGATAATAAAAACCATTTATCAAGAACCCCTCAAAATGAACTAAAATCATAGTAAAAAAGAATAAAACCAAGCAGCCAGGACTTGACAAAGCAGAATATCAGATTATACAGCAGCAATCCACACCAAGGGAGTCAAGACAAACAAAAACTCTTCGTAAAGGGTAGGCAGCTGCCTTGACTTGGCATCCAAATACTGTCAAGAAAGACAGACTTCGGGGAGTTCCATAAGATTGGTAACTTGCTGAAGGACTGTCACTCTAAACACAAACTCACTATATTGTGAGCGGGAGCAACAGCAGCGGAAATGTTGGTTCTTATATGCTGCTTTTCTCTACCCAAAGGAGTCTCAAAGTGGCTTACAGTCACCTTCCCTTTCCTCTCCCCACAACAGACACCCTGTGAGGCAGGTGAGGCTGAGAGAGCCCCGATATTACCGCTTAGTCAGAACAGCTTTATCAGTGCCATGGCAGGCCCAAGGTCACCCAGCTGGTTGCATGTGGGGGAAGCACAGAATCAAACACAGAGCCCTCTGATTTCACCAGGTATCCATCATGCTTATAGCCTTATAACATAATTATAATAGACAACCTGTCAGTGTTCTTTCATGGGATCCTGAGATTCCCAGCACAGCCCTCTTCATGTTTTTTTATGAATGACAAGCACTCTAGAGTCATCCTAGAATCCAGGGGTTATTTAATCCAAAAAAATATGAGCATGTTGGCATCACATGTGATGTTTCTCAGTAATTCAAAGATACCATTTCAGGTATTGTGAGACATATACTAGCAGAAAACATCTCACTCCCAAAATACATTTAAATTACAGAACTTCTATATTAAATATACGCTCACAAAGTTATTGTATCAATTTCCCATGTAAGGCAAACTGCCTTCCGAAAAGTGCATGTGATAACTGAGCTGCAACATTAGATATGCACCAACACACAATTTAGTGAGAAAATAGTTTCTTGTATTACTACATTGTTGGGATGCCTGCATATTATCATAACCAATATTTTCCGCACCTTTAAACTGGTTTGGCCATACATTCGAAAATTCTGTGCATGCTTATTATATTTTCAAGCATTACTATGCCACACTGACTAAAAATAGCTATCCACTGAATGCAAGCTATTAAGGAAGAATTTCCCCTAGAGAATCTTTAACACTGAGCCTTGGTGATAAGAGTTTTCTTTACTGACTAAGAAAAGAAAAGATTGTTTTCCCAGCTAAAGCTTCATGAACCAGCCAGTGTTATTAAAAATGTACGTTTTAAGGTTTATGATATTTACATGGATGAAAATAGCAAACTTCACATGCTGCTTCCTTCCCTCCCCCCCCCCCCCCCATTAGAAATACTTACAAAATCCTTGTGGGATACTCTATGGAAGACAAAGAAATGTTTTTTCTTCAGTTATCCAGGACTATCACCTCAATTAATTATAGGCATCCTGAATAGTTCAAGTGCTTCCAAAGCCAGCAATAATTCAGTGATGGACTGCCCTAACAGAGAAGCAGCCATTTAGGCTGGTTAGGGAGTTCTGATGCAGTCTTCAGTCTTCAGTCATTCTTATCTATAATGTATAAAAGAGTGCACATGCTTCCAACAACATGCTGAACATTCCAAAACCTCCAGGCAGAGCCTTGCCAATGCAAGGAAGGTTTGGCATATTTGGCAAGCCGGCTGAAGACTGTGTCCCCCCCCCTTCCCAAACAAAGCTGCCTGCAAAGGTAGAGGGAACATTTAAAGGATCAGGTGGTATGGACTGTCATTCTCAGCTGGTAGGCAGCCAGCCACTCCCTTTAAATCTCACCCCTCCACCTTGACTGGCAACTTTCCTTGCAAAGGTAGGAGAAGGGATTTAAAGGGGCCAGGTGGTCACACGGAGTGTGGCTGCCGGGGGCTCCCTGCCTGGCGCCCTGACGTGTTGAGAGGCGCAAAGCGCCTCTCGCCGCGTCAGGCCGCCGCCCGAGGGAGCCGCCGCTGAAAGACAGCCGCCCGTGGGAAGCCCCGCCGCCCAAGGGAGCCCCCGCCGACAGCCCGCCGCCACGGAGCAGCCGCAAGACAGTAAGTACCTAGCGCCCGCTGTATTAGTCATACAGCGGGCTTGATTACTAACTAATAAGAATAGTTATGAATGCATGATAAAAAGACCTTGGGGTTTTTTAACTCATAAAAACTGGTATGAGGTCTGGGACATCATATACATTCACCTCAGAGGCACTAAATATTCAAACTTTATCTTTCAGAATTTGGTCAAAATGCTATCCTGCCCCACAGAAGTTGCATCATTACTCTTACAAATGTATGTTTGCTTGTTTTTTTAGTGTAATGATCTTTCTATCATTTTTGGTGGAAACATCCAGCCATTCAAATGGTTTGGAACAAAGTCCTTATAAGATTCATAATATAAATTTAGAAGTAGATCCCAAGTGGCTATTATTGGATTTCCCTTCTTTTAAGTATATTGATGTTCCAAAGCTTAAACTTATTTGTGTTTTATTGGCAGTGGTACATTTGTGTATTGCAACAAACTGGAAGAAGTATAAACCTCCATCTTTAACACTGGGACCTTATGATTCAGGAGATCTTTTTAATGGTTAAACCTACAGAGTCATGTGCTACATTATCTCATTTTTTGGACAAGTGAATGCCTCTTATTTATTTCTTATTTGGAAATGATGAAATGTCATGAAATTCCCTCCAAAAATAGGTTCCCTTTTTCATGACTGTTCAGTCAATATTTCCTGAAACAATGGGGGGGGGGGATTCAGACTGCAGCAAGCTTTTGCATTTTTGTGCACACTGTACTGCTTCTGATGATCACAGTATCTGTGGGATCAATTTCCCTCAGGAGGTCCATCTGTTCCAGATTGGAGGGTGTTTTGTTTTTTGCGCTTTTTTTGCATTGAAGCATTTGAGCATTTCAGCAGCTTTATTCCCACCACCTTCTTTACATAAAAGAAGTCCCATTCAGTTTCATGTAAAGCACAGTAGCTGAAGGACAAAAGATAACTTATTCATATGATTGACTTCGGTATTGAAGAGGGTGATATGGTTCTGGTTCAGACTGGAGAGAGAGGCACAGAGAGGAGACCAAATCAGACCAGACCAGAGAGAGAGATGCACACTTGCAAGGCACAGCAGAGGAACCTTTCTCAGTGCAGACATTTTTGATCACAGGAACATTTTTCCATTGTTTGTGTCACAATAAAAAAGATGTTGCACTTTCAAAGAGGTAGGTATGTTGTGAAAATCAAATGGTGCTACCCCCCCCCCAACCCAACTTTGTTTCAGATTGTAATGTGACAGAACAAGACAAATGCCAAGGAGTGGTAACTACTTTTTCAAGACACTGTAGCTTCTCAACAGACTTCAAGGGCAGCCCCATGTACAGTGTATTGCAGTCATTTAATCTAGATGTCCTTTACTGCCCACAAAAGGCCAATGTTGGCTCACTAGTCAAAGCTGCTGCAAGGCATCCTGTCCACTGCTATCATCTGTCCAAAGGAGACCTGGGTCCAGCAGCACTTTCAAGCATGAACCTGCTCCTTTAAGGGGAATGCAACCATCTAGAACAGCAGCTATTCCAGTTCCTAGGTCATGCATTCCCCTACAAGTAGCACCTAGGTTTGGCAGAATTAAGATTCAGTTAGTTAACCATCCATCTCAAAACTGCCATTGGTGTCAATATGTTCTAAAAAGTACATAATGTTAACAACTGTAACATCATGTAGACACCATAAGCCCACCTTTCCTCATCCCCTGGAAGGTATCTTAAGAGGTTGTTAGTCTGAGAGATTTATGTCCCTTCTCCTCAGCCTGATGCCGTCTACCCTGAAGATTCAATCCTCACAATAGCATAACCATCAGCATGGGGGTGGATGTCTACTAGTCAACCACAGAAGGTCTCAGACCTCCCTTACATTCTGAATTTCTCCGGGACATCTTAGCCTCAAGGAAAAAAAACTTATTCCCTCACAGCCAGTTTAAGTAACTAGATTGCAAAATTATACTACTAATTGAATGTGTCGAGCGCACAGGAAACTCACAACAAAACTTATTCAAAAGAAAAATAGTTTTATTGATTAGCACTACACGCAATGGACTGAAAAGTCAAATCTGACTAGAAGCCAGATTTGCCTCAGCTTATCAATACATTTCTCCCGCCCAAAACTTGACAGTTCCCAAGGGGGGGAGGTGAGTGAGAAAAGACATATGTGAAACCAAAACAGGATTCCAAACTCCCATCCTTGAAAGAGGTGACAAACAGCCCTTTCTGCCCATAACAAGATAAGGTTAACATAACATCACTATTCTATTTTATTGCTTACAAACTACAAGGCCGGGACTAGCAGGCGCCGGGCCCCATCTAGTAATATAACTGACATGGAGGAACTCAGGCTAATTTATGACAGAGATTCTACAATCCTGACATCCCTCCGCATTAAAACTAACTTCACTCCCCCACCTAGCCGGCATCAACCGGGCGAGGACAATCAGGAAATGCTCGATGGAAAGCCCGGAGAAGGCGGGGTGCCTTCACATTTCCAGCCTCAACCCACTCTTTATCCCCAGAGGGGAAATCCTTCCAATCGACCAAATATTGAAGGCGACCCTTATGCAAGCGAGAGTCTAAGATTTGGTTGACTTCATAGTGGGTGTCCTTATCGATGTAAATTGGAACAGGCATAGATGGAGGAGGGTGCCACTCGTCCGGGGCTGGAGCTCTTCGCAGCAGGCTGGAATGAAAAACCGGATGCACATTCCTATAAGTTTTTGGTAGAGCTAGCTCCACAGTCACAGCATTTATCAATTTCACCACTTTAAATGGTCCCACAAACTTTGGACCAAGTTTCCTGGATTTCTGCTGGCACCTTAAGTTCTTGGTAGACAGGTAGGCTAAATCACCCACTTTCCAATCAGGGGCAGGTACCCTCTTCTTGTCAGCTTGAGCCTTATAGGCATCTTTGGCTTCCTTGAGGCTAGCAACGATTTCTGGCCAGCCCGTACTGATGGAGGCTGCCCATTTGTTTATGTCAGGGACCTCTGCGGAGCTAAGTCCCCAAGTGGGGGCTGACACTAAATCAGTTCCATACACCACCTTGAAGGGCGATACCCCCGTTGAGGAGTGGACCCCATTGTTATAGGCGAATTCAGCAAGTGGCAATAAAGAAACCCAATCATCCTGCTGGTGGTTGATAAAACAGCGTAAATACTGCTCCAGGATTTGGTTTACTCTCTCGGTCTGGCCATTTGACTCCGGGTGATAGCCCGAGGTGAGGGCTTGCTCCACACCCAATAGTTTAAGAAGCTCCCTCCAAAACTTGGAAACGAACTGGGGGCCCCGATCCGTCAGGACACGTGTCGGGATCCCGTGCAGACGTACCACGTGTTTAATAAAAAGAGAGGCCAGCTTTGGTGCTGAGGGCACGCCCGTGCAGGGGATGAAATGAGCCTGTTTGGAAAAAGCATCCACTACAACCCATATAACAGTGTTCCCTTGGCTGGGGGGAAGGTCTGTAATAAAGTCCATAGTTACATCAGTCCATGGACGTGAGGGGGTGGGCTGCGGCTGCAAAAGTCCTTTCCTCTTGCCCCCAATTGGCTTTGAGGCAATACAAATGGGGCACCCCTGCACATATTTCTCCACATCTTTACGCAAGGATGGCCACCAGTACTGTCTCCTGACCAGGTGCAGAGTTTTCACAAAACCAAAATGTCCAGCGGTTTTGGCATCGTGGCAAAGTTTCAAAACCTTCCCCCGGGCCGCGGCAGGCACAAAGAGTCTTTCGCCTTTGAAAAAGAGCCCCCCCTTCTCAGACAAATCAGGGCGGAGGGAACAAAACTCTGGGTCAGTTGACAAGTCCTTTTGGACCCAGCCCCCTGGGATGGGCGTAACAGTCTTTGTGTGGCTGCGCGTCACAGCGGCCATCCCCAGTTGGGCGGGAGTAAAGACGGTATCTACCAATGGGTCTCGTTTGCTGTTGTACTGAGGCAGGCGCGATAGTGCATCAGCCAAAAAATTCAGTTTGCCAGGAAGATGCTTTAGGGAGAAGTTGAAACGAGCGAAAAACTCCGCCCATCTCATTTGTTTGGCTGAAAGCGAGCGGGGCTGTTTGAGGGCCTGAAGGTTTTTATGATCTGTCCAGACTACAAATGGGATTGTGGACCCCTCCAGCCAATGCCGCCACGTGGAAAGGGCCAATTTCACTGCAGCCGCCTCTTTTTCCCAAATTGCCCAATTTCTTTCTGCCGCTGAAAATTTCTTTGATAAATAGGCCAGGGGGTGCAATTTCCCGTCCCCCCCCTCTTGGAGGATCACGGCCCCCATTGCTACGTCCGAGGAATCTACTTGTACTGTAAATTGCTTAGAGGGGTCGGCATGGGCCAACACAGGTTCAGACGTGAATAACAGCTTTAGTTTATCAAACGCCTCCTGACAGGAGGGAGTCCAAGGGAGAGGCGCCCCAGGTCGGCTTGCCGTCTTCCCCCCTTTGGTTTTTAACAAGTCAGTGAGGGGCAGCGCAACCTTGGCAAAGTTGGGGATGAAGGTCCTGTAAAAATTGGCGAATCCTAAGAAACTTTGTAATTGCCTCCTGGTGCGGGGAGGCTCCCATGCCAGCAAATCACGCACTTTGCCAGGGTCCATTTCGATCCCAGCCTGGGAGACCCGGAAACCCAAGAACTCCACTGCCTCGCGGTGGAACTCACATTTTGACAGTTTAGCAAACAACTGGTGCTTCCGCAAGCGGCGGAGCACTTCGCGGACCAGCTTAGTATGACTCTCAACATTCTCTGAATACACAAGAATATCATCAATGTAAACCAACACCCCTTGGTACAATAAATCATGCATAATTTCATTTATCATATTCATGAACACGCCCGGAGCGCCGGCGAGGCCGAACGGCATTACGGTGTATTCAAACTGCCCCAGGGGCGTATTAAAAGCTGTTAAATATTCATGCCCCTTCTTGATCCGAACTCGATAGTAGGCTTCCCTTAAGTCCAGTTTCGAAAAAAACGCGCGCCTTCCCCAAGTGGCCCAGCAAGTCTTTTATCAGGGGAAGCGGGTAGGCGTTGCAGGTGGAGACCGCGTTCAACCCGCGGTAGTCGGTGCACAACCTTAGCGAACCGTCCTTCTTTTTAACGAAAAGGACCGGGGCTGCCAAGGAAGATGTGGCTGGTCTAATAAAACCCCTCGCTAGGTTCTTATCCAAAAATTCTCTAAGCTCTGCCATCTCTCGCGGGCTCATGGAATACAGTTTGGCTTTGGGGAGAGGCTCTCCCTTCTTTAATTCGATGGCACAGTCAGTTTTGCGGTGGGGGGGAAGCTGGTTGCACTCCACCTCCGCGAACACATCACCAAAGTCCCGGTATTCAGGAGGGAGCGCGTCCACCCCCACCCCCAAAGCAGCCACCACCCCGGATCTCGGAGGACCCTGCTGCCGCGTGTGCTGCTCGCAAGCGGCGGAGGTAAATTCCACAGTCCCTTCCTTCCACTTCACAAGGGGATCATGTTCCCTCAGCCAATCCAACCCCAACACGCATGGGAAGGCAGAGTGAGGGGCCACCAAAGGTTGGATTTGCTCCCAATGTTTTTTAATGTCCAAGTCCATGGGGCGAGTCTTTGCCGTGGCTTCCCCACCGGGAGCGCATTTCCCATCTAACTGGGTGATTGGCAAGGGTTCTTTCAGTGCCACTTTCCCCACCCCCAAAGTCTCGGCCAGTGCCGGGCTCACTAGGGATTGGGTGCACCCCGAGTCCACAATACATCGGATTCCCACCGTTTTCCCCGACTTGGGGTTAGAAAGGTTGGCCGGTAGGAGTAGCAAGGGGGAATCACTCACCACGCGTTTGCCCCTGTTGGCGGCCTGCTGGCGGGGCGCCTTTACAGCAGACCGTCCTCGTTTCCCGACTGCTCCTCAGCTTGATCCTCGTCCTCCAGCCCGCTTCCCTCCTCCGAGTCGTCCACCGCTGGCACGGCAGCCACTGGAACCAGGAGAGATTTGGTGCTTTTCTTGGTGGTGGTTTTCTTGGCAGGCGTGGCTTTCGATGGGGCGCTGCTCGCAGCTTTCGGGGTTGATGCCGCTTTCGTTGGGCAGTGTGCGAGGAAATGCCCGGCTTGGCCACATCCCAAGCACAGCCCTTTCTCCATGCGCCGAGTGCGCTCCGCCGGTTCCAATTTGGTTCGGGGCTTGGTCTTCACCGGGGTGGAAGTCTTCGCCATGGTTTTCCCGGCCAGGGCTTGCACCATTGAGGCCCGTTCCAAGCGGTTTTCCATTTCTCCAGCCAGCTGGACCCACCCTTCGACAGTGAGTGGGTCTTCCAGGAGGAGGCACTTGTCAGCCAGAGTGGGATTGAGGCCCCCTACAAACGCCAGCACACGTTGGGGCTCCGTCCAGTCTGGTACAGAGGAAGCCAGCTCCTTAAATTCCCTGGCGTACTCAACCACGGACAACTTTCCTTGCCGGTGAGCCCGGAGTTTCTTCTCCGCAGTCTCCCGTTCAAACGGTTCCACGTACATCTGGCGCAGGGCCCTCATGAAATGGTTGTAGTCGCGGGTGGCTTGGGGGTGGTAACGGTACAAATCCACGAACCATTTGGCAGCTTTGCCTTCCAGGGCTTGCCCCACGAAACGCACCCGTTCGGCGTCGTCTTGGAAAGTGAACCCCATGTCCATCATGTAGGCTTGGAGGTGCACCAGGAACGTGGGGAAATCGGAGGGGTCCCCAGAAAACTTTGCCTTGAACTTATAGGTGTTCCGCATTTCCACTCCACGGAGGTGGGCAGGTAGGCGCCCTGGGCCCCAGTCCGCCGGTGCTGGGGCCGGGGCCGGGGGTCTTGCACCCCGGCCAATGCCTCTCCCTCTCCCAGCCGCCACTCTCGCTCGCTCCGCTGCCTGCGCCGCTGCTGCTGCTCGCGCGGCCGCTCGCGCTGCTTCACGCGCCGCCGCCGCTGCCGCCGCCTCGGCTCCCGCGACATCCGCCGCTGCCCGTGCCGCCGCCGCCGCTGCTGCGTCCTCGCCTCCGTCCGCGCCGTCTCCACCAGCACCGTCGCCGCCAGCGCCACCTTCGTCCTCTCGTTCCTCGCCTTCGTCTTCTCTCTCCCTCTGCGCCCTTGCGCGTGCTTCCGCCTCGGCTTCGATCTCTAGCTGAGCCCGGGCTCTGGCCAGCGCCTCAGCCGCCTCTGCCGTTGCTTGCGCGGCCGCCATGCCGTGCTCCTGCAGTGCAAACCCACCGCTCTCTCTCCGTGCACTGGTATCGTGTGCACCCCCACCGAGCACGTCCTTTAGCAGGCGTTGTGTTCGGCGTCTCTCCTCCGGATCCAGCCGACCCGAGAGGTCCTGCAGCCAGTTAGTCACCCTGTCCAGCTTGTACTGCAAGTCCTGTGTCTCACCCACAGGCTCCAGCGCGTAGCTAGGCAGTCCCAGGTGCTCCGGCCAACGTTCATCCCCAGTAGGGCGGTCGTATTTTGACAACCGCCTGCGCTGGGTGATGTGACGTTCCAAAAATTCCTCGGGTCCCGGGGTTGCCCCCGAGACAGCCCGCATCATGGCCGAGCTGTGCGGCCCCGCACCAGCGCCTTCGGCCTGGGAGAGGTCCCAATCCAGGCCCTCTCCCTGATCAGAAAAAGTATGTCCCTCGCCCTGCATTTTGCAGGTGAAAGGAGTTGTGAGATTTGACTTGATGTCGAGCGCACAGGAAACTCACAACAAAACTTATTCAAAAGAAAAATAGTTTTATTGATTAGCACTACACGCAATGGACTGAAAAGTCAAATCTGACTAGAAGCCAGATTTGCCTCAGCTTATCAATACATTTCTCCCGCCCAAAACTTGACAGTTCCCAAGGGGGGGAGGTGAGTGAGAAAAGACATATGTGAAACCAAAACAGGATTCCAAACTCCCATCCTTGAAAGAGGTGACAAACAGCCCTTTCTGCCCATAACAAGATAAGGTTAACATAACATCACTATTCTATTTTATTGCTTACAAACTACAAGGCCGGGACTAGCAGGCGCCGGGCCCCATCTAGTAATATAACTGACATGGAGGAACTCAGGCTAATTTATGACAGAGATTCTACAATCCTGACAGAATGCAGTTAAATGTATTATAATGTTAAAATGCATAGGTTTGCACTGTAAGGGTAGCATGGTGGATACTCAGTGTTTCACAAAGATTTGTTGTTGACACATAACTATTAAAGTCTTGAGCAGTTTTGTTATAGAATCACAGAGTTGAAAGGAGACATATCAGCTATGTAATCTAGCCCTCTGCTCAATGCATGATCAACCTAAAGCATCAATGAAAAATATCTGTCCAGCCACTGCTTTAAAGACTATGAGCAAGGAACCTCACCACCTCCTTAAGCAGCCTATTCTACTGCTGCACTACTTTGACTGTGAATTCCCCCCCCCCCGCCCCGATATTTAGTCATTACTGCAGGTCCCATCTAGGCTTGTGCGATTCGGCCACTTCAGCGGGCGTTCCCTCCGGGTGCAGCCAGTGCCGTGCCGCGGGGGGGGAGGAGGGCGGTGCCAGCAGCAGCATGACAGCGGGCACAAACACACCGCTGCCGGCACCGCCCTCTCCCCCCCCCCCCCGCGGCACGGCACTGGCTGCACCCGGAGGGAACGGCCACCGAAGCGGCCGAATCGCACAACCCTAGTCCCATCCTCTTGATGGTGCCCAACAAGGGTTGCCTCTTCAGGAAGGAATTGGTCTTGACCCCTGTTCACTGCTATAGGTGCCCAGACATCCTTTTTGTCTGCAGCTGTGGTTTTTGGGTTCTGGACCAACTCCTTCCTGACACAAAGGCCCAACTGGCTCCATTAGCCAAGAGAACTGTTTCATATGTACTGAATCTACTGGGATATTGGGGAAGCTGCTATTTCCCACACCCAACTTTCAAGCGTTTTTCTGGAGCTTGGTATTTTATTGGTATCATATTTATAGAGTTATTGTGTTTAGGCAAATATCTTTCTTTTTGTATGGGATTCCCAGACTCCACCTAATTTGAAGTAATAGTTACCACCTATGCTTATATTAATGAAATATCTTCTGAAGGAGATTTTGGCAGTTTGGCCCAACATTATGTTTCTTCCACAAGAATGTAAATCTTTCCAACAATTCTTTAGGATAAATTTGGCCTTTGAGAGCTTGATGAAATAGTAATTGACTTCATGCAAATTGGGAATTAATATTGAAAGATGATTTGAAAACCAACAGTTTAAACGCTACCTGAAATAATTTTGCTGGAACTTTTTAGAAATAGATTTCCACCTGTAACTACTATAATATTTGGCTGTCTGAGCAATTTATTGCTAAATTTGACTTAGGTTATGGTTTTTATCCCAATACACAAGAAGATTGTAATCATTTAGGCCTTTAGGAAAGGCAAATTGGGACTTTCCCCACATCTAAGCAAGCTGAGGACACTGGGAAAGTCTCAAGAGGAGGGATTGATGGATTGGTGGTAAAGAAAATGATTGCAACTTTCTGATTGATCATATAGTTATTAGAGATTGGCTATAATTATACATCCTGTCCTGGTTCAAGTCTTTGGTCCTGAGCAGCCAGAGAAAATGGCCTATTCCTCTATGGAATGTAGTTTTTGATAAGCTTTCTCACAAGGCCAAAGTTTATTTTATAGCTGTGATAGTCCTCAGGATTTAAGAAATGGAAGAAGAGTGTGTCACTACCGTTTATGTAAATAATTGGGCAGGAGGGGGAGATAATGGAAGCAGCTTTTCAGAACCTGTCATCAACTTTTTGAGGGGGGGGCTGGCTTGGTGGCTGCAGGGTGGTCCTGTGGGATGCCCAAGGGGGATGGAGACACGAGGTTATTGCTTGACCCATAAGGACATAACCCCGCCTCCAATGGGAGCCCACTTGGTGTAGTGGTTAGGAGTGCAGACTTCTAATCTGGTGAGCTGGGTTTGAATCTGCGCTCCCCCACATGCAACCAGCTGGATGACCTTGGGCTAGCCACAGCACTGAGAAAACTGCTCTGACCGAGCAGGAATATCAGGGCTCTCTCAGCCTCACCCACCTCACAGGGTGTCTGTTGTGGGGAGAGGAAAGGGAAGGCGATTATAAGCCACTTTGAGACTCTTTTGCGTAGAGAAAAGTGGCATACAAGAACCAACTCTTCTCTTCCTGTTCTTCTTAATCTCATGTAATTGTATTGTTCTACACACAAATATGGGGACTCCTCTATGTCTATATTTCTTCTACAGTAAAAATATTAAAAGGTTTTTCTCTCATTGTGATTCATTGGGGATGGGCAAAAGAACCCTTATTTCTCTGGGCTTGCCTTGGGCTCACCACGGCACTGATAAAACTGTTCTGACCGAGCAGTGATATCAGTTCTCTCTCAGCCTCACCCACCCCACAGGGTGTCTGTTGTGGGGAGAGAAAAGGGAAGGCGACTGTAACCCGCTTTGAGCCTCCTTTGGGTAGGGAAAAGCGGCATATAAGAACCAACTCTTCTTCTTCTTTTTCATTTGGCTATTACTCTCCTGACAAATTGAACCAATGCCTGCCCTCTTCTTAGTGACAACCCTTCAGTTACTTAAAGACAGCAATCATGTTACCTCTCAACCTCATCTTCTCTAGGCTATACATTCCCAAAGTCCCTCAGCCTTTCCTCATAGGGCTTGGTCTCCTGATCCTGGATCATCTTCATTATTCTTCTCTCTACCCTCACAATTTTGTCCATGTCCTTTTTGAAGTGAGGTCTTTTGAACTGCACACAGTACTGCAGGTGCAATCTGACCAGGGTCCTGTCTGCACTCAAAATTTAATTCCAGTTTGAAGTAGTTTCTATTTAATCTTCATTCTGTTTGCATCTGTTCCTGCCCTCTGCATCTATGCTCTTCCTTTGATATTCTCCTCCAAATTGCAGCATTTAAATCTGCATGGTAATAAGAAAACCTGGATTGGCAAGATTTTTTCAGCCCCTCCCTCTATTTGTTGGAGCTGTTAACTGGTCTTTGTTGATTGGTTCCCAGCAGGAGCTGGACTTTCTCTTCCGGGCTTTGAATTTTGCTTTTCAGTGCTTCTTGTTTTAGAGTTAAGTGAATGCTTAACACTTTCTTTAAAACAATTAATTGTGTGTGGGGGGGAACACTTTTCAAAAGTCTTTACTGATAAACCACCATAGACATACTGCATTCAAAGTCTCTATGCCAGGTTTTCTGGTGTTTTCTCTCACTTTTTTTTCCAAAAAGAAGACAGGCAATGGCCCCTCCTCACTTTATGAATTTCTTCTTCCACCCACCTCCCTGTGAAGCACATGTGGGCTGATCCTTAACTCTTTCTTGTAGGAGTGCTTCTCACATTGCTTTAAAGGACTTGTATATTAGGGTAAACAGCTTAGCTCAGACATATTTTAGGCAGTACCGGAAATGAAAGGGTCTGCTGCTGCTGGGAGCCAACCAATCAGTAGAGACCTCAGCACAATGTCCATGCTGAAGGCATGGGTAATCTGCACCTGGAAGAGAATGCCATGGACCCACGTTTCCTTGTTGAAACAGAAAATCCACTCTTTGATATGCCAGGGAGTAAGTACTGTGACTGCAAAGTCAATCTGCAGCTGTACAGATGCGAGAAAAAACCTGAGCAGCTTCAGAGTGGAAATCGGAGTCATGTGCAGATGGCTTTTTATGAACTGAACCCAAAAGATTTAAAAGCCCAGTGCAGATAAGCTCCAGGTTAACACACATTGCTCCCCTTAAGTGTATCTCACATCCAGTATACATGCTTCTTATTTTTGTGACCCTGGTGTAGAACTCTGCTCTTCTTATTGAATTGCATCTTGTTCTCATTTCCCCACTTTTCCAGCATACTCAGATCTTGCTGAATTCTATCTCTAAGTTTGTTAATCCTCCTAATTTGGTGTCATCTGCAAATTTAATGAAGAGTTCCTTCACCTCCTCATTCAGATAATTGATAACAATATTGAAAAGTATTGGAACCTGTGGCACCCCACCGCTCACCTCTCTCCAATCTGATGAACTACCATTTATAACTACTCTTTGGGTGCAATTTTCTAACCAGTTCCCTATCCACCTATCCATGCAAATATGCAGTCTGTAGTCTTCCAGTTGACCCATCAGAATTTCATGGGGAACCTTCTCAGATGCCTTACTGAAAAAGCCTTATTCTCTCTGCCACATACATAGCACAGCAATTACTAAATATGTACATTAGTACACTTATATTAGTATGTATATTAGTATATTTTTACTAATATGCCCATTGGTTATACCTTGACTTTCTGATTTGCTTTTATCTGAAATACGTACCCTTCATACATGGAATCCCTATTGATCCAAACTCCTCAAAATTCTTTTTTTTTAAATTTTGCTGAGAATGTATGTTGAGATGGGTGATAAATGTGATTACATATGATTTTTTCCATATAATTTTTGGTCTCATATTTCAGTGTGGGATGGCCACTAAAGTAAACTGAATCCTTTTCTAAGTTATATGTCACTCAATGAGTTGAATTTAGTTTTAAAGTTAAAAAAAAAAAGGTTAGCTGGATCTCCTGTGGCAAGTAAGAAAATAAAGAAGTTAATACATGAAAAAGTATGTATAGAGCAAGTGTGATGAATAAAGCAGAGTAACCTTTACATGTGTCTATGTGAAGTGCTCACTTGATGTACTGGAACTGTTTTGATCTAATGCACTTACAGAAAATGTACAGCAAAACTGGGACTGCAGCTGAGTAGTAAAGTGTCTATTTTATATCTCCAAGGTTACAAATTCAATCGTTTACATCTTGGTTTAAGGATCTGAGAATAGCTGAACTGGGAATGACCTCAGTTTGAGAGCTGCTGATAGGGTAGACTGAACTGGCTTATAAGGAATGTGGTCTGATGGTTTAAAGCAGGTCCTTACATTTGGGGGGGAAAGTATAAGCCAGTAATGAGGCAAATGTTTTCTGTGCCTCCCTGTCGGGGCAGACAACACTGGTCTAGATCTAATTGTTGCATGGCAGGGGGACATGATCTGGGCTATACAGGGGACACTGACACCATAATTTGATGATGCTCTTGTGTCAAGCAGCTCTGACATTGAACTGGATCTGTGAGAGATCCTGTGTCATTTCCAGTCCACTGGGATAAAGAACTAGCATGAGAAGTGTCACCTTGGGGTACAGCATGTGGAATTCCTCAGATTCTGGATCAATGCTGTTGGTATGCACCCCATGGCATCCAAAGTAAAGACCAAGTGCCTCAGTTGAAGCATAACTTCTTGGGTCTGCTTAACTTCTACCATTTGTTCCTTCCCAACAATGCAGCTATCACTGGGCCATTGTACCACTTATTAGACAAAAAGGACCCATGGTCCTGTGGCGAAGCTCAATTGACAGTGTTCAACATAGTCAAGAGCCCCCAGTCTTCAACAGTGTTTTGGTACACATCTCTGAAGAACTAGAAATCAGCATATTTCATGTATGTTCCAGTTTGCATAAAAATTGCACTAGCTATTTTAGAATCTGGTTCTTTATATCAGTGTAAGAATGCTAGGCACCTAGATTGAAATTATCTCCCAGTTTTAGTTAATTTTCTTCTTTCTGTGGTTTTTACAACAGTAGGACAATTTGGTGAACTGGTTCTTTGAAAATAAATTATATGTCCACAACACAGGGCAAAGGTAAACCCAGCTTTTAAAAATCCATTTCACTCTGCAAGCATCTCTTCTTTATTATTCCAGTTCCAGCAAAACTGTCATATTGCCTGTAATATTGGTTTTCCACAGAGGAAAGTAAACAAAGAGTTCCTGATAAGTACTAGTGCATCAACATTTGTGATTTTATCTTAGGTTTTCTTGGAATACTAAACCAGGAGCTCAGCCAGTGGGGAAGCACATTTTGCTAGTGAAAGTGCTGTTTTAATACTCACTTAAGGCTTGAAAGGCCTATTTCTGCAAAACAGGAACCTCAAAACCTGCTGTCAACAAAGCAGGCTAGATACTAGCACTGAGTCATTCAAAATATAAATCATTTTGCTATTGTCCAGACTTTTAATATTTTCTTTCTGGAAGCCATTAAGTCAATCAGCAGTCTCTCACTTGTCTCCATCATATCAATAGATTCTGACTGTCAGTTACAATTTATTTCTCCCCATTGCTGATTATCTGAGCTGAAAGAAATGCCCTGAACGTCACACACAATAATCTCAATGGGCTTTATACTACATTAGAGCAAGACTTTGTTTTCCTATTGCTCAGGATTAGTTCTCAATCATGGTAAGAATGCAATATTTGCATTCAGAAAAGTATAAGAGGGATACTGCTAGGGGATTTTTGCTTTTTGCTTTTTGTCATTTAAACATACTTTAATGTAATATGTGTAAACTAGAAATAGGAGGCACTGCGGTTTAGTAGACACAGTGTTGTTACTTGTGCAAGGCAACTTGGGCTGCAGAATGAACACTGGAAGAAATGAAATAGAGTTGTTATTTCGTATTTCCTTTTTAGCTTGGACTCTGTGTGTGTGTGAGTGCACACGCAGGTGTAGCAGTACACGTTAGTTCAAAATGATATTCAAAATGCTGTGACAGACATACATGGCTCGGGAGGAATTTGAATATTATGTAGATTTGGGGGGAAATGAGCGTTCTTTTCCTTCCTCTCCTAAGACTCCTGAACTCAATGTCATCCCAAATACAAAATTTCATGGAATTTCTTGCAACAAGATGTGAGGTTTGTCACTGGCAAAAGACTTTCAATGTCACTGAACACATTCATGGAAGTCAGGTACACCAGTGGCTGTTACCGATGGTAGACAAACCAGGTCATCCTTGTGGGTCTCCTAGATAAGGGAACAACATACTTTAGATCAGTGGTCCCCAACCACCGGGCTAAGGCCTGGTGCCGGGCCATGAAAGCCCCGGCACCAGGCCGTGGCTCCCTCTCCCCGCCCCCCCCCCCCACAGTGAGAAACTTCCCAGGCCACAAGCACATCGGCCGCTTTAGCGGCCAATGAGCTTGTGGCCCAGCAAGCTTCTTTTTGCGGGAGGGGGGGAGAGGGAAGCATGGCTGCCGGAACAAATGCACATGCATGGCAGGCCCGTGCATGCATGTTTGCATCATGCACGGCTGCAAACGCACATGTGCGGCATTTTCGCACATGTGTGCATGTGCGGCAATTTCGCACATGTGTGCATGTGCGGCAATTTCGCACATGTGTACATGTACGGCAATTTTGCACATGTGTGCATGTGCGGAAGTGCCGCGCATGCACGTTTGTGGCCACGCATGTTGCAAACACGCATGTGCAGACCTGCCACGCATGCGCGGCCCCCAGATCGCCCTCCCCCCACACCGATCCGCAGCCTAAAAAAGGTCGCGGACCACTGCTTTAGATGGGCTTACATCTGATACTGTGCTTGGATTCTTCCCAGGAACATTTTCTTACAGCTTATGCTACTGCACAATTGCAGCAAAAATCTGGCTGCTACATTAACAAACAGATTAAGTGTAACCTGTTGCCTTTGAAGAATACTTGGAAACTACATATAGTCCAAAATGTAATACATGGTTTATTGCCCACAGCTTAATGACACCCCTCATATAATTGATCCTATATCCAATTCAAAATGTTGGTGTTGGTCTTTAAAACTCTATACAGTTAGGGATGAGCCTATTTTATGGGCTATTTCCTTCCATTAAAACTACACCATCTCCAAAAACAATGGCAAGTATCCTGCAATTTTCCATCTAAAGGTTGAGGGGTTGCACTACATCACCAGGGAAGGTTCACCAACAGAGTTAAATTTAATGATCACCTTGGTTTTACTGAGAGCTAGTCTGTACATGCACATTCCTCATCATGTTAGTTTGTACATGCATATTCATCCTCATGATAGAAATGTTAGGCATGTGTATGAACCAGCACAGAACAAACATAATTCTCCCAAGTGGATCAGTTCACACAATCATCTGTAAGTTCCCAAATGGTGAGTAATTGAATGAGAAGAAATCAAGTAATGTGCATGACTATATGAACCAGCTTAGTCATGGATTGGGATATAAATATGTAGCTGGATCTTGAGAGAAAGTATATTATTTTGGATTCTAGAAGCAAAAGCTAAATCCAAGGTCTCTCTGGATGAGAGCCAAGAAACTTGCAGAAATGACTATAAGTGACTGACAAGTGACTTGAGGACTATTAACCTGTTCTGGTTGTAGTTCCCCTGAATAAGTAGGCTTGTTACTTTAGGGTGCTATTGGATCTTGGGCTATGGTTTCAGGCTCAGGGCCTCTGCAGCATATAGAAGCTTTTATCAGCTTTAGATGACATGTCAACAATGCTTATTCCTCAAAAAATATGATCTGGCCTTAGCGATCCTTGTCCAGGTTAAATTCCTGTAACACACTTTATGTGGGGTTGCTGTTTTTAAAAGTCTGTAAATTTTAATTGGTCCAAAATGTGATGGGTGATCAAGCTTCCAAAATCTGTTTTTACGGTGTGCTTCCAGCCAGAGGAATTTTATGAATATTCTTTTTAGGATGTGTTTTGTGCTTTTTTATATTCGGGCTTGCTTTTAATAGCTGGTTTTATTGCTTGTTTATGGCAGTTTATTATTGATTATTTTTACTGTTTTAATGATTCGATTGTATTGTTTCACTTTGTTGGCTGCATCAAGCAGGTTTTCTCAAGAGGCCATATTTACATGTTGTACATCAATCTATTCTCCTTAGACACCAAGTATAACAGTAAGCTAATGTTGCAACCTTGTCCTCCCAACCACTCTCCCCTTCTTGCTCCCCACCCCCCAGATGCACACATCAGTATCTAAAGGACAAATGCCTATCCCACTTTTGGAGATTTCCTGCACTGAATATTAGGAATTATACAAGGTAGTGCTAGCATTTATGCATTCTGTCCATTTGTCTAATCACTAAATCTTACTATTTGCATTGTACTCTATACTGCAGGGATTCCCAATCAGCGGTCTGGTGGAGCTCCAGAGGGGGCCCGTGGCGTTTTCCCTTCAGCCATAATGGACTCAACTGCAAGGTAGGGAACCAGCTGCTTCCTTTGCTCCCCTCCCCCAAATGTGTGAACTCTCTCATGACTTGTGCCCCTGTGGGGGGGGGCAGAGCCTGCATGCCTACTCCCACATTAAACTGTCTCCTGTTCTGCCCCCCCCTTCCTCTCAAGCCTGCCTGTTAATGCAGATGGTGATGTCTCTTCCAATGACATGCCACTTCGGGGGTGTGGCAGGGAAGCTTGGCCAGCTGACTTCATTTTTGGAGATCCAGTCAAAAGGTTTTAAAAGGATGCTATGCTGAATACAGCTAAGATGAGTAGAGTCTCCCACCCCCACCCCCATCTGTGTATTTAAAAGCTGACAGTATAGCTCATTCTGTTCTTTGTTTGTCAGGTTTACAGGATATTTCAGGAGTGTGGCAGTTTCCCTATGAATCAGTTCCGTGGGGTTCTAGAAATGCAGAGCTCAAAAGTCCAACAGAGACCCATTACTGTTCAGTGTAATACCATTATTCCTGGGATCTTATTTTGCCTGATTCTAAGGGACTACTTAGCAGTATTTCTCAGCTGCACTAGTATCCTGCAGTCGATAGATGGGATAGACCATGCCAGCCACACCATTAAAAAAGAAAAGTTCTGCCTAACACAAAGCTAAAGAACTGGGGAACTGACAAGACTGCTCAAAATGCAGCACATTTCCCCGGAGAGCTCATTGCCAGCTCAGAGGAATCATTCATGCAACTCTTGTAGCAGGACTGTTAAAATCTCTGCCCTTTCACATTTCCACACAGGGGTGAGGATAAAGTAATGTCAGTCAGTACAGTCAGAATGCTGTCTCTTCCGTGCATGAATGTGCTACATGATGAGATTATAAACAATCACTACGTGGCATTATGTCAACTCTGTGGGCCTGTTCACTGCCATTCACAATTCAGGATTTAAAAGTTAGATGTACACCTATATTCTGTCACAAATCATCATTCCATTTAAGCTATATCGGGGGGGGGGTGATGGGCCATGTAACATTACAGTCTAGAAGCTGTTTACTAAAAATCAGTCCACTAATGTAGACTGAAAACCCCACTTTACCCATGAGTGTGCCCTGAAAATAAAGAGAAACAGATTTGTATAATGTTTGAGCCACCTTGTATACATTGTTATCGTATGCTTGAAGATTTTTGAGGAGCAGCTCTTCTATGAAATATGAGACGCTAATTATTGTAATGCTTTGCAGGGTTCTTGCCTTCTGTTTGACCTGACTTTCCTGGCCTACACAGAACACAGCATTTTACCTTGATCCTTAAGTGCAGATCACAGTATCCCATTAGACAGTATATCTAACTGGTGAATTAACCAGGTATGCTACATTTCCCTCTGTGTATTAAATTCACCCAGTTTCCCATGTGTATGAATATATGAAATGCCTTTAGAATCACAGATTTGAATGGGGCCATACGGGCCATCTAGTTCAACCTCGTGTTCAGTGCAGGATTAACATAAAGCATTCATGATCCTCTGTCCAGCCACTGCTTAAAGATCATGCTGAACTACTCTGACAGATAATTTTTTTCAGATATCTAGTCAATACTGTTCTATACATAGTTTAAATCTATTACTGTAGGTCCTATCCTCTGCTGACAACATGAACCACTCCCTACCCTTATCTAAGTGACAAACTTTCAAATACTTAGACAGCAATAATGTCCCCTCTCAACCTTCTCTTCTCCAGGCTGAATATTCCCAAGTTCCTCAGCCTTTCTTCATAGGGTTTGGTTCCCAGGCCCTCATATCATTCTTGTCACTCTCCTCTGAACCCTTTCAGTTTTGTGTACGTCCTTTTTGAAGTGAGGCCTCCAGAACTGCACACAATAATCTAGGTGGCATCTGACCAATGCAGTATATAGTGGGACTTTGACATCTTGTGATTTTGATGTGATCCCTCTGTTGATACAGCCCAAGACTGCATTCACCTTCTTTACTGCTGCTTCACACTGTCTGCTCATATTTAGCTTACAGTCCAAAAGTACCTCAAGATCTCAGTCAGACATACTGCTACCCAGAAGTGTATCTTCTCATTTTTGTGACCCAGATGTAGAACTCTGTATATATCCTTATTGAATTTCATCTTGCTCTCATTTACATGCTTTCCCAACATGTTCAGATCTCATTAAACTCTATATTCTAGGATGTTCACTATTCTTTCTAATTTGGTGTCATTTGCAAATTTAATTAGTTCCTTCATCCCCTCATCCAGATCTGTAATAAAAAATATCAGACCCAGTGCTGAGCCCATTGGCACCCTAGAAGAAGAAGAGGAAGAGTTGGTTCTTATATGCCGCTTTTCCCTACCCGAAGGATGCTCAAAGCGGCTTACAGTCGCCTTCCCATTCCTACTGCTCACCTCCCTTCAATCTGATGAACTACCACTGACAACTACTCTTCAGGTGCAGCTTTTTAACCAGTTCCCTATCTACCTAACCATCCAAAAGTCTAGTCTACAATCCTCCAGTTTACCCATCAGAACATCATGAGGAACGTTGTCAAAAGCCTTACTGAAATTCAGATAAACAACATTGTATCCACAATCTAGTAAGCCCATCAAAGAAGGCAACCAGGTTGGTCTGACAGGATCATTGGAGAAAAATCTATGCTAACTTCTCCAGATCAACAAATTGTCCTTCAGATGTTTGCAGCTCATCTCCTTTAAAATCTGTTCCATCCTCTTCCCTACAACTGTGGTCAGACTCACTGGTCTATAGCTTCCTGGGTCATCTCTCCTCCCTTTTTTGAAGATGGAGCTAACATTCACTCTCCTCCAGGTTTCTGGCACATCTCCAGTTCTCCGAGAGGTCCTGAAGATGATGAACAAAGGTTGCACAAAGTTCTCTAGAAAATTCTTTGAGCATTCTCAGATTCAATGAGCTTTTTATTTATTTCCAATAGTATCCAGATCGGTAAGAATCCCCATGAATTCAAGACTGGAGGAAGGGAACTTATTGGGAACTAAAGAAGCCTGTGATTTCTTACGAGGTGGTGAAGGGGGGGGGGGTGAATTAATAGAGCTTCAGAGGGTCCAGCAAGTTTCATTTTGTGATATATTAAAGTTTGTGATTTAGTATAATAATATGACTAACATGCTATGGACTCACCATCAGACCATGTATATAGTCTGGCTTCGGGTTTTAACAGATTTTAAAAACTGGTTTTGTTGCATTGCCTTAATTGAAAGCCATCTCTAACATTTTTCCAGAGAAGCATATAATTTTTCCAAATACATAAACAAACAATCCAAAAATGTATCCCTATGCTTGGAGCTTCTTCAAGCATGAAACGGAGGTTAGAGTGCCAAACTAGGACAGGAAAGATCCTGGTCAAATCTTGACTCAGCCATGTAGTGCACTGAACAACTTCAGCTCAGTTACGCTCTCTTGGTTTCAGTTACTCTACAGGTAAAAAGTTGGAGAGGAGAGAACAATGTGTGCTGACCTGACTTCTTAGAGGAATATTGGGATGAAAAAAGGACAGCTAAAGGACTGATAGGTGGGAGTAGGTATGTGGGTGCAAAATTTGTATGCAAAATGTCTCATAAATGTTTATATCATTTATTATCACAACCATACTATGAAGTAGGGTATTATTATATTATCATTTTAAATATTTTATTATTGCAAGACTACCTTGAAATTTCTATTAGAAATAGCTCTGCCTTCATATAGCCTTTCATGTTGTGATATGCAAATAGCTCTGTTCAGAGAACATCCTTACAGAAAAACAAGATATGCTGGCATTAATCTGGCCTGAATAGGAGGGTAGATAACAATGTAAAGATCTTATGTGTTCTCAGCATTCAAGTCTGGGGATCAGGGAAGAAAAAGCTGGTGTGAGCCATTAATCACATCACTAGGAAGGATAGTTTTTATTTTATTTTTTATTGTTTCAGAAGGAAACATCAAACTATATGGCTGGTGAGACTGTCCCTTTCCATCATTTACCAAATGATAAAAGCATGGCCTAAAATAATCTTGCCCTAATAAGATTTTACACACAATACAGAATCTCCAGGTCTCATCTATATTTCAAAGAAAATGATTTTGTCCCCCTCCCCATCAACTTCTTTCTGAAACATATTTTCTCTTTAATACAGCAGTCCTACTTGCGGATTTTTTCTCAGAAAACAAGGTGCTTAAAAGCAGACCGTTAAAAGCAGAACTCACTTTCATGGAACCTTCCCGCAAAAAATCAAGTTAATATACAAATGTATGTTTTTTAAAAAATGTTTTCTATAACATTTACATTCTAAATCAGCAAAAATAATGAATCTTTATGTCTGCAGTGATAAAGCCGGACTCTTCACTTCTCGGTGTCTCCATCCTCTGTTAGATTGCTTGCAGATCTGCTGAAATTAGATGTCAGTGTAAATTATGGGGTAAGCCATGTTATTTGCCAAGGCTATGAAGGGTAGACACATAAAAACAAGGTGCTATTGAACGTAATTCCTTCTGATCTTAAACTTCTTAAGTGAGAAGATTGGTGCTGATGTAGCATTTGCATCTCTGATTTGCTTTTAATTGACATAGACCAAATCTAAGATTTTCCACTCCAATAGTTTTTTTTAATTATTATTGTTATAATGAATTCCCAATTTCCCATGAGTAATAAGGAGTCCAAGGACAGGGGCTACAGAATGCTTTTTTAGTTACAAATTAACAACTAAACATAAACAAAATAGTTCACTATAGCTACCAGTCTTGTGTGAGGCTCCCTACAGACCCCACAATTTACCCTTCTAAGTAATGTTGATTCCAGATACATTCCTCTCTCTCTCTCTCAGCTTCAAAACCTCCAGTTGTTCTGTTTTACACAAACCCAGAATCCTCCAGGGTACT
The DNA here is from genome assembly GCF_049243985.1 of Paroedura picta. Lineage (NCBI taxonomy): Eukaryota > Metazoa > Chordata > Lepidosauria > Squamata > Gekkonidae > Paroedura > Paroedura picta. Next base: position 126,240,639 of record NC_135369.1, on the reverse strand, counting down.
GGTTTCAGGCCCCACCCTGCAGTAAATTGCCAGCGCTGGAAACACATCTCCTTTCCGTGAGCTCTTATTGTCGAAATACCCTTCTGACATCTGTGACCATTAGCGAGCAATACACCCAGTATCTGTAACATTACTATTTCTAGCCATTCATTTTATGGAATATACCAAAGTATCTTTTATGGTGAAGAAGGAACAGCTGTGATTTCAGGAACAGATGTAATATAAATGTAAAAGTGTGTAGTTTCAGCACAAATCATCTCAAGTTGAAGAATACATTAGCCCTACTGTATTCAATAGGACTTTCTCTGAAGTAAAAATATACAACAGTAGTGTCTGACATTCAATGTATATATACACTCATAGAAAACATACACATACTTTTAAAGTCTAAACGCAGTTGGACAAAGTATTGACAATGAATAAAAAGAGATGTAAATATTTCAAGACTCGCCTGCTTTAATGAGCTGAAATCTGACCTATTGTTTTACCCAGAAGGATAGTAACTTCATAAACTTATCTGAACAAGAAACCAGTGATGGGGAAAACTCCGCTTAGCCAATAAAATATATCAGCAATTTGCAGAAATTAATCACTCAATGCAAGTTGCAGAGCCCTAATTCCTGGTAGACAGCTATGTTTGTACTATAGCTTTAGGGTCATGTTTTCCAGACAAATTCATTAATAAGAAAAGAATTGAGGCTAGTTGTTTTAGCAAGGAGAAAAATTAATAAACTGGAGATCTGAGGTGGTCTAAAAACAATATGTGTGGGTTTTTTTAAAAATAATATATAGCAAATTATAACAGGTAAAGGTAAAGGTATCCCCTGTGCAAGCACCGAGTCATGTCTGACCCTTGGGGTGACGCCCTCCAGCGTTTTCATGGCAGACTCAATACGGGGTGGTTTGCCAGTGCCTTCCCCAGTCATGACCGTTTACCCCCCAGCAAGATGGGTACTCATTTTACCGACCTCGGAAGGATGGAAGGCTGAGTCAACCTTGAGCCAGCTGCTGGGATTGAACTCCCAGACTCATGAGCAAAGCTTTCAGACAGCTGCCTTACCACTCTGCGCCACAAGAGGCTCTAAATTATAACAGAACATTAACAAATATGAATAATTCATCATAGACTACTACATTTCCACTAAAATATGAGTGGGGTAGGGCATTTTCAAAAATTGAAATGCTGAAAGTGCTAATATAAAATTGCTTAATGAGTTAGAGCTAAATGATTCTCAAACAACAGATCTTCAGGCTGGGATATAAAGTTATTCTCTCCAGATTTTACATGATATTATTATTATTATCCACCAGGGAGGGGGTGGGCGGGCATGGGGGGTCCCTGTGCAGGGGGCCAGGGGTGTGTGGGGGCCGCTACCATGGGCCCCCCTCTTACGAGCAGGCTTTGAAGCCTAGTTGTTTACATAAACAGTAGTGACACACTCCTCTCCCATTTCTCTAGCCTTGAGAAGGACTATCTCAGCTATAAAATAAACTTTGGTCTTGTGAAAGAGCTTATCAAAAACTACATTCCAGAGAGGAACAGGCCGTTTTCTCTGCCTGGTAAGAACCAAAGACTTGAACCAGGACAGAATGTAAAATTATAGCCAATCCCTAATAACTATATTATTGCAAGAGGGTTGCAATCATTTTCTTTACCACCAGGCCATCACAGGTCCAGGCAAATATTGATTACTGCAGATTAATCTGAAGTATGAGTAATGAAAGTTAATGCAATTGTTTTTTACAATGGGCAACCCAATCCTGAGGGCTGCTTTGGTGGTGCCAACAAACTGCTGACATAATGTCCAGGCATTAGTCAGATCCCTATGTATATTTTGCATGGGAGAAAACAATATGTGTTCCACTCTGAGGCACAGATGGCATACTGAGCATGGTGAGCTCCATAGGGACTCCAGCAACCCACCAGTCATGCAGTGATGCCCCTTGACATGCCCCTGAGCAGCACACACAAGCACCACTCTATTACCTGCTGACGAGGCCCTCCTCTGAAGTGCATGCCATGGCTATCCAAATAACATTTACTCATCCTCTCTGTGGGTTGCACCTCAACTGTATCCATTCCATCTGCTGCTGCTGCACAGGAATCTGATCCTGCAAGGCAGGGCTCCTTGGCCAGCCGATCCACAGAGCATAACGGGCCAGCACCAATCACTCCTCAAACTCTAGTTATGCCTTTTTCCTCCATTGGGGGCAGCATGGCAAATGGCCATGTTAACAGCCTGGTACAGGCCTTACACATCATACGTTTGCTCCCTCCAGCATCAAAGCCTTGGTACTCTTTCTTGTAAATATGCCCCATCACATGACAAGGGAATACTGCTGGGAGCAACAGCCTCAGTTTGCCCCCATACTCACACACTGCCAGCTTTGGCTATAGGAGTCCTCATTGTTGAGGCAGCATCTAGGGTGCATATGAAAGGGAAGGGGGAGATGGGTGCAGACTCCTGGGCCAAGTCCTGTTTACCTTCAGTGTGTGTCACCTGAGATGGGGTGACATTTAGAGCAGGTGGGTGTAATCTCCGCCTTGGTTGTAAGTGCCAAGTGCGCTCTCTCTCTCTCTCTCTCTCTCTCTCTCTCTCTCTCTCTCTCTCTCTCTCTCTCTCTCTCTCTCTCTCTCTCTCTCCCTCCCCTTGACTAGTTTGAGTATATCATTGATTTCAGCCTCTGATTGATATCATTATTTTTATGTGCTCTGTGGACTAGGATTAGATTAACAGGGACCTTAAGATTGTAGCATTCCTTGTGAGAGGAAGGGTGTCCATGCAGGCCCTCTTCAGTAGCAGTATCCTTACCGCCCTCCATGTCTTTTCCTTGTATGGATATTCAGACTCCTTTGATCAGTTTTCACAAGCACAGAGGTTGTTTCAGAGTCTTCTTTTCTCAGAAGAAATGCTTCCTATGCACATTTGCTGGTTCAAATATTAAACTTTGGGCAGCAGAGAAAAACACAGTAGAAATGACTTCTTTGGATTGTATAAAGCCTCTGACAATAGCTCCACAGTTGGCGTGCTGAGGCAGCAGCTTATTTACAGCACAGATTAGCCTCACCAATACCTGGCCCTCCATTCCTCTCCCATGATTGCTTCTTCTCTGCTCCTGCCCCCCCCCCCATCATCTGCTAAGAGTATAAACTCTTTAAAGCAGGGACTGCAGTATTTATTATGTTTGTGCAGGGGCCAGCTGAAGGAAACCCAGACTTATGATTGAGAACCCCTTGACACAAAGGAGAGATTATGAATATATTAGAGCATGGGCTTTTCCCCATGTACCTTATTTGATCACTCTTTTTGTAACACGAGATATGAAAATTAAGCTATAAGCTATTAATCTCTTGCATATTGGGGGGTGGGGGAAACAACATCCATATTGTTAGCACAACTCTAGCGACTAGCAATGAGCTAAGATAAACTAAGCTGACAAGTATTTTCTGGAGCTCTTTTTCATTTCTTCTGGGTATTTTTTTTATTATTATTATTTCTTTCAAACCATTCCATTGTTGACTCCAAATGACAAAGCAAAGAACAGACTCACTCTGCGCAGGGTCTCCTTTCCCATTTCGTGTTGAAATAATGGGTTTCGTTTAAGCCACCCGAGACATAATAGAAGTACGTCCGCATAAAACTATTAGAAGGAAATGCACAGAACAGCACCACAAAGTGAGTTTCAAAAGCCACCATAAAAATCACAACACAGGAATTAGAATTCTAAACATCAAAGCCGTGGAAACACTTTAATGATGGCAGCCAAGAGAATAGCTTGCAAGGGCAGGGGGAAGGGGTGGAGGGAGGGAGATTGTCTTTTCCATTTGATTATTTTATTTTGCAATTTAGAAATCCCTGCACTTTAACAACTGCCTAAGAAAGCAATGTAAGAGTATTTCAGAAACTCCTAAACAAATGTTAATATGTGTCATTTTTATTTTGTTCTGTTAGCTGCTTCCTCTTTTCCATGCCATTTGATGCAGATCTGATGTTTGTGAGTGTAGCAACCTCTTTTCCCCTCACAGCTGCTTCAGTTTGCCTCTGTTTTCCTTATTTAACATGAAGCATGCCATTTTATTTGGGAAATGACCTGAGTATAGCGGGAAATTCAGTGACCTCAGCTCACAGCCCCTTTGCTCCAATGCATAATGCCATTCCTTCCAGCTGATAATTGTCAGGAGAAGGCATTCATATTAAAACCTTAATCTTGCTCAGAAAAATCTCCATGGATAAAAGCATATAATTTGTACATTCCGGTGTGTATCGAGCTGTCAGGCATGGATTTATTAGCTTTACCTGCCTGTGACACACAGAGGACCACTTTCCTGTTCTGCTGTTTTGGCATCTCGCTTTAATGATTAGAACCGTTTCCATCATCAGATACCCCCTTTCGCCTCCTAGAGAATCCTGTCAGCAGTGTTTATCTAAATGTAGAATTTTAGCAAGAAAATACTGCTTTAGTGCAGCTTTCCTTTGGGAAACTCAGCTCCTGAAATATTATTTTTCTTAATCCCCTCCCCCTGCCCCAGCTTCTTCCTCAGCACTTCAATTTCAATACAATTCCCTGCAGAACTTTGTAATCACTCTTAAGGTATCTTCTTGAGGCCAACGAATAGGTACACATACATACAATAAACCAGTTGCCAGGAGCTGTCGACAACAGATGCATTTTAAAACAGCACTGGAGCATCAGGGTGAACAGATCTCATCTGTGTTCTCCATTTTTGTCTAAAGAAGACTCTCTCTTTTCCTCCATTTCAGGGTCCCAGGAAATACACATACCAATGTATTCATGCTTCTGTATTTTTACTCTACCAATGAAAATATTAATCAGCTATTAATTGGACTCTTTCTCCACTCTGCCTGAAATTTGACAGTGATGGTTAATTTAAAGGCAACCTAAACTCAGTCCCTGAGAATTTCATCCCAGTTGACTGGTAGAAAAGAACGCTACAAATGGAAATGTGTATCTCATTCAAACCGATGGAAAGGAAAACCAATGTACTTAAGAATATGAATGAGTGCAAATAATAAAGTGAAGATTTTAAAAATAGTAACTGAAAATTAATCAATTACAAGGTATCAAGGGAGGAAAGGCGGCCCAGTCTTGTCAGATCTTGGAAGCAAAGCAGAATCGATACTTGGAGGAGAAACCATCAAGGAGGACTCTGCAGAGGAAGTCAGTAGCAAAATACCTCTGCTTCTAACCCTGCTGGGGTAGCCATATGTTGGCTGCAACCTGACAGCACTTTACACACACATCATCCAGCCTTGGTATACCTTTCTCATAAATGAAAAACAAAGAATTTGTTTGACCTTGTTTAACTATTTGACCTTCAGTTAGGGTTGCCAATTCCATTTTGTAGAATTCCTGGAGATTTGGGAATGGACCCTGTGCAGGAGAGGGAACTCAGAAGAAGGAACTCAGAAAAACCGCTCTGTCAGGAACTTTTTCTGAATGTTTAGCTGAAAATTCTTTGTAATTAATTCCAATCCATTGAGGAGATAGGTGTGCAACCTCATCTATGACAGGCACATCCTTGCCTGTGTCAGTGTTGCTTCCTCCCAGCCTGTGTCACCCTTCTCTTGTCTCCAGAGCATTCTTCCCCAATCCTTCTGGCCCATGATCATCCTCTTGTGGTGTGCATGGCTAGAGTGAGCCCTTCCCTTCCAGCTAATTCCTGATAATCCCCTCAACCTGGGCCTGTTTACTTCCAACCAAGATAGTGGGCATGCCCCGATGCCTCCTGCACCCCACCAGGTCATTACCTGGCCAAAATTGCATCTAGGTAGGTACTATAGGTAATGTACACAAAGATGAAAATACTTATTTATCATTTCACAGTTGAATCTGCAACCACATGTAGATTCAATAGGAAGTTGTCACCACATATAGAGTCAACAGGAATCTAGAACCAGTCTCAATGCCCTATTGGGTGTATGGTATACTTTATATGTGCTGCATTTTCACCTCACAATTCCATGTATACACTTAAGGCTCCTAGTCCAGAGAAAGAGTCTTCCCCTTTAAATGTATAGGATACAACCAACTTGTTCTATTGATTTCTACTGAATTTCAGCATGATGATGATGATGTTATCCGTTCAGTCATGTCCGACCCTCGGTGATTCTATAGGAAAGTTTTCACCATTCGTTTCTGTCAATGACCGCCTCTTTTAGTTGGCTCATGGTCATCCCTGTATCAGCTTTGATCATGTCGAGCCAGCGGATCCTTTGGTGACTTATGTTTCCTTTTGCCGCTGACCATGCCAAGCATTAATGATTTCTCCAATGAGTTTGATCTCATGATGTGTCCTAAGTGAGCTTTAGCCATAATATCTTGCTTTCTAATGACATAGATAATAGTTGGTTTGCTCCTCTCTAAAACTATCTTGTTGGTAACTTTGGCTGTCCATGGTATTTGCAGCATTCGTCTCCAACACCATAATTCAAAGTCATCTATTTTCCCCGTCTTCTTTCTTCAGGGTCCAGCTTTCGCATCTATAGCTTGTAATGGGAAAGACAATGGCGTTGATTAGCCGGCACTTTGTATTAATATCCAATTTTCCTTGTGACATTCCATGTTGCAATGGAATTTTCTGGTTTTCTTTTGGCTCAGGCCTCTGCATTCTCCATGGGGCTACATTGGCAGCTATGTGTCCCGGAGAGTTCTCCCAGCTGCATCATAAATGCCAGGTTACTGGTAGGGAGCTGTCCCCCTTCCCCAGTGGCTTGTTCAGTACTTCATGGCCTGGGGAGCCTACCACACCATACCATAGTTGATGTACTTTCCATAGAATTTCCTTGGCAAAAAAGACGGGGTGTGTTGCCAGGTCCTCCCCCATGCCTCTGTAATTGGCCTGCGGGCTGTGACCTCCACAGTTCACCCCCTCACCATGTTGAGGAATACAGTAGGACTTTAAGGGGGGAATTTCAGCATGACTAGCTTTAATGGGATCAAGGGAGAAAAGTCTTTGGCATATACCTTAAAAATTAATGGGAGGAGTAATCCTAAGTATATTTATATGGGTTCTACCTTTAACAATAAATGCAACATATCTTGGAGTGAAGCATCAGGTATTGTAAATACCTTGAAACGAGCAATATTGTTAAGCTACCAAGAACTATAAAGACTTCTACTCCCAAAGTTCTTTGTAAAAGGATGGCCATCAAGACAATGCAGCTACAAGTCCTAGCCCAGCAAAACCATGGATGGAATTAATAGAATGGCTAGAATTTTAACATTTCCTTTCTCAAGTTCCATTTAATATTGCAGAAAGAAGCACATCAACATGCCCAAGGCACACTGCTTGCCCAGAAAGGGTTGCATTATCTAATCTTTTGGGTATGATGCCCTTCACACATTCATCCAAGTGCATGGATGCATGTATTGTTATCTTTTGAAAGTAATAAAAACCAGCCACTAAGGAAATGTTGTGACATCAATCAAAAGGTATGGATGCTCAAAACCTGTGAAGCTCACCATGAGCTACAGCATGTATAAGGAAATCGTACTAGGCGGAACTCATGAACCATGTAATCCTCCACACAAAATCTGAAAAGACCAATTTCTGAATAAAGTAACATTTCACAGGATATTTTTAAAGCAAATGAACAATGTGACATTGAAAAGGGCATGAAGGTATAATAGGATGGTGTGAGGCACAGTGGGTGGGAAACAGCCAGCTACTCACACTTCCTAAAGTCCAATTGGTTGCAATGTAGGCACTTAGGTATGTTGATGCAGAAAAGTTAAGAGGGTCACTTTGTATAATATTCCTCTTATTTGCTCCTCTCAAAATCTTTTAAAATGATTTCAGAGTGTAAGGTTTTAAATGCACTTTGACCTCTATGAACAACACAAGAGGATACTGTGAGTAAAATGTGTAAGTGCGATATGAACATAAATCATGTGTTTGCATGCATATTATTGCAAATCTGGGATCATATGTTTTGACATTTTAAGCCATTTCTATTGTCAGTTGGCATTACAATCCTAGTCCTGTCTATTACAAGTTTGGAGGAAAAGTAGATTCAGGTGGGCAGCCATGTTTGTCTGAAGCAGCAGAACAAAGTTTGAGTCCAGGGGCAACTTTAAGACCAACAATGCTTTATTCAAGGCGGGAGCTTTTGTGTGCAGGCACATTTCCTCAGATGCCTGTATATGAATAACTGGGCTTGCACATGAAAACTTATAGCTTGAATAAAACTTTGTTGGTTTTAAAGGTGCCACTGGACTCAAACTTTGTTATGCAGGAAAAGTGACCACTGAAAGGAAGAGAAACTGTGTGCTAGTTCTTCTATTGATGAAATTCATTATGTGTGGTGGTTACAAATCCATTAGCATCACCACTGTTAAACCACACCATATTTATACACCCCACTAGAACAATGGCCCTGATTTTCCAGACTCTTCCACTTTAAAAAGGTAGAGATCATATTCTGACCCACACACCACTTCTGACATATAGCAATGGGTGTCACCCAAGCTCACAGCTAAAACACCATTAAGATCGGGACTAATTCTGTCAGCAGACAGGAGTAGTAGAGGCTTATGATAGGTGCTGATTATAAAGTCCACAATTCTAAGGGACTGTGATCTGCAAGATTAATAGGAAGTCTAGAGACATCACTTTACCATAGGAAGATGAATTTTCAGAAAGTAACCCCAAATGATGAATAGTCACATTTTACAGTTATTTAGTTTCTACTGATAGGAATAACACTCCACCTTAATAGCATATATTCAAAGCTTTTAGTCCAAATATATTCCTAGTGTGTTTTTCCCCACCTGCTGAGGGGGAAATTAAATGCAAACAAAGAGGCATAAAGGAGAAGAAACTAATACAGGACACCCAGAGTGCTGAGAGGGTGTAGGAAGGCGTAGAAGAGATTGAAAGGAAGGAAAAGCACTTACAGATCCAGTTCTGCAAAGGTCATTGAGCAAAGAGTCCATTAACATAAGAGTCATTACAATATAAAATAGCACTTTGCTGCATTAGCACATATGTCCAAACTATTGCCAGAATAAGAGAGATGTAGAGAATGAACCATTGCATCTCCCTGTGCTTAATTTTATACTTTTTGATAAATTCAGATTAAACTCTGTATGAATTGTCAGGTAGGAATAGAGCAGTTTATGTATTTAAATGATAGCCACCCCTATTTAATTTTTAAACTCCTTTTCAACTTTTTATTTCTTTTTTATATTTTTGGAGAGCTGGGTATTTAGTAGGCATTAACCAATTTAGGTAATCCTTCAATAAATTCAGACAAAACCATAGATCTCCCAAAGGAAGCCTCAGGTTCAGCTGTACCATTTCTACCACAGAATAGTGCAAACAAAGCTGAGAATGCATTACAGCTGAGCAAATCCAGCTCCATCAAAGGTTGCCTTAATACAGATAACTAATAGTTTCCTGGGTAGAGATGACTCATCCAGCCATTTCCATGGGGCCTAGATATTATAATAGGAATTATAATAGGAATTAGCATCATCTATATCTATATCGACTTCTAGTGTGATTGACCTTGTTGGATGGATTGAGGGTTTATAGTTTTCCAGCAATTTCCCCACTGAGCACTGAACCCTGCCTTTTTGTTACTTAAAAAAAAACACTTGGAGATGTAGTTAATATATGTGTTAAATTGAAGGAAAAAAAATAAAATGATGCCATTAAATGATTAAACTGAATCATTTAATGGGAAATGCATGTTTATGTTTGTAAAAACATACATTACAAGAGATTTCCTGATGGACGCATACCTCTTTTGGCGAACATGGTACTTCTCATGTAATATTTATAAGTGAATGAACACATTAGCAGTTCTGAGTACATGTAACACATCACACAGTGTAATGTCACTGTGGAAATAAGGAAATACAATAAACCATTTAAATGTATACACTATGGGCAATGATGATTTGTATTTTAAAAATTTAACTCTCCAAAATGAAATCTTGCCTTGTCTCCAGTCTAAGTACAACTTTTGGTGGTTGTCTCTTGCCTAGTTCTGAGGAATAAATCCAGATCTCATCTGTACCACATCAGACATTGGGTAGGAATTTACGGAACTGAATGTTCTGCCATTGCAAAAAAAGAAGAAAGCCTACACACAAATATACTAGTATACAGTCTAGGCTGTCAGCCTTCTCCCCAATATCCTAGACCTCAAAGCAGAGGTTGTATAGGGAGGGACATTAAGTCAACAGCCTGCATTTGTATAGTTGTGGCGTAGGGCTGGAAATTCAATGAACAGTACACTGTAAGTGCTGAAGATGTGAATGGGATGAAACGGTTAGGGATGAAGAGATGAAAACTAAGCTTTTTCTTATGACTGCCAATAAAGGTACTCTGAATCTATGACTGCTTGACATTCTAAACTCCTAAACTTCATTTTCTAACAAAACTACACAAGTTTTTCTTCTCATATTAATGAGTTTTTATAGCAGCAATATGGTATCTCCAGGTGGTGCAGTTATAATGAAATACACACCCCTAGAGAATGCTTCTTAACACCCCAGAGGTGATGATAACTAGCCCCCCTGTCATGCCTTATTGCTTACAGAGATGCTGATGGCAGCAACTAGAAAGAATTGTAAAACCCAAGCAGCATGCAAAATTAAGCTGCACTGTCCATTTGTTAATTATAAAGGGCTACAAACACTGCCGGAGAGCACCCTCTCCTCTTTTACTCTGTCATCATAATTAAAAAGTTTTACTATGTAGTTTTGTATTGCAACAACATCGATCAAAGTCCACTGCCTGACATGTGCAAGCAGAAGCAATATGTTCCGCATAGGTTACTTCTGGAATTGTGTTACTTAACGTAATACAGCCCTGTCATGTTCCTGCGAACTTGCCAAATATACCTGCCACAACTGAAGCAACCTTTTCTGTTACCAGTTACAGTCCCCTGTCAAGCATGCCTTAAAAATGGAATGATTGTGCATCTATTGTGTGATTCTGCAGAAGCAAAAAATGTACATATCAGCCCCCCCACACACACACACACACACTCGCTTTTAGTTGAACTCCCACTTCTAGAAGCTGTTATGGTTGCTCATGGGACATGCATAAATGTCTATATGGTGTAAAAGAGAATTCTCAGAGTCAAGGAGGTGGAAAACTTTGTAAGTAGAATGTTGTGTTTGTGTGTGTAAGAGAGAGATCCCCGGAAATACAGTATGAAAGGGCTCATTCACATATGTTTGTGCAATAACCCACAGTTATCTATTACAACCTTCTGCAATAATTGTTATAGAGGAGCTAAGGTCTGGTTCCTACATTAGATTGGCCCTTCAGTTTGAGGAGCAAATGTTTACAGTATGTGCACAGACATTACATATAGGCTGTGATTTGAGTAATTTTGCTTGTTAATACTTCTGTTTAGACATTTTAATATTATAAAGTGACATATTTATGTTCGTTATAGCATCATTGTAATACAGTGGTGGTTTGGATGGTTAGAAATGCAGTGTTGTTATTATTATGTCCCATAATTATTTGGGGCAGCTTTCTGAAAGCATTACTTACTGTTCTTGAACTGGAATGCTCATTGACCTTTCAAACATAGCAAAGGACTACTTCAACCCCTCCCCCCAAAAAAACTGGCTAATCATTTTTCTCAACCCCACACAATGTTTCTGCTGCTTCCAAATGAGTTAGGTGATTAAAACACCTGGTTTCCAACTAGATGCCTCAGTGGCTGAGCCACAAAAAAAACTGTCTTCAGTTTTGTAAAATCAGTATAATGATAATTTCCATTAGTTGCCACATTGACCATCATTCCATGGCTGGTTCAAGACATGCCACCCCATACTGAGGACATTTGTGTTCTTCTCTCTGTTTATCAGCATGATTTCATGAAAAAGAACCTACAGGGTCCTGTGATATAACTGTAATTCATTTATTTTGGATTTTATATTCCGCCCGATCTTCAGAAACTCAGGGCAGATTGTCTCTTATTTTTAATTTCTCTTACATATAATATATAATGCTTATCCCTGTGTTAAGAAGCAGTTACGCCATACATCATCTTAGGGTGTTGGGTTATAGCTCCCTCTTGCCATTTCCTCTGTTGGATATTTTTTCTCGGGGGGGGGGGTCGAGTTCTACCGCCATGTTCTTTATTCTGTTGCTTGTGATTTTATGTCCTGTTCTGATGTTTTAATGGAGTTTTATTGGGGTTTTTAGTTACAGACTGTTTGTAATCCACCAAGAGCTGGCTTCGGGAGTGGTGGGAAATAAAAATCTAAATAATAATTATTATTATGAATTCATTAACAGGGACCACAGCTGTATGGCAGAATGCATTTTAATGAGTGCTACAATTGCTCCCTGATAAACAAAAAGGGGGTTTGCAGCACCATAAACAGGTTTATTGAAGTATAATAATTGCTGAAATAACAGCCAGCTCCTCAAAGGCAAAAAGAATAGTGGGAAAGTGTCATTCATTCAGCTCTCTTGCTGCAACAGAGACCTTTCCATATATACTTTATGCCACCCTGTACTTTTGATAAACTGTATTGCTTAGAAAGGTTGAATGAAAGAAATTTTAGAGAAAACATCTGTCGGAAAACAAACAAACAAAAACCCTGGAAGCTTACTTGGAAGAGTGAAATCATTCTGGAATAAGCAAGCCTGCAGCATGGCTAAAAACATTGTGCTGTGTCCTGAGAAATGTAGGTGTTATTACTTCAGGATCTCCGACTCTGTAGGAACAGCCCACTTGTTATTTCAAGCTGGCTCAAAAGAAACATTAGCACTGATTACACCCGTAGCCTTGAGCACTTTGCCCTTCCTTTTGGCTAGTTAAAAAAAAAAAGGATTTTGTTCAGCAATCTACAACTCAGTGGTACTTGTGTGGATAGGAGCCCTGGAAAGAGTATAAAGGATGATGAAAAATAATTGAAACTTTTAATTGTATAATTTGTACACACAACAGTAGACCCATTTTCATTCAGCCCTGTCCTCTGGGCTGGTTGCTGCATCATTCTTCTGCAATAGGGGAAAGACCCAGCAACTAAATAGTTTTCGCAGTTATATATAAACAAAACAACCGAGGGAAGTGAAGCCTAGCTCACTTCAAACTGCAGTAGAGCTGCAGCGAATCCTTTCTGTCTGCCCTTTGCGTTCCAAGACAATAACCAGAACCAAATGGCCACAAATAGCTGAAAATTCTGCCAGTCCTACACTCCTCTCCTCCCACCATCCTCTTGGCAAGTCGCCTTGTGCCTGCAAATATATTTATGGCTCCTCATTTGTTGGGGCCTTCAGTATGTGCAGATTTCTGAGCATATATCCTCCCAGACTTGGAGATTCAATCTTTGTGTTTTGAACAAAGAACACTTGAGTGGCCTGGGAATAGAGAACACCAAAACAGCCAGAGAAAACAGAAGCAAGTTATGAAAACAGCAGGGTGAGAGGTAGCATATAACAGCTGAATAAGTCACATGGTAAATCATGTTACAATAGGAGGTTAGGTCAATCAATGGCTCTTTAGCCTGGAAGGCAAAATGGAACAAAGAAGAAGAAGAAGTAGTAGTTTGTAGTAGTAGTAGTAGTAGTAGTAGTTGGTTCTTACATGCTACTTTACCAGAAGGAGTCTCAAAGCAGCTTACAACCATTTCCCCTTTTCTCTCCCCACAACAGACACCCTGAAAGGTAGATAAGGCTGAGAGAGCCCTAATATTATTGCTCAGTCAGAACAGCTCTATTAGTGCTGTGCCAAGCCCAAGGTCACCCACCTGGCTGTATGTGAAGGAGCAGGAAATCAAATCCAGTTTGCCTGATTAGAAGCTGCCACTTTCAACCACTATCCCAAGCTGGCTCTTGAGAGGTAGTCTACCTCTGAAGAGAAAGAGTTGAGGGCATTCAGCAGAGCCCTTGCCCTCTATTGTCAGTTTCCAACTTGTCAGTTTCTATTGGAAACAAAATGCTGTTCTAAAAGATAGTGCAGATTGGTCTTGGCTAGCAAGGCTCATGTTCTTAAAGGGAAGCATAGAAAATTCAGCAATTAATAAATGTATCAAAAAATAAACGCAGGGCTGAGTGACATCACATCTCACATATCCTCTCCCTCCACTTCATGCTGTATCTTTCCATCCTCTGTCCCATGTGATCTATGACATAAAGTTCCTGTAGGACAACTGGCTGAACAGTCATCTACTCATTAGTGTGTGTACCAGCACCTGCCTTCCCAAAACTCATTTTATTTTTCCATACCCTTCTCAAATGGCTTTCTGATAATAGAATAAATGTGGGTAGCATTTTGAGCTCAGTTTCTAGAATTTGGAATCAGATGCCCTTGCTGGAGATTTCCACTTTTCTGGTTTACATGTTTTCTTCCAGTTTTAAGAAAAGTTAAATTATTATTTTCACTGACTGGTTGGAGCTGTTTTTTTTTTCTGTATTGGTTGGCAAGTGTGGTCTTTTTGCACTTTGATCACTACTTTATAGATTGACTTTAATGGAGCTCCTCTGCCTGGAGAATGGCTGTTATGTCAGGAGAATAACATTTCATTCATGAAGCAGGAAAGAGCAAATTCTGCAAATCTCTTCTCCTACTACAGACACCCACTTATTTACCATTGTGTTGTGTATCCTCGAACAACCTCTGAGGGTTCTTTGACAACTCAGTAGCAGAACTGGGGGAAGGCTCAGTGCAGCAGGAAGGGGCAGAGAGAGAGAGTCCTGCGGTGCCACTTTCTTTTTCCTGATGATGCTAGGGATCCAGCCCTTGGTTCTTGCTGTGTTTTAAGTTGTTGTAATGCTTTTAACATTTTTCATTGCTTCAAGCACCTTTTGTAAACAGTATGACTTGTAACTTCATAAGTCAACAAGTGAACTCTATCTTGCACTGTATTGAACTTACAGTTGTCAAAAGAAAACAAATGAAAGGTAAACTATTTTTTCTCAAAATGTTTAAAAGAGTTTACCCACACTCATGTATGCAGTACACCAGAGGCATGCAACTGTAAAAATAAGTGTTCCGTAAAAAGAATTGATTTTAGGGTTTATTTATGCAGTCTTTCAAGAAAAATTAGTTACCATAAAGCAGTTATTCTGAATCAGGGTTACTCCATAGCCCCAGGGAAGAGTCAGGAGAACAGAGTGGCTTTCTGCTTATCTGTCTGGTCTTCAGTGGTCTCGTTCAATTCACACACCATGGAATGGGAGGGAAGAGCTGAATCTGCTGCATTCCCCCATTTTCTCCTTTTCAAAATTTCTTCTCAGAGCCCTGCTGGCAGAAAAGGGCCAGAGGAAGGCTGTTGCAAGCAAAAGGATTCAGATCTTCAATCAGGAGATGGCTGTGTCCAATGCCACAGAGTCTACCCTCCAAAGCAGCCATTCTCTCCATCGAAACTGATTACTGTAGTGTGGAGATGAGCTATAATTCCAGGGGATCCCCAGGTCCCACCTGGAGGCTGGTATCTCTAGCCGAGAGCTAGAAGGAGAAGGAGAAGGAGAAGAAGAAGAAGGAGTTGATTCTTATATGCCATTTTTCTCTACCCGAAGGAGTCTGAAAGTGGCTTACAGTCGCCTTCCCTTTCCTCTCTCCACAACAGACACCCTGTGAGGTGGGTGAGGCTGAGAGAGCCCTAATATCACTGCTCAGTCAAAACAGCTTTATCAGTGCCATGGCGAGCCCAAAGTCACCCAGCTGGCTGCATGTGGGGGAGCGCAGAATCGAACCTGGCTCACCAGATTAGAAGCCCACACTCCTAACTACTACACCAAACTGGCTCTCTACCATGCCTTGATCCAGTGCTCTCTACTATGCCAAGATCCAGTGCATCTTGCTAGGAGTACCAACCTCCTGGTGGTGACTGGAGAGCTTTCAAAGTTACACGTGATCTCCAAATCATGCAGGATCATTTCCCCTGAGGAGAATGGGTGCTTTGTGTGGTGAACTTTATGATAGCTCAGATGAATGCTTCCTTGTTTTCCTCAGGCAAGGTATTGCACACACAAAAATGAAAACAACTTATTATTTAATAAGCACTTTATTTATTGGTGATGCCAGGCACACTGTAAACATGTGACTTTCAGGGGCATGATAAATGACCAACTTGTATCAATCCTGGGGTTACTTGAAGCCTGAAGAATCTTTCAGGGTTCTTCCTCCACAGTCTTCTTACTCCACAGTCAAAAGTTTGAAAGGGCAATACCACTCTAGCTCTGAGCTCAACAAACATTGTTCCTTGCTTTGTTTATTCAAATTTGCACAGAAAACTATGTCAAGATGTATCAGGATTGAAAGTAATTATTGGCTGAGTTCCGCTACAAGGGAGTCCCCTCTCTACATCCTTCCCTGTACTCAGGTAAAAATTTCCTCCAAAATGCAGCTCACTGTCCCACCCAGTCACTGTTTTATCTCTTTGACTTTCTTCAGCCCTGGGAGCTTCTGGGAAGGTGTATAGACATTTTTTCAAACAAAGTAAAGATTTTATTTACAAAGAGGAGAGAAAAGGTTTGTTGGAATTAAGGAATCCTTTTATTTATACTAATCGATTACATTTTTGTTTCCAGTTCTTAATTACAGGCTTTGTAGATTTTTATAGGTTTCATTTTCAGATGTTAATATTCTTTAAAATTGTTCAGGTTCTTTAAAAAATTGTCCCAAAACATCTTCACTTTCTGGAGTTCCCCTGAACTCCCCTGGACTCCCCTGGTTTTTAGACAGTGGACACTCAGCTTGTGCCACAACTTCCTACCTTCCTGGATGAACCAGTAGTCCACTAAATTTTGAGATTACTAGAGCTCTACTTCACACACATGTATCTTAGGACACACACTCCTGATTTTTCCTTAAAACTAGGCAGGGTGCTCCTACTTTGGTGTAGTGGTTAGGAGTGCGGCCTTCTAATCTGGCAGGCCAGGTTCGATTCTGCGCTCCCCCACATGCAACCAGCTGGGTGACCTTGGGCTCACCACGGCACTGGTAAATGTGTGTTTTCACCACCAGGGGGCGCTAACGCGCATGCACGGTGCATGGGCCTCTGGCTCTTCACCACCCCCGGAGGCGGTCCTCAACGCTGCTTTCACAGGCAGTGGAGAACATCTCTTCTGCCTGTCAAAGTGGGGGGGGGGGGACATGCACAGTAAAAAAAACCAGACATTTTCAGATTTGGCTGAATCGATTTGGCCAAAACTAAACCAATGAAGGGTGATTTTGATGATACAGATTGTGTCCAAAATGATTGGGACTGAATCTGAATTTTTTTCTTATGAACATGCCTACTTAGAGCCTCACTTCTTAAATGCTGTTCACCACACCCTCCCGGGCTTCATGACCACCCAGTAAATAATAGATTGGTTTCAAAACCACCCTCATCTATAGACATCTCAGGATACCTGTCAAATATTCTTTCATATATAGTAATAACCCACATTGTTCTTGGAATGATCCCTTCTTCTAAGCCAATATTAAGAATTGAAAATCATCTGTTTTCAGTATTACAACATGGATGCACACACATCACTTAGTTAAAGCTCTTCTCACTCTACAGGCCCAGCATCTTCTGCAAACAGAAGCCCAGATCCTCAGGGCTTTTACATGAGAAAGCATACATTTTAGCTTGTATAATCTTCTCTGCAATATTCTCTCAAGGTGATTTATATGACAACCTTTATTTGCATTCTTTCAAATGGTACTAAATTCTGCCACAACCCATTAAATATTGATAGTACTGGTTCCCATGTAAAACCACACGAGAATATTTAATTTTATCTTCCATCTGACACTATTCTCCTGTGGAATCAAAACAGCAAAGTTTATACTTTTAAAAAGTTAATGGGGGGTTCATAACCTTTTTATCATTTGTTCATTATTTAGACTGCAGCAAATATTTATTTACAATTTCAAAATGTTCTCATTAATATTCTGTAGTAATTATTTTTTGCTACTAGTGGTTAACTTAACAGCAAACCAAACAAGACTATTAGGACAGTGAATCAATTAAGGAAGTTTTACATGATTAAACATCTGCCATTTAACCTAGTAATAGATTAATAAACAGATTACTTTTCAATATATTTGCATATTATTAAAATCTAAATATAGATTGCTTCTTGAGATAATTTACAAACTAATAACCTCAGCTACAATTTTTGTTTGAAAGATCATCTCTAATTATAGCATTTATTTCATTTCTTTTTGAATTATCATATCAAGAATGGGAAAAAGTTTATTTTAATGCTCAGAGGGGGAAATATGTCAGATTTTAAGTGCTCAAATCCAGAACTGAGCCGATCCCATTCTTTAATACCATTATTAAATTCAATCCTAATTGGGGGGAAAAACTACAGTCAGTAATATTTGGAAAAATTGTATCTGTTCATTATTCTGATCCCCCCCCCCCCCGCCCCATATGCATGGTTTAGAATGCAAGAAAATCAGAAGGCAAAGTGAAGAGAGAGTTATTTAGCAGATGGGTGATAGGGATGTATATCCATCAGCAGATCTATAGACAGATCATGTTACTAATGAAGTTTTATATTAAAGGCCTTTGTTGTTTATATCTTTCATTGGCTTGAGGAGGCTTGGTTTTGTTTCAGTGCAAGCAGAAATGCTCCTATTCGTTTTCCATGCATTGGGAAAAAATTTGGGTTACACATTCTGTCATGCAGGCAGACAGTGTTGCAGACTGGTACAAATACCACATTGCTATCCTCCCAGCAATATGCAATCATTTGTTTGTGTGTGTGTATGTACCTAAATTCATGAATCAAGGCAATTTAAACAGATTTTTCATCAATTCTGGGAGACACTGGGCTTGCAGGAAAATCTTACTATAGGAAGAATAGGGGTAGGAGTTTTTGTGTGTGTGTTTTTTTTTTAATCTTGAAAATGTGAACTATTGTCTGCACAGCCACAGATAACAAGGGAACAGTTTTCAGAAAGCTATGGCAGGTGCAGGTTGCAGCATTTGAAGAAGAGGGGAAGAGAAGGCCAGTAAGTGAGCAGAGGTGAAAGTCAAGAAAAGAAGAGCTGGATGGCTGGTGCTGCTGCCTGGAAGAAATTAAACTGGATTTACTCCACTTTACACTCTGGTAAGACCTCACTAGGAATACTCTGTTCAGTTTCGGGCAACACAACTGAAGAAAGATGTTGAGAAACTGGAGCATGACCAGAAGAGGGCTACGAAGATGGTGAGCGGTTTGGAAACCAAGTCGTGTGAGGAAAGATTCAGGGAGCTTGGTCTGTTTGGTAACCATCTTCAAATACTTGAAGGGCTGTCATATAGAAGATGGAGCAGAGTTGTTTTCTATTGCCCCAGAGGGTCGGACCAGAACCAATGGGTTGTAATTAATTCAAAAGAATTTTTGGCTAAACATCTGAAACAAGTTCCTGACAGTTAGCTTCAAATCTCGTTCATAAGAATGGGCTTTGAAAGGGTCCTCCCCTTCAGCTTCCCGGCTGCTTTCCAGGCCGGTGGGAGGTGCTGAGGGCGAGGGGGGTTGAGGGAGTGCTTCCCGGGGGCATGGCAAGCACACCCAGGGCCTCGCAGAGGCTTTCCAGGCCTTTGGGAAGTGCTCCCTCGCCCTCACCCCACCCCCACCGTGGCCGGGCCTCTTACCTGGGGCCCTGCAAATGCAGCAGCGGAGTCACAGACGTGCCTGGCTCTAACAACCAGGCATGTCTGTGAGGCAAGGGGTGAGAGCTTGGTGAGGGAGGATGAGAGCTGTAGAGGCAAGGCAGCTGGTTGCACCCTGATTGGCCCTATTCCAACTCAGACAGGGAGGGTGGGAGCTGTAGGGGCAGGGCCAATCAGGGTGCAGCTGGCTGCACCCTGATTGGCCCTGGAGAGTCCGGACCGTTCATCCCCCAAGGCTGTTTCACCATTGAGATGCACCAAATGAATAAG